>NC_056739.1:1438362811-1438642811 GCF_019279795.1 Protopterus annectens
CCAGAGCTGTTGGACATGCTACACCTAAATAAATCCCAATCCCTCCGAGCTACATGCTCTAGGGACCTAAACCTTGTCACCACAATAAACAGGACATGCTGGAAGGATAGATTCCTGTCCCAGAGACTTCCCATACTCTGAAACAGGCTACCCATCTATGTCAGGCAAAGGTCTTCATTAGCACTCTTCAAGACAAATCTTGATGAGTGGATGGGAAATAGGAAATACACCCCGGGGATCACTTCTGTGTCTCTGCTCGACAGTGGCACAGGAAAATAACTTTCTTGGGTGGTGTAAGCCAGGGAACCTTGTTGGCTAGGCCTACATAGGCCCTTGGGCCGATAGCCTAGTACCTACCTATGAACCTAATACTGAATTGTAAAACATTGATCCCACATGACTGGAAGCTAAAATAAAGATAAAAACCCACTCTCATTTTATGCAGGCAGGCAAGCCCCACTGCAACCCTCATGTAAGGGGCTGTACTGGCACCTCCTGCTAGTTATTTATACAGACTGAGAGATTGCTCTACATTAGGGAAAGGGCAAATTCCCTGATCCTCTCTGTGCAATCTTAATGCCAGCAGAAGCGATTAAAAGTGTTTCAGTCTCATTTGCCTGCATATTGTTCAGCATTATGAATGTTTAATTAAATGGATGTTTTCTGTCTCACAGTTATGTTCAAAATATTGTATTATGGGATGCAGAATAGATTAAAGATGTCATGCGTATGCAAAACTCCCTACTTGTTCTCTATTCACTGTTGAAAAATAGCACTTTAAAGTTAAGTTTATATTATAAGCCTTTAAACTGCCAATTGTCTCAAACAGATTTGCTCTGCATATGGGAATATAAGTAAAATGCTCTGCAGTAATCTCATTTCGGTTCCACTTGAAATCATCGAATTACCATTTCATCGAATTGCAACTCATCGAGACCAAATCATGGAAAACTCATATCATCGAATCTCAAATCATTGAAAAACTATAAAGCAACTACAAATAACATTCCACAAAGTTTTTACTACATTTATGCAGGGGGGCAAGCCCCCCTGCACCCCCATAAATAAATATACCAACTCCAAGGTTGCACTACAGTAGAGGAAAAAAGTTATTTCCTAACCCCACTGTAGTGCGACCTTGAAGTTGGTATATTTTATTACGGGGGGTGTGGGGGGCAGAGCCCCCCACATGGGGGTGCAGGGGGCTTGACCCCCTGCATAAACATAGTAAACAGTGTCTGGGATGTTATTTGTAGTTGCTTTATAGTTTTCAATGATTTGAGATTCGATGATATGAGTTTTCGATGAAATGAGTTTTCGACGATTTGGTCTCGATGAGTTGTAATTCGATGAAACGGTAATTCGATGATTTCAAGTGGAACCTCTCATTTCACCAGAACTCATGACTCCTGATGTCAGGCTGGAAACCTTGAAATTGAGAGGAAGTTTAGCACTCTATGAACATTGAGCTAATGTTGTGTTCACCTACCCTTTTTTCAATTGTTGAACTACTACTGATGTTAAATTGTTCCCTATGTTCTTGTGTATTTCCACCATTTGTGTTTGATGTTGATGATGTCTGGTATTCCTCCTCTCCTTTCTCTTGGTTTGCCACACTTGTTTCTGATTCATGTCTCTTCAATCAATTCAATTTGTCTATCTTTAGCAACTTCCTCAACAGATTTGGATATCATTATTAGGCGGAGATGAAAAAGGTGCTGCTTCTTATGGCATTCAAAAATGTCAACACCCTCATTTTCTTCCATTTCAAAAGATGGTATAATACATGAATTCAGATAGTAGCCTATTTTAAACTTCTTTAATTTCC
This sequence comes from Protopterus annectens, assembly GCF_019279795.1. NCBI lineage: Eukaryota > Metazoa > Chordata > Ceratodontiformes > Protopteridae > Protopterus > Protopterus annectens. The sequence goes on from NC_056739.1 coordinate 1,438,364,640, forward strand.
TCTTTCTTATTATGTCATCTTATTTCCCATTGACACTATTCATAATGAGTATCATTTCCTCTATCTTGTTGGTAGAAGCTGCAAAAGAGACCAGTTGAGTGATGAAACAGAATTTTATTTAGTCACCTAGAGTAAATTCTCCATTTATAATAAGTAGCCTTAACTAGTTAAGACTCACTTGCACATTAAATGCTTTTAACTCATTCAAAAACCCAGATTAACAAAAAAAAAACAACAAGCAAAAAAAAAAAAACAGAACCCCTCAGCTTCTTGTAAAGTATAAACCTACTGAGTTGTCTCTTTGTTTCTAATTTGGCTTTATTGATGTCAACATCCCTCTTCATTCCTTTATATTTTAAAAACAAATTCTCCAATTCATTCAAACTCTCTTCCTTGTTTAAATGTGTATATATAGTGTACTGTTATGATGAGGAATTCACAATATTCTTGCCCTCAGTTTTAACAAAGGTGCTTTATTGACTTCCTAGAAATGATCACAAGGAGTATCTGGTGCTATTCTACTTGTCTCTTCATCCTTTTCAAGTAAGAGCCACAAACTTTTTATTTAGCGAGACATGTTGTTCACCACTGCTGTAGCCAATATATTTCTGTAAGTCTCTGCAACAATACTGTCCTACATTAATTAAAGTGAGAGTTCTAGTCGCTGTTAATCCTGCACGTTATTCACTGACGTAGCAAAAAAAAAAAGAGAGAGAAAGAGGGAATAAAAACAATTTTATCTTTCAAAAATATGTTTAAATAAATTCAAAAAATATTACCGTTGGTGGAAGATACTGGCAACACACTCAAACTTCATCAAAAGCAACATATATTACTATAAATAAATAAAAACTAATAAAAATATGCACGTAAAGTAAGTAAAGACTTTTGCCTTCAACCAGTTAAGTAGTAAGAATTACTGCTTTACCTTGAAACCTAACGTGTGTGTGTGTATATGTACAGTATATATATTTTAGAATGTGTCACATAACCTGTTAACATGCATTCAACATTTAGAAATCCTGTGTGTTTTTTTTCAAGTAACCTTTTAAGTTCACTGACTGGCTAAGACCACATTTCCTTCAACAGTACAAGTAAACTTACCATTTGCATTCTAAATGCTCTGCACATAAATCTCTACATTCTCCATTATTTTTACAGTGGCATGATTGAGTACTCCAAGCAAAAACATTGTTTGTTTTTAATTAGTATAAATTATGGAATGTATAAAAGACAGCCTTAAAACAAATATTTTGCTTTGATCACATAGATGTGCTCTTATGTTCCATTCTTCCATAATAAATATGTTTATACATATTACTATTATAATACACAATGGTTCCGTTTTTGTTTCTTTTTCTGGCCCTTCATTTCTGGAGGAATACTTCAATATATTTATGATGGTATACCCCTTTCAGGTATTAACACTGGTACTTTCTCTAGTTATTGGAATATTTTCTTTATAGCACTGGACACCTTCCAATTATTTTCAATTATACTTTTTTTAAAGGAGGTACTGTCCACATGTTATGTCAAACACGTTTTACTTTTCCAATAAATTCTTCCTGTGCTGTTTGAGGCTCTTTCTCATTTCTTTCTTTCTATCAGAGTCTTGGGGTAACCTTTCAACTCAAGTCCCTCTCTAAATTGCTAGTCTAATCTAGCCGTCTCTCCTGACTAGCTGCTAATTTATTAATGTTGCTAAACATACTTTTGATCATACTTCTTTCTGATGCAGTGGGTGCTTATTAATAAAATGTAAGAACCAATTACATGAAATGTTTGTGTTTATGACACTGGTTTCCAAATTCACATTGTTTATATATACATGGGTATTTAAAACATAAGACGTGAAACACATCTTATACTTATAAAACCCATAAAGAATGCAAATTCATTTTAAGAAGGTATTCAGTTCAGCCACTATACCCCATAACAAAAACATCATCAATAAATCTGCTATAAAACATGACATTTTTTAATTTCTTTTTTTCAAAAAGGTCATCATCAGATTTGCAAAATTAGTAGTCATGGCTGTTCCCATGGCCACTCCCTTCATCTGTTGAAAATGTTTATTTTTGCAATTAAACTAACTGCATTTTAAAACTTTATCATCACTTTCCCCAAAATATTTGTTCTCACAAAGGGTACAATGAGTGGCTTGTAGTAACATATTATTCATCCATTCATTCCCTATATCCTGGAGTCTAACTGCATATAGGGATTTAATATCAATGGGCTTCATTATATCCTTTTATTCTACTTCATGCTTGACTAATTTAATTTAAAATGGAATGTGTTTCTAAGAAATGATAGATGCTTTAAAAACACAATTATTTTACTGTTTTGTCAATACAAATACATACTAAAACTTCAATGATTGCATTAAAACTGCTGGTCTCTGAAGGCTGGTTGGTATCATTTTTGTTGACTTGATGACTTGGTGATGCCAAATCCAATGCCAAAATGCAGGATCGCTAATAATGCAATAATTATACTTAGTTTTACAAATGGTATCATCCAACAAATTCTAATACAGTCATCTGTCCATAACATTCTAACATTTAAAATATCCTGTTCAGTTACCTACTTACAAAATCCATTGCTATCCAAAAAAAGGTAACATTTCCTTCTCATACACACATGGGCACATAGCAACAGTTGACCCATCCTTTTTATCTTTAATAACATGTATGGACTTGTCCTTTAACATACTCCATAATGCATTCCTTTAACTCATATTTAAAATACACATTTCCTTGTTGGAAAGTATTTCAAATAATTCTCTTACCTCCATCTGACAGTTACTTCAAAGGCTTGTGATTTGGAATGCAGGGAAAATAAACAAATCACAATGCTTATACAAAACTTTCTTGCTTTGTACTTGCTAATATTTTAGAAAATACTGCTTTAAAGTTAACATTTGCAGGTCTAGTGCTCTATCATACAAGATTTGTTGGCAACATTTCTGTGTTATAGAGGGGGTACAGAGGATGAACTGAAGGTCATCCTAAAAGCGTTTAATTTGTGTATCATAATTTATTTATGATTCAGGTACAAAAATGCCTCTAGTCTTATTTTTAAGATACCTTGTACATAAGAACAAGGGGAAGTTGAAAACCTATATCAATTTCAAGAAGAGTAAATTATGTTTATCAAAGTGAACAACTTAACAAGTATTATGGAAAAGAGGACTAGATTAAAATTATTATTAAGCTAGGAACCTGAGCTGAGAGACTATCTCACATCTTTTTAGATGAAATAAATAAAACAGGTTCAAAAGCACCAAGACAGTTCCTTAGAACATAGCAATATATTTAATTCACAATACTAATAATTCTACCATTAGAAGAACAAGATAAAATAATTGTAAGGTGTTTTCTTCTATGAAATATTGCAAGCATTAGGAGAAATACCAATGTTTATTAGCAGGAAAGCACATAACATCAAAAATATAATACAGTACTCCTGCACAAATAAGCAAACAAAAAGTATAAAAATGATCCTACAAATATTATAACTGTAACAGGTGTAAGCAGATTAATGGTGGTATATGACTATATTGTCGCAACAGCTTATAGTCCTACATGTTTCTTTATATGTAGGTCAGACAATGTGATTTACATGACAATGGGCCGGATTCACGAAGGCTCGCATGGAGTCTAAGAGTAGTGTAAGACGTCAGACAGGCAATATGTCTACCGAGCGATTCAGCAATAGCCAGCAGGGGCATGCATGAGAGCTCCTAAAACTACTCTTGCATGGACAGTGGTATGGTATGCAAATTACCTCATTTGCTGCTAAAATGTAGGCAAACGAGATACATTTGCGATTCAGGAACCACTAACCTGTCCGTGGAAGAGCAGTGTTATTTGCAGAAATGTACTCCTTTGGTAACGGAGTACCGTTCTACAAATAGCTAAACGGAGCTATGACAGCTCCAAATAAAGGATGCATCCAGTTGAGGAAGCATGCCAATGGCCAAATATAAGGCCATTGGCATTTTTATAGGTTGAAAATTAATAAAAAATAATTGTTATTTTTTTCCCCCCGATCTCCGATGTTTAAGCATAGCGCAGCGCCAAGCAAATTACGGCGCTTTAAAAAACAGAAAATAATTAAAAAGTAGCCAAAACTAGGCATGTTTAATAAAAAGATTATTCTGCCATGCAGGTGTATGGCAGGCTGAAGACAACATGGCTACTGAGTAGTGGTTGCTAAGGGGGGGAAGCTCAGTTTGAGAGATGTAACCAAGCATTAGTAGGCAATACTATGCAAATGAGGATAAGGATAGTGAATCCCAATTTTCCCTGGCATGTGAGCCATGTCCCTCGAGTATGGGTGTAGAAGTAGGGGAGTAGTAGAGTAGAAGATAGGTGACATCATGAGGGGGTATGTCTGAAAGACTGTAAGCTTATTGAAGCAGAGTGGCTTGTGTTTGACATGAGTTGCTCAGGGTTGCAAGAGGCATGTCTACAGTTGTCCAAGCTGAAACACAGAAACCGAAGGTGTACACCGTGGATATATTTGAAATTTCTTGCAAACGTGCTTACACTGTATGCACGTGTGTGCACGCCTGTAAGCCTGTGTAAGCCTGTGTGTGCGCATATGCGCTTGTGTGCGCATGTTTGCGCTTGTTTGTGCAGCGCTGCCCCTTGTGAAAACAGAAAGGGAAAAGGAAGGAAAAGAAGTATGAAGTTAACCAAGGAGAACTAGCAGAGCTGCCAAGTGAAATAAATCAGAATCATCCAATTACATAGGCAGTACACCAGCCTAGCCCAGCCCAGCACTTAAAACTCTGCAAACAACATTCCCCCATGTTTTTCTCAAAAACACTGCAACACTGCAGTATACAAAGAGTGAAAACTTAAGAAGCTTAACTCAGACAAAAAAATGGTAGGAGCTGCCATTGCTATTATAAGCCAACATGTGCAAGATGCTGAGGGTGGTGCCATTGTGAATGCTGCTGAGCAAGCCACAGTGAGGAGATGGAGAAGAGTGTACAGACCCAGGGTAACCTACAAGGGCTACATGAGCTGGAGATAGTGGAGCACTATAGAGTGGACAGAGACCTCCTGCAGCAAATTGTTGAACTATGCAGGCCATGCCTCACACACAGAACCAACATAGGGGAACCCGTCCCAGTGGAAATCAAGGTATGTGTCGGTCTAAGAATACTAGCAACAGGTACCTTCCAGAGACCAACTGGTGATATGATGGGGATTTCACAGGCATCAGCATCCAGGGTACTGCACCAGTTCCTGAATGCCATGTCAGCACATATCAGTGATCATGTATATTTCCCCTATTCCCATGAGGCATTGGCCAGCAATATGCGTCTTTTCCAGCAAATAGCCGAATACCCTGAGGTAGTTGGTGCAATAGACTGCATGCACATACACATCAAAGCACCAGCCGGTGTGCGGAGTAGGGCTTACATCAACCGTAAGGGCTTCCCCTCCATCAACTGCCAGGTCGTGTGCAATGCCCAGGGCATAATATTGAATGTGTGTGCTGGCTGCCCTGGAAGCTACCATGATTCCCATATTTGGAATCTGACGCAGCTGTACCAGACATTTGCCAATGGGGACATCCCTGACGGTCACCTAGTGGGTTGGGAGGGTGGCCTAATGGGGTTGGGAGGGTGGCCTAATGGTTAAGGTGTTTACCTTACAAACACAAGGTGCAGGGTTTGAATCTCACAAGGGATAATTGGCTAAGCTTAAAATGGCTCACAAGAGCAGTTAGCCTAGTACTAACCTATGAACCTATGAACCTATGGGGGATGCTGGATATGAACTGGAGCCGTGGCTGATGACACCCATCAGAAACGCACACACACCTGAACAAGAACTCCATAATGAGGCACATGCACAAACACAAAATGTAATTGAGCATGTGTTTGGGATGCTCAAGTCATGGTTCCGGTGCCTGGACACATCTGGTGGAGCCTTGCAGTACTCACCAACTACAACTCACCAACTACATGTACCCAAATTGTCATGTTATGTGCCATGCTACACAATATGATCCTGCGAAAACAGTTGCAGCAGGAACAGCATGGGGCAGGGCCAAACAGCCCCCCACCATTGCCAAGGCCATCACAGGCAGAGCATGACTCGGAGGAGGAACAACTTGAGCCTGCCCCAGTAGGCAGAAGGAGGTGTGTCCAGTATGCCTTGGCAAAGAGGCAACGCATAGCACATACACTGGCTCAGTAGGGACCCTGGAAATGATACCTCTCTCTGGATCGCACATAAAATAAAAGGGATGCCTAACTTGACACTACCTGTTTTCAAACATGTATAGGGAGTGTACTATGTGCCTCCGACATGGGCAGCCCTGCAGCACCACCTGAGGCATGACTGCCATGTTTTAAGCAATATAAAGCAGTGCTAAGCAGCTTTTACCACTATTTAGTATATGTAAACAAAATTGCCCGTGCTAACTAGCGCAACATCGGGCAATGTTGAGCAATGTTGGGAAAGGTCGGGCAATGTCGGGCAAAGTCAGGTAAACATGCTCATATTTCCTTTGCTGTTCCTTAAGCAGTCTGGTCTGCCCAGCATGAAAATAAAAAGCAGTGACAGGGCTCGAAACCAGGATAATGTACACTATACTCACAGTACTGAACCACTAAGCCATGACAGCATTTCACTGGCACAGACACAGCAGGACAATTGTACACTAATGCAAACACAACGAAATGCTGTATCATGCCCATAAAGAGGCATATGGGTAACCACCCCCACAGGCCTATGCAGACAGAGAACAGCAGGCCAGGCAGTGTGATGTGGGTTGGGTAAGCTATGAAGTCGCAATCTAATATACGTGACATTGTACGCTAAGATCTGTAGTACAGTAGTATGCCTCAAGCCAGTATGATAGGCAACAGTACAGACTGAAATGGTGTACCTTACATAGCAGTGCAGGCCTAGCAAATGTGTATAAGTGTCAGGTGAACCGCTCATCTCATGTACACCCACAGTAACAATCAGGTGTGCCCCCGGGTAGAAATGTACAAAGAATAGCTGCTCCCCCTGTATGTAGAAATGTTGATAAGTCTATGCAAAGTGTCTCATGGAAGCCCTGCAGGCACAGCATGATCCCTGTTGATTTATGACACAAAGATGAGCCCTGCAGTAAAAATACAACTTGATTTTCCACACACATATAGTATAAATGTCTATACTGGGCATGCTCACACACTTCAACAAATGTAGTGGATTTCAGTTGGCAACATACTGAAAGGTCATACTGGGCATGCTCACACACAAATAAACGAAACAAATGTCAGTCAACAACATACTGAAAGGTCATACTGGGCATGCTCACACACTTAGGCCATGTCTGAGTACAGCAGTGGGCCACACATATCTGGCAGTTGCATGTTTTACCCCAGGAACCTGTCACTATTCACCAATCCTGCCTTGTGCACACAGTTATATGAAAACAGACACATATAATATATTGAAACCCTTTCATAATCAAACTATGTACCACAAGTACTTAAGTTGTTCTCAGAAAGTGAAAAAGGAAAGAAGATCAATAAACCTGCAATCAGTATCATCAATAAACAATGTGCACTCCAAACATTATCCAATCCATGTTCTGGCAAAAGAATCTGTAAAGGAGTCCATAGAGATCCATGACGCTTCCTTGCGCTATGTCATACATAGCAATGTACACTCATATATGTCCTGAGTCAAAGCAAACTGTAAATGGCTGACATTGCCAACATCCTGTCAGACAGGCTCATATATACATACCCCCCTCTCATTGACAAAAGGCCCTATCATCATACCTGGAGATTGTGAAAGCACAGATATCACATATAGAATGGGTAAACAGCTCCTTCCAAACCTGAAAACATGGCATCTATGGGATTACATTGTTTCCCTACCTGTGTCATAAGTGAACTCCAGAACAAACAGACCCTGCACCTGAACATTCTGTTGAGCCTCACCCTCTGTACAGGATATGAAACTGTTGAATGTGTTACAGAAATGTTTGGCACACTTCACAAGTGTTGGTGCACAACAGACCATGGGAACTATTGTCTTATAAGCCTATTAAGCCTGATCTGCAAGGCCATGGAGTCCATCATGATGGAACTCATAAAGAGAGCTATTGGGAGCCTACAAACACCCAACCCTACCAATTTTGGTTTGGTCAGGGGCAGATCATGGTTCCCAAACCTGCTGGACTGTTTTCAAGGCAGTCACCCAGGACATACATCAAGGAAATGAGCTACACATGTCCCACATAGACCTTGAAAAGCCCTTTGCCAACATCCCAGACACATGTCATATCCACAAAATCAACAACCTGTGCATAAATATGTATGTCATCTGATGGATTGCCAACTGGGGCACAGATAGATCACACAAGGTAAGAATTGTGGTCTACTGTACAAACTGGTAACAACTGCTGTCCCCCATGGCTCAGTCCTGGGACCCCTCCTGTCTGGTGTATACTTTTCAGAAATACAGTCAAACACACGAGGGCTATGTTTAGCAAAGTTTGTGGATGACTGCAAAAAAGTTGTCATAATTAATGTTTGGGACAACAGAGACATCCTTAAAAAGGGTCTCAGTCAGACAGATGTGTCAAAATTATGGCCTTGAGCTACAGTCATACAAATACCACATAGTTGCCAACACCCTAAATATGGAGGTGATAATAAGGGATCTATGGACACATTTGGATAGTCATCTCTACTTCCAGAAACACATTCAAAAAGTGGTCAGAAAATCATGCTATGTGTTCCCACAAACTGCCAAGTTCTTTGCATGTAGGTCAAAGGAGGTTGCCTCTACTCATCAGTCACCAAACCCATCAGAGAGTACCACAGCACACTTGCGATGAATCTGACTAGGCACCTTCAGCAGCTGGAAAGACCACTGAAGTACCTCAACAAGAGGAGTACTGGCCTCAAACAGTTGCCCCATGCAACAAGACTGAATTTAACTCAATCTGTACTCTGTTGCATACTGTCTACTCAGAAGATCTCTGTCCAACAGACAGGTCCATGTCATGGCAACACTCAGATCTGCTCTGAGTTACAGCTCAATGGCACTAAATATACAGACCCAACTGATATTGCCAACATCCTGGCAGATAGGATCAGTGCTAACTTTACCCCCCTCCCACCCATGAAAGAGCACATCTCTATAACGGAAGACTGCAAAGTTGCTGTCAACACGGCTGCACAGGTAAAAAAACACTCTCCAAAGCCAGTATCACAGCATCCATGGGACTAGATAAGTTCACAGACTGTGTTCTACACAACCACAGAACGAACATGCACCACACCGACATACCATGTTCAGTCATAGCCTCAACTCAGGCTTTGTGCCTGCTGAATGGTGGACAGTGATGGTTATCCCACTACACAAGGGTGGAGACACCACGGACCCCAGGAACTAGCGCCCCATTAGCCTGATGAGCCTGCTCTGCAAGGCCATGGAATGTATCATCATACAACTTATAAAAAAAGACATTGGTAATCTCCAAACTCTGGACCACAACCATGTTGGGTTTGTAAAATGCAGATCATGTCACCTAAACCTGATAGACAACATTGAAGCAGTCACCAGAACTGGAGGCAAGGGTAAGGTGGTTCGCTCAGCCTATGTAGATCTTGCCACGGCTTTCAACACCATCCCCAACTCTGAAATTATAGATAAACCCACTAAACTAGGTATAAATTGCTATGTCACAAGATGGGTTGCCAACTGGCTCACTGGCAGATCACACACTGTGAAAGTAGCAGACTCCAAGTATGACTTTGGACCAGTGACGCGTGCAGTACCACAGGGCCCAGTCCTGGGTCCTGTCCTGTTTTGTATCTACTTCCCTGAAGTAAACTTTAACATGGAAGGTCTGTGACTAATGAAGTTTCCAGATGACTGCAAACTAGGAGCCATAATTGTAAATACTAAAGATGTGGACATCCTACAAAAGGGCCTCACTGAGACAGACGCCTGGTGTCAAAGCCATGGCCTCAAGCTCAATGCCAAAAAGTGCATTGTCATCCCCTTTGGTAAAATCTGTGTAGCCATGAACTACTACATAGGCGGTAGTATACTTAACACTGAAAGTGTGATAAGAGACCTTGGGTCACAGGTGGACAGTGGACACACCTGTGATAATCACATCCCCACAGTAGTCAGGAAATCCTTCTATGTGGCACACCTCATCACAAAAGGTGTCTCATGCAGAATAGAAGAGGACATTGTTCCCCTCTACTCATCACTCACTAGATCCATAATAGAGTACAATGCCCATTTTTCTATGTACCTCACAAGACATCTACAACAACTGGAAAGCCTGCAGCAATACCTCACAAAGAGCATTAGTGGCCTGAAATACATGCCATACACAGAGCAACTCAAAATGCTCCAGCTGTACTCTCTCGCATATCGCCTTCTCAGAGGTGATCTCTGCCTAACATACAAAGCTATGTCAAACACAGAGCTGTTGGACATGCTCCACATAGAACACTCACAATCCCTCTGATCTTCGGCCCCAAAACCACAAGTGAAATACAAAAGGAAGGGGTGTATCCATTTACCTTATGGATACCCACACCTTCAGGTTAGTGGCACAGCATGATGCCTTGGAGACCATACAAGTGCAACTAACATTGGGCAAAGCTGCTTATCAGATTGTAGCCTGCTACAGATCACCTACCTTGTCTCAGGAACCCCACTCAGTATTCCTGAGAACAGTGGAAAATATAAAGGTCCTATCAAACACCATTATATGAGGAGATTACAACTACCCACACGTTGAGTGGGAGATTTACTCACGTACAACGTCCTTTGCCCAATGTTTCCTAGAGTTTAAAAACTCAAACGCTGTGGAACAGCTGGTCACCATGCCCACTAGAGGTGACAACATACTGGACCTCATCATCACCAACATGGGGTACCAGTGTTCCACAACAGAGATAAACCCCTCGCTGGTAATATCAGATCATAAAGTAATCACACTGGACATCCACATCCCGCCCCCCCCCCCAGTCAAGGAAACCACTGTGAAGACATTTTCAAAAGCAAACTGCACACTTCCCAAGACCAAAGTGGAAAGTTCCAAAGCCCTTTTGCTATAGGATAATGCTATACAATCTGCCAAATCATTTACAAGTGCATTCTATGAGCATCTACAGGGATGCATGGATCGAGACATCCCAAATAAAACCAATATGCACTTCTCCAAAAATAAGAAACCAATCTGGTGGTCATCACCCATAAATAAGCTATACAACAGAAGGAGGAAACAAACACATGATAGAGCAAACTTCACAAAAGGAAAGGCATCACTGATCATTATTAGGAAGAAACAATGATCGCTCATAAAATAATCCAAGGCCAGTTTCTTAAGACAAATTGCCAATGAATGTAAGAATAACAACCACAAAGCCTTTGTTAACTATACCAAACATTTAGGTGGCAACTTCCAAATGTGCTGTCAGCTACTGCAAAATGGCAAGAAATACACTGAACCAACTTAAGTTGCCCACATCCTGGGGTACAAGTTCAGTGCAAACCCCCCATCACCCCCAAAAGGGCCTGTGTCCATCTCAGAAGAATGCAGAGCCCCAGACATCATGGACATGCAAGTAAAACAGCCCTCTCCAAAGCTAAGAACACAGCATCAATGGGACTGGATGGTGTCCCAGGCTGCATCTTACACCAGCCCCAAAAGGAACTACACCCTCACCTACATTCACTGTCCAGACTCAACCTTACCACAGGCTATGTACCCAAACAATGGCATAGAACAACAGTAATCCAGCTCCACAAAGGGGGTGCCACAACAGAACCTGGAAACCATTGCCCTATAGGCCTACTCAGCCTGGTCTGCCAAGCTATGGAGCAAATTATCATGGAACCCATAAGCAGAGACATTGGGGACCTCCAGACACTGGACTATACCCAACTTGGCTTTGTTAAAGGCAGATCCTGCCTCCTAAACTTAGTTGACTTATTTGAAACAGTTACCAAGGACATATATAGAGGTGAAAGTAGTCCACACAGCCCACCTGGACCTCACTAAGGCCTTTTGACACCATTCCCCACTCTGTCATCATGGACAAGTGTACCAGCTTGAACATTAACAGCTATGTCACAGGATGGGTGGCAAACTGGCTCAGCTCAAACACACATGTTCAGAGTTGTGGGTGCCATGTCCGACTCTAAACCAGTCACAAATGGCATCCCACAGGTCTTGGTCCTGGGACCCCACCTGTTCAGTAGATACTGCTCAGAGGTACAGGCAAGCATGGGAGGAGTATGGCTGAACAAGTTTGTAGATGACTGCTAACTGTGGTCCATAATCGACTCTACGGCTGACACAGACATCCTCCAGAAGGGTCTTACAGAGACAGATACCTGGTGTCAAAACAATGCCCTCGAGCAGAATGCCAAAGAATGCATAGTCATCCCCTCTGGATAAAACAAAGTGCACACAAATTACCACATAGGTGGTAATCCAGTATATACGGAGAAAGTAATTATGGCCCTGGGGACCCATGTATATAGCAAACTCTCCTTTGATGATCACATGGCCAAAGTGTTTAGAAATTCCTTCTATGTAGCCCATCTAAAGTCACCTAATGTAACCCACTTTGTCTAGTCTGATGATGTCACCATCCTACAAGACGATCTCCCAGTAATCTGTATAGCACTTTGTGTAAATGTGTACTTCTCTAGTTTTATAAAGTAGTTAGGTAGGGGTTTGAATCCTGCACTTGACAACTGTATGTGTGTGTATCTCCTTGGAGAGGAGGAACCTTTTTGGAGACTACTAAAACACCTTAAAAGTGGTATACTTATCTTTGTCAAGTCTGATGATGTCACCATCCTACAAATATACCTGTGGAAAGGACAACTTCCAGTAATGTATATAGCATGTCATGTTAATGTGTACTGCTCTATTATCATAAAGTAGTTAGGTAGGGGTTTGAATCCTGCACTTGGTGAGTGTGTGTGCTCTATGTGTGTGACACTATTGGTCAATGTATTATGGGTTTTGCTTTTACTACTGTATGACATATCACTATGACAACAGTATGTGCATTGCACATGTCAGGTAGCTGTGTGGCAAATACACATACGTACATGTGACCTCAATTATGTCATAGGTGGGAAACCTGCTTTCTCCATGAACACATCTGTTATCTTTGCCAGAGTGTGCTGTTGCTTTCCAGACCTTAAGTCACATCTGAATGCTTGTGACAAGCCCAGCCACTGCAGTGATCCCTGGCCTAGATCATTCATGTCACACGCACTCATTATGGTTTCTATTGAATAATGTGAGTGAGGGTTTATGCCTGAGGTATATTTCAGACCTGTTCAAATGCAGCAAAGTCTGTCAATGATGGCTATTCATTATAGGTGTACAACAACCTTTGTGGATATGCATGCAGACCCCTTATTGCTTATGTGATCCACCAAAGGATTTCAAAATACCTTTGGAAATGTGATTACCAAAGGAGAGATGATGTAACACTTGGCTGTATGTACACATCGGTACCTGTTCAACATGTTGGGGGCTACTACCTATGTGGTACTGTGGGGATACTATGTTTTGTAAAGGTGGATGACTATGCTTTAGTTGGCTTATAGCTTTACAGCATGGGTTTGACAACAGGTATTTGTCAGTATGATACCCTTGTGGAGGATGTGTGTGTCATCTGGAGAATGCATTATAGGCCACAGTATGCATTTCCAGACGTGGACGGACATACCCATACTGTGTTTGCTTGTACCTAAGAGAGCTATATGCCAAACAGGAGTGGTCCCAGGAATGGGTGCAGGTGAATACCACTGGTTACTGGCATAGTATAGTACCTGAAGGATCTAAATGATACTGTGTCTCCTACATCTCTGTGTCAGTTGTCAAGACATCATCTAATGATTGTTTATGGTCAGGCTGTTGAGGTTATGTATACTACCAGAATGCAAACCAATGACAGATAGTAACAGTATCACCCACAGCACAGTGTCAAACCATGTCATACACACATGTGTACCCAAGTTCCAAAATGTGTGTAGTACAATGCATACTGGCCACCAATAGAAACTATGGAGTGTTAACACTGTGTAATACAGGGCATGTCACCCTGCCCGTGTTTCCACTATGCACGTAAATGCAGACAGTGCAGCTCAACCATGTTCACAAATATACACCTGCAAATCTGTGCTGCACACATCCCACACGTACTGTCCACTCTCTAACACATGCTGCCAATACTACACACATCAGCCAAGTGTCACGTTGGCGGACAATACACTATTGGAATTAACACTGGTGTAAACAATACTACATTGACAATCATAGCTTTAATGCATCATGCCTGCTCAACTACACCTTCAAGGATATCATTACACATTACTGATGACAACATGCTAACATTGCTATACTGCTATAAAGTCACCCTGTGCATCAGCACCATGTTAGCCTGTTCGTGCATCAATGTTACAGATGACAGGAGGTGGCACAGGTTTCATCATATGCACAGGGTGTGTTGTTGGTTTGCCAGAGGCCTACATTAAGCCATACAATTGACATGACATGTATGTGTGTGGTGTGTGTGTGTGTGTGTGTGTGTGTGTGTGTGTGTGTGTGTGTGTGAGGGTCAAGAGTACTGCTATGGGCCAATGTTGATGTAATGTGTGCGGGTATGTGTTAGCCCTAGGTGTCTGGTTTATGTGTGTGTGTGTGTGTGTGTGTGTGTGTGTGTGTGTGTGTGTGTGTGTGTGTGTGTGTGTGTGTGTGTGTGTGTCTGCATGCACACAGTTCCACCATGTGGCTGCCATATACGGGGATTTGTGGGACAGTCACAGACTGTACCTGCCAGGCATTACAGATCACCATCTCTGGCCACGGATACAGTACCTGTGCCTGGCAGGGGTGCTACTGACAGCATCAGGTACTAAGCCAGACTGGGTACTATCCTCAGAGGTAGACATATGTACACTGGACCCAGGTCCCTGCTGGGACTGGCCAGAGCCACGTGCACGTCGTCTTCTAGGACGGTCTATGGACAGCCCACCCCAACTTTGCTGGGGCTGATACTGGCACTAAGGGAGCGGCTGTGACTTGAGGGATGTCCGTGGTGACTGCCAGCTGCTGATGTTGCTGGCATACATCCACGTCGACGTCTCAACCATCCCGCACTGTCCTGACACATGGACATGACATTGCAGAGGACATCTAATGTCTCACCCCAACGTCTATCAGAGACCTCAGTGTAATTATGGATGGCACCTGTTAGGTCATGGATACTGTCATTTAAAGCAGTGTTATGTGCCCTCTGTGCCCTTAGTCCCTGTCTGGTGTACCGTTCCATATGTGCCTGTGCCTCCATGACAGCCTGGAACATGCGTGAGGTTGTAAGACCTGTGGCACGTCTGTCAGGGGCATGATGACCAGCAGTGATCCAATGAGAACCCTTGGACATCTGCCTATGTGGTACTGTTCCAGACATCTGTGCCTCAACACACCTATCCTCCTTATCACTATTTGTGTCAGTGACATCAGGTTCCCTGCTGCAGTGAACCAGCCCAACCTCAGCACCTGTGAGAGGAAGACAGGAAACACACTTTACGACCTGTACATGATGTCCGAACACATGCACACATGCACACATGAACACATGCACACATGCACACATGAACACATGCACACATGCACACACACACACACACACACACACTAAAGCAGACACACACACACACACCACCAGCAATCCAGAACATACTCAATAGTGGTTGATGGTGGGGTACAGTATCACAAGCCAGACAGTCATATCACATGTATCAGCATGCAGGACGTGTGTTGCTCAACGGCATGCAGTGCGAATGTAGACAGTCCTTGCTAATAACAGTATATATGGCTTTGATACATGTGTGTTGTTGTTCAGTGATTGGCCTCACCCTGGAACGCAGTGTGTACATGGACACAATATTGCTGTGCAAGTATTAAAAGCTCTTCAATGTCCTGTGCACCATCACTCACAGGTATACATACCATGGCTGGATGTGTATCTGTGTGTCACATAGATATCCATTTCTGATTAGAGCATCTGTGTCTTTAGCAGATAATTGTGGACACAGGTTTAGCTCATGCATGCTATGTATACACACAGAATGAGTGGTGCATGTATACCTGATAGAATACCATTGCTCAACATAGCCATTGTACAGTGGTTATGGTGAGTGTAGAACATATTGTGGACATGCCAGTACCAGCCATGACATGGCATGCTACAACACAACTGCAACATTAAACATTACACATACCCAATGTGTGTCATGTGACCTATACACTCAATAGCATTACAGGACATATATGTGTCACTTTGTGCAAATGGTGATTGCTATGCATATTGTGTATAGGTGCATATGTTTGCACACACAAAACATTGAGGTGTATAGCAATGAATGCTATGTGTAGTACTGTGGTTACTGTAACTGGATGAGGTGTAGTACCATGAGTTATCATCATGCAGCATCATGTGGTCACTCAAGACTACTAATGTGTGCCAGACCGGCACCTATCATGCTGTACCTGAACTGCAGTACCATGGCTACATTCACCATTTCACAGCCAGTTGCTACAAGGGTTTGTAAGGTGTCCAATAGGGAGCATTGCCTAACATGAATGTGTTGTGTGTTGAAGAGTGTCGCACTGCCCCATGATAGGCCTTTACCTCTTAGGTATATTATGTGTGCTGTGTGGATGACATTTGAGATACTGGAGTGTGACCTTACAGTGGGTGTCTGAATACGCCATGTGTAGCATATCAACATGTACTGCATATGACAAAGTTGTGTATGTTGTGTGCATGTGCATTGACTCTGCCTATCCAATGTCCACTGCAGTGTAGCCACAATTGATTGGGATGCTCTGTGTATTGCATATGTTTGAGGCAGCTACTCACGTTACTGAGATGTGCATAGTCTCACAGCAAACATGCACAGCATGCATTATGCATAGGTGTGTTACATGTGTACATGGCCTACACCTCACCTATGACATGCACATTTTATTTCCAATATTAAATGTAAAACACACTCACCAGCATGGGTCTGCTGCCTTGCTGTCACACCAGAGGGACCTACAAGGATAGGAGACAGTTTGTCAGTGGCAACAACTGTGGCATTGTTACTGTGGGTTTGCAATCTTACAATAGTACAACGGTTGACAGTCACAGGCCTATAGATTATGTTCCAAATTATCAGCACAACACCAGGCTCCACATCTTCTAACTACACTGTACACATCTCACATATGCATGATCTACCAATAGAGGTAACAGTAGTCTACAGATATGCCATTTTACTTGCACGCTCCATGTGAACTTGCTGGGTGGCTCCGGCCTCCATGATGATACATGTCTGCTGTTGTTGTTGTTGTTGTTGGCCAGGAGCCACCAGGCTCAGGAGCAGCTCCTCCACTCTGGTGAAGGGAGGATGGATGGTAACCCCACCACCTGTGGCAAGCTGTTGTCTATGGATATCAGACACACACTGCCGGACATGTATAAGTAAATCACTGCAGTGATGGCGTACCTGCTCATATGTCTGGTTATGCATGCCTATGTCATTTACCCTATGGACAACATCTTGCCACAGTGCAGTCCGCTCATGCTGGTCCTGGCTGGTTCTTGAGAAAAGCAGGGTGTAGTGCTGAATCAGACTGGTTGTTATTACTTCATCCTCAGCAGGACCATAGGTTGGGTTGCGATGGTGGGCCATGACCCTGGAAGACAATGAAACAATATGTGTGAGCAAGTCATGTGGCACACTTAACATTCTACAGTACAGATATCACTAAACTGCCATATATAGCAACCTACTGGCTGTCAGAGGATACACACTTTCAATACCACATATCAGTGCTCAACCCACAACTGCCTGACAGTGCCTGGTGTGCTCTATATATTAAACCATGTTCTGCACAGCAACAAAGAGAAACCAGTATGTAAGACTATACAACAGTGCATGGCACACTGTATGTGACACAATGCACCACCTAGCCACAGGAGGTATATATCAAGCTAATGCATAAAGAAATATGTCATCCATTGCAATGATTGTAAAGTCCATTTACAGTATTACCAGTATACCACACTAGTTGTTGATGGCAAACCCCTGCCTAACATATGTGCACATCCATGAATATAGGTGGCATACTGCTGTACTAGACTATACACGTTGCTAGATAAGCACTTATATCCTGTAACACACATATGACCAAGGGCATGTTACAGGCATACCCACACACACATCAGACATACATACAAGACACAAAGGTATGGCAACCCAGATGAGCTTTACCTGTGTACCATACAGTACTGTGTGTCATTACTTAGAAAACCTTATGCCTGAGGTATGTAATCTGTGAGGACTACAGGGAACACACAAATCAGTGATTCCAAGCAATGTGGACATACACCATACTGTGCTGTTTAGGCCTACATCTTCAGGTAGTACTAAAGTTCATACGGGATTTGGATTCACCTGCAGTACCAATCAGTAAGCATACATGTACTGCTTTAGCCTATAATGGCACACCCCAGTTAACACCAAGGGACTACGTCAGACCGTATGCCATACTGATTTTTCTGCCTAGAAACAGCATACACATCTTTTGCTGGGATCAGAGCTAGGACACAAAATACCATGACAGAAACAGTTTCCCAATAAGCTATCCCACATATTACACAACTTTGACACATTTACCAACACATTCACCATCACACTCAGTCAACCTCACATAGCAATTATTGCAACAAGTACATGTGGGTGTGTATCGGTTCATAGGTAGGTAATAGGCTATTGGCCCTAGGACCTATAGAAGCCTAGCCATACGGTACCCTGGCCTTTGGCACCCAAGTAATTTAATTTCATGTGCCCCTGTCAAGCAGAGCCACAGAAGTGATTCCTGGGATGTATTTCCTATCTCCCATCCAATCATCAGGATTATTCATGACGAGTACTAATGAGGAGCTTTGTTTGCTATTGATAGGTAGTTTGTTCCAGAGTATGGGATGTCTCTGAGATAGGAATCTATCCCTCCAGCATGTTCTATTTATTGAGGTGACAAGGTTTAGGTCTCTAGAGTGTGTAGCTCACAGGGATTGTGATCTGTTTATGTGGAGCATGTCCAACAGCTCTGGGTTTGACATAGCTTTGTATGTTAGGCAGAGGTCACCTCTGGGTAGGCGGTATGCGACACAGTCTAGCTGTGGTTTTGTGAGACGGTCTGCATAGGGCATCTGCTTGAGGCCGGTAATACTCTTTGTGAGGTATGGCTGTGGCCTTTCCAGTTGCTGTAGATGTCTTGTGAGGTACATACCAAAAGGGGCATTGTACTCTATAACGGGTTTTATGAGTGATGAGTAGAGGGGAACACTGACCTCTTTTTCCCTGGATGACACACCTTTTGTGATGTGGTGTGCCACATAGACAGATTACATGACTAGTGTGGCACTGTGATTATCAAAGGGGAGACTACTGTCCACCTTGTCCCATGGTCTCTTATTACACTTTCGGTGTTAAGTAGACTACCGCCTATGTGGTAGTTCATGGGTACAGAGTTTTTACCAAAAGGGATGCCAATGCATTTTCTACATTGAGCTTGAGGCCATGGCTTTGTCTCCAGGCATCTGTCACAGTAAATATGAATCTGTGTGTGTGTCTCTCTCTCTCTCTCTCTCTATATATATATATATATATATATATATATATATATATATATATATATATATATATATATATATATATATATACACATACATATAAACATCCATTGGTGTACATATAGATATATATATAGGCACATATACAGTCCACCTTTCATGGTGGGAATATCAATTATGTGAAGGTTGTGAGGTATACAGTTATGTAATAATATTGCATGTCATATACCAGCACTGTATGCTGTCTTGTCAAATATGCATAACAACCTTCACCAACTGCTCTATGCACATGTACAGAAGCTTAATATATCTGACACAAATATATCGTGTATATATAGCTGAAAATGCTTGCATGTGTTACTCTGTCACATCCATGTTTATTATAGCTGTGCACTACTCACCAAACCAAACAGCCATTCACTACTGTCATTTAATGCTGAACTACATATGTCAATTTGTCCATGGCAGTAGTTATGCAGGGCATCTGTGATAGAACGTACTGCCATATAAGGCACTCACATCAAAGTCAAGTCACGTAATGTCTAAACACATACATGCCAGTACATATCTGTTACATACCATCTGTTTCATTTGTTTGTGTTTGTATGTGTTGGCTGTGTGTGTGTCTTTTGTGTTTTTTTTTTTTCTTTTTGTCTCTCTCTCTCTCTCTCTCTCTCTCTCTCTCTCTCTCTCTCTCTCTCAATAATGATTATGCGATGGTGTATGGCCTCTGCACCATTTGGTGGCCACCATTTGCAATGCATGCAGCCTGCTGTGTTTGATTGCCATACAAAGTAGTTATTGAGATGTATTACATGTATATAGTACATTTGGGTGGGGATGCAGACATACAGAGAGCATTATGTATTATTGTGTGAATGTTATCTTGCTGGACGTAAAGGGTTGCTGTGTACCTGTTAGTTTAGCAAGGCAAGTAGTCGGTCTGCATAGCTCCCAACTGTGGACCTATCCAGATGGTAGCCAGATGTTAGGCTGTTATTCTCTGTCTGTGCAATGCACAGGTATTTTCCGCACTGGTACAATGGCATTGTTAGAGTCGTTTGCTACCAGTACATGGCTACAGCCTTTGGTATTTCAGTGTTGTACTCCTACATAAGGGAATGGTTGTGGAACTCCTTCCAAAGCTATTTGCACAGTGTGTAACAGCAGAAAAGCTGATATGCTTGTGTGTTTCTGCCTCGGCCAGGCCTCTGAAACACTCAGGTACATATTTGAACAGAGTGAGGTAAAGCTAGGTAAAAGTGAGGTACACCTTCAAAGTATTAGAGACAGTAAGTGGAGACTTCGAGACAACCAGCACATATGGATTACTACACCTTTTCTGAAGTACAAGCGGTGTCTAGCTCCTACATATTGTCATTATTCATTAGGTGTGATACCCCACCTTTCTGCCTAATGTCAGTACATTTCAGGGGATTCAGAGGGACACAGCTAACATATGTTTCAAAATCAGGGACATCCCTGAAATGTAGTCGCAGTTGGGATGTATGTCCTCTGCCCTAATCAGAAATGCCACTGTTTGTCCTGCTATGATATGTGTGGGGGTTGTAAGGAGCTGCTGTAACATTATTTACTGCTAGAATGGCTGGTTCTCTTATCACAGTCATGTAATGCAATTCCACAAAAACTGCTGGTAAAGTTCCACAGAACAGGTTTTGTGTTATGGCATTCCTATCTTTCCTTTACATTCACTCATTCTGATGCATGATCTATCTATTTCAGCAACAACCTGCTGTATATCTACTGTGGCTTAGTGGTACTTCATGCAGTCTAGTGTGTCCAAGGTCCGGGGTTTGTGACTGACAGAGGTGTTTTATTTTATTACTGAGCAGAACAAGGGCCCTCACATGCAGGGTGACTAAGGCACTTTTAAGCAGTTGCAAGCGGGTTTGCGCATGTTTGTGCGAAGCTTAGCAATACTTAGCTAAGCGCACACGAGCGCAAACCTGCTAACTACTGCTTAAAAGTGCTTACTCCCGCTAACCCTCATGCTCATTTCTTTGAAAGAAAAGAAAATGGGGAGATAGGAAAGTGGTGAAAAAGGGGCACAAAGAGGGAAAGACAGTAGGGAGAACAGCTCAGGATGTGCAGGACAGGTGTAGGGAAGGACCATAGCTGCCCATTTCTTTTACAGCAACAGCTGTGCATATGCAATAATTTTGGAGGGAAATATGAAACCTTCCACCCCTGAGAGAGGGGTGAGGACAACAAAGTATGTTGTACTGCCAATTAAATATCAGTTTATGTGTCCAGCGGACATGTGTGCAAAATAGGCAGCTATGTATGGGGCGTAATTTTTTTTTGGGAGCAGATTGCCCTTTTTTTTTTTTTGTTAGGTGAGAGTGGAATGTGGGGTAGGGGAAGTAGGTATATTTGAGGAGGTAGGTTGGGGAGGTAAATAGACAAGACAAACAAGATGCATACGGGGCGGAATATGACACATGTGGTGGGTGAACACCATTGACGGGGAAGGATGTTTGGAAATTGCAAGCCCATGAGCCCACAGATGGCAGCAGTGGAACTGAGATCCCCACCCATGGGCAGTCACCACTGCACCTTCACAGTCCAGAGGTTGGCTGTGCTGGGGGCTGCGTAGGAGGGGCAGGCTCACCCGTGAGTCACGCTACTCGTGCCTCAAGCTGGCATAGAGGATCAGCGACAGAACGCTCGATCTCCCTATGCATCACAGCCCGGACCATTCGGAGGGTGATAGGTGGCCCTCCTCTGCCCACGCTTGCACGGGGGGATGAGTCCCATCCCCTGCAGTGCTTCCACCCAAAGGTGGCACAGGGCCAATGGAGGAGGAGGGTCTCAGGCTGGGCACCGGACCTGCTGGTGCCAGGTGCCATCGCCAGCTGAGGTGGGACAGGTGGGTCCGCTGGGACCGCCTTCCCATACGTTCTATGTTTAGAAGGATTTAATGAAAATATGGGTTAGTAACAGTCAACAGCATTCCCAATTCATTATAACAGCATGCAGAAGTATTCCCATTAACCCAACCTTCTTTTATATATATATATATATATATATATATATATATATATATATATATATATATATATAATTCGTTAACTAACTACTACATAGGCCATTTCAATGCTTTTTACTAAAACTTAAAAGATAAATGTCAGGAATTATTTTTATATACAGATTTCCAACAGAAAATAGAAAGGGGAGTGGTGGGAGTCAAACCGGGAATGCCTCCTCTTTGTGGGAAGGCTCTACCACTACGCTTTTGCTATTTTGCTTAATTTGCATATAAGTTTCTTATTATCCTCTTCAGTGTCTAAACTGCAAACTGTAGCTAAGCAATGGGCAAACCCACGCAAATATGGGCAGCTATATCGGGAATAATTTAAAAAAAAAATAAAATGTTTTACATTTTGTAATTGTACTGGGGTTTAGAATGTGGGGGAGTGTAGTGTTGGGTATGTACACATTTGAGCAGACTCGCTCATGTCAGTTGACATTTCCCAATTGAGAGACTTGCAGGGGCGTGGATTTTTGGACTGCTCAGCAGTCCGACACGCCCCCTGCACTCGTGCACACTCCGTGTTAGCCTTAGAGTTGAGGCAGCGCGCCCTCATGAATATGCATGGCACACTGATGTCTTACTCTTAGACTGCAGTTTCCATGTAAGACTTACTTAGTCTTAAACGGAAGGTTAGTGAATCCTAGGGAGTGTGTCTGACATGAACATTTTTAAAGAGGAAGGAACAATAAAGATTTGAAGGGTACAGTATCTGAGCACATCTGTAACATCAAAACAAATGAACTATCTAATTCTATTTTAAACATTCCATTATGCCACTTCAAATCTTGTGGAAGTAGAGATGAGAGATGAGAAATAATTTTTAGCATACTTAGAATATAAATGGCAACTTTGTTGTTTTTTCTTTTTTTCTTCCATTCCTGTTTACTCTGGTGTCCCATCCATTGTTGGGTCTACCAGTCTTTCATACAGCCCTACAGCCTCTCAGACTATGTCTATAATAGAGTTGGAGCTAGGAATTTTCAGGACAGCCAGGGCTGTTCTGCTACTGACTGTTTCCACAAAATAATTTTTCTTCTATGAGCTACCCCTTGGATCCCATCTCCCCTGCATATGTCTGTTAAATTTGAGGTCTTCTCCCCTCCAATGAATACATATTCCTACAGGGAACACCTAAAAAAACACTGTCCCCTGGAATGAACATGCTCTTCCCTACCTACCTAATGTTCAGTTGTCCAAGTTGCTAATAGAAACCAGATCACCTGGCCCATAGTCAGGGATTTATCCCTCTATGCCACTGCACTTTTTATAGGAAATTTGGTCTTAACCAATCAGTGAACCTTTAATGTCACTTGACAAAACAGAAGATTTTTAAATGCAGAAGTCATGTTATCATGTCATATGATGTATTTTGTAATATGTATACAAATTATTTTCAAGGCAGAAAAATCTGACAAAGTCAGTCCTTAGTGAAGAAAAAGGTGCTTGCTTGCTTTATTTACTAGTTAGTTTTATTTTATTTTATTTATTTTTTTAATTTAAAAAAGTTGTTTTGATGAATTTAGAATGTAAGTGACAATACTTAGGACCAAAGGCTAATTGTTTTGATTTATTTAAAAAAGGTTTATGAGAAGCAACACCGTTTTGATTTTGATATATAGTTTTCATTCTGATATATAGTTCACCAAAACCAGTATGGAAATATAGATTTTTAAAATAAAGAACTGATATTAAAATAGTAGATACAAATTCAAATTATGGGTAAAGTGAAATAAGCATGTATGATGCACAAGGCATATGGCTTATGCTTTAAGAAAAAGTTATAATAGAAAGTGATTTGTTATGAAAATTTTGTTGCTATGTATCTGTATATCATCAGCAGGTAAATCTGGAAGTTGAAATTAATATGTTTTACTTAATTGCAAAAAATATTCAATCCTATTAAACATGGATCCTACCCCAAATTAAATGAATAATGGACTAAACATGATCAACTTTACTTTTTTATTATATTTATTGGTTTACCTTTGAATGAGTGAATTGCATATAGGTGAATGGTCGTTTCTGCGAACCATAATGCCGAAATACGGACAACATCTAAGGATCAAATATTGAAAATGGTTTGCTGGAAAACCATTTCTGACATTTGATCCATGTGTTTGAATGGGAAAAAGCATTAGCTTACTTGCCATTCAAACACATGGTGAATCGGCATTGTGTTTTTTGTAGCCATATTTACGACATTTTGCACGTCACACATACAGCTTTCAATGAAATAAAGGTAAACCAATTTACTGTATACTTTTGAAGCTGTTTTTGAAACAATTGATTATTATCTGAAATGGTCAGTCTAAAATATGATAAATGATCTGTGGACAAAAATCAATTCAAAAAAGAAAATGTTTAACAAAATGATATAGGAATTCTTTACAGTAAGTTATAATAAATAAAGAATAGAAAAACAACATTTTAGATAAAGGAAGGGTTGACACCATTAAGTAATATAATGGTAGTATGGCATTCCATATAACAAGATAATAGAAAAGTACTTTTGAGCTGAAACAGAGAATAACACAAAGCATTAACATTCAGTATGGCCCTTTAGGTGGAAACATTTTGACATGAAGCTGTCAATAAATATGAAGTAAAACTCTACAAAAGAATATTTTATTTGGTACAATACAGTTCATATGTGAAAACTTTAAGGTAGTACTATTCAAACTGTATTAGAATCATGTGATTTTGGAATTTGAGAAGAATGAAATTAATTATGCTGCTCTTACATTTAAACAAAATAATGTATATAAAAATCTAAGGAGTGCATAGTTTAAGATGGTTAGTATTGTAATGAGATACTTATAAGAAATTGAAATACATTTTACAATACTTAGATAAGTACATAAGAGTGCGTATTGATTGTTATGATGATAATCCATATAATTTGTCTAATACAGGCTAATTTTGATATAATATGGCCATTAAGCCTCATTTACTTAACACAAAATTTGTGTTGAAATGTTTTTTTTTTTGCTTTTTTTATAATATAGTATAAAATTATTTGAATAGAAATGCTCCTCTTTCTCAGCTAGGTGATATTGTATCCTTAACACCCACCTGACCTGTAAACTAATTTTTTGAGAAAGTCTCAGAGAGCTAAATAGTCAGAAATATTACCTCAATGAGTAAGCAATAGAAAGATTAAATGTGTTTAAGCAGCAGACTCTAAAATTTACAATATAACTAATGAGAGATAGACGGGATGCTGAACATTTAAAGTTTGACATATTTTATTTCACATAAAATAATGGTAATAAACCATTAATAATGATTCAACCATTGTGTAAGGTACTGAGTTATGATAAATTAATAGGTGTTTGTGTTTTATAGTTTACAAACTGAATGCAGTGTATTTATGTTGATTGAATTATACATTTCTATAGGAAAAATACG
This sequence comes from Protopterus annectens, assembly GCF_019279795.1. Taxonomy (NCBI): domain Eukaryota; kingdom Metazoa; phylum Chordata; order Ceratodontiformes; family Protopteridae; genus Protopterus; species Protopterus annectens. Next base: position 1,438,390,820 of record NC_056739.1, read on the forward strand.
AAGGTTACAGAGGAGTATTAGCAAAAGCTAAAACCATTTTAGGCAGGTAGATTAAACCATATGAGCATGATTAATATGCCAGAGTGATATTTTTATCATATATAGAGGCATGACAGTATTCAAATTATTATAGATGGCAAAAGATTTCAATAATGTAGCCTATATTTGTTTGCTGGTTAGCACTAGGGCTAAAAATTGTAACAAATGGTTAGCACAAATCATACAGTTTGTGTGGCAGATGACCCAGAGTGAATAGACAATCAGAACGCCTAGAATCTATTGAAAGAAATTATGATTATGTGGAAAATATGACATATAGATATTACCATAATTGATAAAATTATACAGATTTCTAACATAGACATGACCATTATCTCTTCACACCAAATCTTCTGAATACAATCTTTGTCAGTTCTGTACTAGATTTTATTGTACAATTACATCAAACTCTGAGTAATGCAATCCCTATCTAATTATCTCTCAAGCATTCATTAACTGTTATTTTTTTTTTTCATTTTCCTGTAGTAGAGAATTGTTTATTTTGTGAATTGCATGGATGGGAGGTTAAGGTATAGGAGAAATTTAAGCCAATGTTTATTTATAAGGAATTTTTTTTAATCCTCATTTTTCCATCAAAATTGATAAATGCATGACCACTATGTTGCTAGTATTTGACAGTGGTATATATCTCTCAGGAGAAAGCAAATGATTCCGCTGTAGTTAATGATACTATTTAAACATTTTCTGAACAATTTATTTAGTAATTACAATCTTATTAACTTTTATATAATAATTTAAGAATTTAGAAATAGCACATCTTAAGGTGGGTGGGTATAATGTATGTCTGTGCCTACAATGATGCACGTTGTTGCATATAGGAGGTATTTAACTCCATTGATAAAGGTATAACTTTGTGTCTGGTGAATATTATTGAATCAAAAAGCTGCAAGCATTACCTGGAATGAAAGTTAGTTGTGTGGCCTTTGTAGTTTTGCTCCTGACAGTAAGTTAACCTCCTTGCAAAATGAACTATTTGCATACCCTATTTTCAGCAGAGGAAACATTCTACTTAGGTGAGGAAATAAGTGCCATGTTTGTACTTCAGACTATTTGCCTTCCACTCCTTGAGTGTTGCATCACAGAGGCTAGTACCATCAGCTCAGCTCTGAGATGTGTTCTGTGATATTCCTCTTCTGAGAAGGATCTGACTTTTCTGCAATATATTGATGTTTTGGATGGGGAAAATGGATCACAGACATTTTAAAAAAACAGAAGAACATGTCTGATATACAGGGATGTAATAAATTGCAACAATTAGGCATGGCAAAAAATAGTCAAACCTTTTATATGGTTATGTCCTAAAAAGTGGGCAGTTATTACCAGTAGATTCACACATGGTATCAGTCATCAATCAAATATGATTTCCCATATATCCTTTAATCCATAACAGCTAGCTTATTCATATGTGATTGCATTTAATTTTGGATGTCACATGTGGTTAGGTGTTCTCATTTTAAGTGTTTTTTTTTTACCTGATTTTCATCAGTTCCCAGTTAAGCATAGTTTGGATTATACAAGGTGGCCAATGTCCTCTTGCAATTAAGCAACAACATTCCTTACAGAAGCTGTTTATCCATTAACATGCTATTCAAGGTCTAGTAGGGATTATAGGTCAATAAGATAAAGAGAAAGTAAATAAAATAGTACATGTAATTTTATTATTTATTTTATTATTTTTTATTTATTTTACATTTGTTGACCAGGCTAGTCTAACTGGATATATGTCCATTTTCAGTAGAGGCTCGGGGAGAAAAGCTCCAAAGACATGATTCAATATAAAGTATAAGTACAAACAATACACAGACATCAGATATTATAATAAAAAACAAAAAATAGCAATTATCATAGTAAAAAAAGTAATCGACAATGGTAATGTGCTGTAAAAACCTAGAGGATTTAACATGATGTACACTGAGGTTAAGAGTCAAAAATAGTACAAATTGAGTGTATGGAGACATAATACAGGTTAGGTCACAAATAGAAAAAAAGGAAGTTGGATGTGTAGTGATGATACAATGGATTTACTTAACAAAATGTATGTAAAGAGGATATAAATAATGTAAAAAAAAGGTAGATAAGAAAAGTATAGTAAGATGGAAGATGTAACAGAGGATACTAAGGACTTGATAGGCAAGTTGAGTTTGTAGAGGTATAGGACTAGTCAAGTTTGGAACAGGGACATAGCCTGTATGATTTGAGGTAAAGTTTAAGTTTGTTTTTAAAGAGAGATAAAGAGGTAAGTGAGGTGGGGTCATAAGGGAGAAGATTCCAGGATTTGCCTACAATATTAGAGAAGAGAGAATCCCCAGCCCTGTTATTAGGTTTAGAGGTGTATACAAGAAGTTTGTGGGATGAGCGTAAGGACTTCAGATTTTTATAGGGGGTGATGAGGCTAGTTAAACTTGGAGCACTGGAAGGTTTATAAAGAATCCTGTGGGCAATGGTTAGTTGGTGAAATTTAATCAGGTGTTGTAGTTCTAACCATCCTAGCTGGTTTAAGTTTATACAATGGTGGATTCGAAATGGGTTGCCTGTAGAAAATCGTGCAATGTTATTATAGGACATTTCTAATTTGCTGAGATTATTCTTGGAGAGATTAGTAAAAATGGGTGAGGCATGAAGGAGTGTAGAGATCAAATGAGTATGAGCGATAGTACTTTTAGCAGTAGGGGAAAGGAAGCGTTTAATCCTATAGAGAGTGGCAATTTTTTTGTTGACAGTCTTTATAGTATTGTTGATGTGGATGTCGAAGTTCAGGTTATTGTCAATGGTGACCCCTAGTAGTTTGGTGGTGAAGTCTGGAGATATTATAGTGCCATTGGTAGATGTCACAGAGAAATGAAGAGGAGAGGACTTTTGAGTAGGAGGGAAGAGGAGGAGTTTGTTTTTTCTTTGGGTTCAAAATAAGGCAACGCTGAGTGAACCATTGTTCAACTATATTGAATATTTTTTGGGTGAGATAGGGAAGGTCATGGGAGTATGTAGCTGAGCATAATAATGTGGAGCCGTCAGCATATTGTATGTAAGTGGCTCATGGGATAGCTAGATGAAGGTCATTAATAAATATAGAGAAAAGAAGAGGTCCTAGTATGGACCCTTGAGGGATACCTAAGGTAACAGGTAGATGGGTGGATAAAGAGTTATGCCAAAGTACTGCTTGCCGTCATTTGTCAAGGTAGGATTGGAACCATTTTATGGAAAGTGGGTCTAATGACAGAGATTTAAGTATGTTAATGAGAATCTGGTGGTTTACTATGTCAAATGCTTTAGACAGGTCGATAAATAGAGCAGAAGAAAGATTATTCAGGTTTTTGTGCCTATTAATGTAGTCAGTAAAAGAAAGGAGTGCAGTGGTAGTACTGTGTGAAGGTCTGAATCCATGTTGACAGTTGGAAAGTAGATTGTTTTCGATTAAGTGGTGGAGTAGTTGTTTATGGATACATTTTTCCATAATTTAAGCTAAAGGTGAAAGTAGGGGGATAATATGGGAGACTCTCCATAAGGTGGGGATGTAACCTTCAGTAATAGTTCTGTTGATCAGTATGGAAATAGGATAGGCAACAGCCTTGGATGATAGCTGTAGATATTCAGAAGGCAGTTGGTCTGCAGAAGGAAAGCATGGTTTCAGTTTATTCAATAGGGTTAGTATATATGTGGTTGGGACAGGTTTTAAAGGAAAAGTGTGGGGTGGGGTAGAGGAGTATGAAGGTAGTGTGAAGGTATTATGTGATAGTTAACTAGCTAGTGTTTGGATAGCATCTGTAAAGAAGGTATTGACGGTATTAGCGGTATGGATGGGATTTTTCTTATCTGTATTTTGAGGGTTTGGTGTAGTGGATTGACCTGGGTGGAGTAACTGCTTAATGCTAACCCAGAATTTCTGTGGGTTGTTGTGATTAGGTTGTTGATATTGTAAGTAGTAGTTTTGTTTATCAGAGAGTATGACCTTCTTAGTGTCATTTCTTAGCTGTCTAAAGGTTTGTTGGTCAGCAGGGTTTTTAGTCATTCTCCATTTGGCCCAATGTTTATTTCTGAGATGAATTTTGTGTTTGGTTTCATAAGAAAGCCATGGGGCAGACTTGGCCTTAATTCTAATAGATCTGGATGGGCTGTGGTGATTAAGAATGGCAAGGAAGGTAGAATTAAAAAAAATTAACTGCTTCATCTAATGGAAGTTGTTTCAAGGAAACCCAGTTGCATGCTCTTAGTTCCATTTGGAACAGATCAGGGTTAAATTTCTTTTTGGATCTAATATGTCTGATAGAGATTGGAGTAGGGGTGTTTGCTTTTAGTCTGATGATGTAGGTAAGTGAGTGGTCATTTATATCATCAAGGAGGGTTCCAGAATCATAACAGTGAGTGGGATTGTTTGTGAGAATCCAGTCTAATATGCTTGCTTTCTTGTTAGCTTTATTTATTCTGGTGGAGGAGGTAATGGTTTGAGAGAAACCATATATGTTTATGTGAGTGATAGGAAGAGTGCTGCTATAGGAATTCCAGCCTAAATGTATATCGCCTAGAATTATGGTTTCTTGAGGCAGGTGTTGGGATAGCCAGCAGAGGATATTTTCCAAGGTGGCTATGTTATTACCAGGGGGCAAATACATATAGATAATATAGATTGATTTAGCATTGTTAAGTTCAAGTTTAGATATGAGAATTTCAGTACTGGAGTCTAGGGGTATATTACAGTTGTATGTTGTTAATTGCAAGCTAGAATTAAATAGAATAGCAACCCCACCACGTTTCTTAGCTACTCTGTCAACTCTTAGGATATTATATCCAGGTGGGATAATTTCATTATCTTTGATGACAGGTTTTCGCCATGTTTCTGTTAGGCAGATAATATCAGATGAATATACTTCTAAGAGAGCATGGAGTTGAGTCACTTTGTTGTTGATACTACGTATATTAAGATGAGCTAGTAGGAGAGAGTTTGAAGGTTTGGTAAGGGGATAATTGCAAGATTGATTATGGTTGTGAAGAGAGATAGGGGTTGCTGTTGGGCCAGGGTTAGGATGAATATCACTGTCCTTTGCTGTGAGGAGTTGTACAATATAGTTTGGGTTAGGGAATTTGCTGTAAAGAAGTAACACTCTTTTGAGATATAGTGTATTATATTTAATGTGTAGTATTCTATGATAGTTTGCATGTAGGTAGCTAGGTGAGCATGTTCTGTTTGCATGGTCATGCAGGTGTGGTAAGGGTTGAGAGTTGGTTTGTTGGTTGGGGTAGTTAGTATGTGGATATATTGGGTGCTCATATGAGGAGAGTAGATAGGCACTGATTAGAAGTGGTAGTGGTAAAATAATGAAATGGAGTAGAATTAGAAAGGGTTGGTTGGATTAGCCATTTGGAAGGATTGGCTATTTGTTGTATATATGTGTAGGTGTAAGTATTCAATGTGGGAGTGAGTAAAGATTGGAGGGAGTGGAGATTATGGAGGGGAGTGGTTAGGGATAGGAGATGAAAGAGAAAATGGCCAATAGGACATGTGGAGAGGGGTAATGGGAAGAGGAAGAGGTGTGGTTAGAAAGTATAAGAGTAGGACCCCTGGGGTGGGTGGGAATTGGGGGCAGGGAAGGGAGCAGAGTGAGCCCGTAGGGCGAATGGAGCAGGTAGACACAGAGACTGAAGCAGTTGTAGAGGAGAAACAATCAGCAGGACTAATATGTGAAGGTAAGCTTTAAAAGTCAGATGAGATGAAGGCCAGAGAGAAGTGTTCCTAGGAAAGGTAGTAGTAGACAAGAAGTAGAAAAGAGTAAGGTGGGAGAACAAGATAGCAATGAAGGTACAAAAGGAGAAATAGGGTAAGTAGCTATGTACAGAGAGGATGAGAAGGGGTTGAGGCTGGGTAAAGGGTGCCACCAAGTGGACAGGCCTAAAAATGCAGGCAGATGTAAGAAGGAGTCAGATGGAGTAATCAAGGGAAAGGTGGGTGCTTAGTCAAAAGGAGGGATTCTAAAGAGGATGGGAGAGAGAGAGTGATTTATGTATAGAATGGGGGGAGGCTGCTGGCTGCTTTAGCTCAATATGTAAATTACCACCTGTAGCAGTGCTACACTAGTAGAATGACAATTCAGTCAGGAGTTGTTTAATACACAGTACTTTTCTTGTATCCTTTTTATAGGGTTTTTAGGGCAGATAGGCTGTGAGGTGTATCACAGTTAGTTGCAGGGGTTCCTTTAGGTTCAAACTGTTTAGTGCTGGAAGCACAAGTAGAGCAGGGTAACTTAAGGAGACAAGAGAGACAAGGTAGTTATAAGAAACAGGAGTTAGCACATAGCAAGTTAAGAGTGGGTATATTATACTAAACATTCACTTATACTTATATATAGATAGCAAATAAAACAGTACAGAGTATATTATACTAACCATTCACCTATACTTATATGTAGATAGCAAATAAAGAGTGCAATATCCTTGTATTACAGATAGAACTAGTCATTCACAGAGGCAAACAAGTAAAAATAGCAGTTACACAATAACCTAACCCTGGTAGCAGCATATGTAAAACATAGTCAAGCAATTATTTAAATGCTGAGTGGCAATAAAACACTTTCTGCAAGAGTTATATGTCCCTGGAATTAGCAGTAACAAGAGGATACAAGTAAATGTTGTTCTTACCTATTTAATGGCAACAATAGTCATTCATCATTAAACAAACACTAAGGAGGACTATGCTGGGTCAGGACAGGCTTAGAAAGACCGTAAAATTGCACAGTAACAGCTAATCAGGAATAAAGTGAAAGAAAGCTAGGCTTCAGAGTAAGCGGTTAGGAGGCGCCACTCAAGAGAAAATTACCAATTATGGAAAAACAAGGTAAATATGGTCATGCTCAGAGTAGGATCTGCCTGAGAATAGGGATTAATAAACTTGCCGTCATCAGCTTGCTATAATGCCATAGGCAGTCTGTGCCCTTATCGGCTTGTTACACAAGCTAGGATTAATAAAACTGCCATAGTCGGCTTGTTAAAAAGCCAGAGGCAGTCTGTGCCATTGTCAGCTTGTTAAAGATGCCAGCGGCAGCCTTTAATACCTATGAATTTTCCACTTTACTTTATCGGCTTGTTCCACAAGCCAGGATTAATAAAATAGCTGTAGTCGGCTTGTTAAAAAGCCAGAGGCTGTCTGTGCTATTGTCGGCTTGTTACAGAAGCCAGCAGCAGCCTTTAATATGTAGGAATTTCCCACCTTACTTTATTGTTTTTTTACACAAGCCAGGATTAATAAAATTGCCATAGTCGGCTTGTTAAAAAGCCAGAGGCAGTCTGTGCTGTTGTCGGCTTGTTACAGAAGCCAGCGGCAGCCTTTAATACCTATGAATTTTCTACTTTACTTTATCGGCTTGTTACACAAGCCAGGATTAATAAAATTGCCGTAGTCGGCTTGTTAAAAAGCCAGAGGCAGTCTGTGCCATTGTCGGCTTGTTACAGAAGCCAGCTGCAGCCTTTAATACCTATGAATTTTCACTTTACAAGTAATTGCTGCTAGACAGGTAAGCTAGCTCTTATTTAGAACTAAAAGAAACACTACGAGGGTGGTGTAATACCAAGGGTATTTCAGAAGAAACACATTTTCTGAAATGGCATTCACAAAATACATTGCACTCTTGATGCAATAGGAATTCTTTGCAACCCCAGGTAAATATAAACAACTCAGAGGTTACTGCACGACAAGATGACACAATACCTCTTGCAGCAACCTCCATCAAGCAGTATATTTTCTGCCAGTTTCATTATTACTAACTTTACTGTATACTTTACAAGTCAACTAATGTCACTTTAGCAAAGCACATAAACTAGCTGATACTGTCCAAACCACTCTGTTAATCTCATTGCCAGGCTTCATTAACTTTCTTGCTTGCTCATTTGATATAAATTGTACTGGCCTAGTGGTAATTTTAATAGGATTGCTTCCCGTTGTCCTGTTTTAATGTATGATTGCTGATCTATGATGTTCTAGATGCACTGGATAATGCATGCATTATTTAGAATTATGATGTGATATAATATAATATAATATAATATAATATAATATAATATAATATAATATAATATAATCTGCAACTCAAACAATACCTCATGGATCATATTAATGTCTATTTCATTTTACTAGGTTCATCCACTGGCATAATTATGTCTGCTCATGAATCTTCACATAATCATATGGAATTGATGCTCTAGTTCACCCAAAATGGAATCTTTTCTTCTGAATCTGGTTGCATTCATATTTCCTAATAGCAACATGTGACTGCATTGCAAATGATCTGCTGTACAGAACAGTTTTGAAAAGGGAATAGTTTAATGAAATGGTGTTCTTTTCATTCTTTATGATTTTTTGTGTGTTTTTTAAACAAGCAAAGACCAGTAGAGTTGCTCCTGAGATACATTGAGATTAAACAGCTTATCTGTGAAATGCATGGCAATATTAGTTCAAGACTATTATTCACACATCAAAAATAAAAGAAAGGCAAGGGACTTAAAAGTCTTCAAGAAACATTTTTTCTTTCTGCAGAGGTCAAGCTAATTGTATATATATTAGCTTAAAGATCACAGTGCCTCATGGAAAAGCAAAATGTGATTTTAAAGTGTCATTTTCCATTCAGGTCTTTCTCTCTGTCATTGCATTCTAGGCTTATTCCCTAACAATATAGAGAATTTGAAAAAAACATTTTTCAGATTTAAAAAAGTTCATCATGTACATCTGCACATAAGATATATGGCCAACAGTTTTTGATGAGTTGCCTCACAAGTAGTTATGGGAACCTGCCAGTCAATAAATACTATACGATCATCTTGTATATTAGCCTAATTCTTCTACTTCAGTTTCTTTATACTAAAACTACATATTACATTTTCAGATCATTTTTTTCTTCATCAGTTATATTTACAAATGTATATTTTCTTTGCGTCTATATCATGTTATCAAAATCTTACTACATCGAATCACTAAAGGTTGACCTCGAGTGATCGATGTAGAAAAACGTTGAATAACATTAAAAAAAAAAACAAACAAAAATAAAAACTAACTAGTGTAGGCAGGGTGGCAAGCCCCCCTTTACCCCCCCCCCACACCCCCTTACTTGTTCTGCGCATTCGATGTTGTGGTGCCGACAATATCAGCTTCGATATTGTCGGCTTTCGACATCGTGAAGTAGACCAATTTTTTTATATAGCATACAATATTCAGACACACACTTTTTTATTTTTGTATATTACTAAATTAAAGCATATTGCATTTTAAAGTACATTTTCTTCTTTTCATTTTGTTTTGTCCAAAAAGAGTGTTAAAATTGTTTAAATTCATATGTTTTATAATCAAGATATTGATAGTAAATAAAGTTTTAAATGTTGTACATAATTTGCTTTTAGTGCTGCATTTCTGCAAGCTGTATACAGCTGGTCTGAGAATGCAGAAGCAGATAATTTTTATAAGTTGTGATTTTAGTTCTTGAATCTCTGGCAACAAAATGGCTTGCACATGGCAAGTGATAACATCTTTATTTAGTAAGATACTGTGACAAGATTTATCAGAAATATAAATATAATACACAGCTTGGTTGCTATAAACATATAAGTTAAACACATGCATGAATAACAACTTATACAGATTTGACACTTTAATAGATACGCTGTCAAGTGTTTGAAAAGGGAAACTGATAATCACAAAAGTTATGTATTGTAGTAAGACAGTAAGAATGCAATGATTCTCAATTTGTTATTAGAGACAGTGTGTGTAGCTTTTATCCTATATTAGGGTATTGGAATTAAGCCGTTTACTCATAACTACGCTTGTTGAAATAAACTACCACATTCAGATGCAGTCATTAATATTATTTTTCTAGTAATTTCAGAGTATAGTGAGTTTTAATACATCAAAAAAGGCATTAAAGTATTACATTTTTGCAGTACTGCAAACTTTTCCCTATACCTGTATACACTATTCTTTAAGGAACTGAGATATATATTATATATATATATATATATATATATATATATATATATATATATATATATATATATATATATATATATATATAATTCATGTTACCAGATCTTCACAATGATAAACTGGAATGCATTTCCTTTCCTAAACTTTACTTGCTATCAAGGCAGAATAGTCATCCACCTCCTATTAGTTTGTATAACATTAATTTTCTGAAGAAAATACATATACTATTAAATGTAAAACTGCAAATTAACTGTGCAATGAAAAATGAACTAAAATATAGGTGTTTCATTTTCAGCACTACTTCTGAAGAATAGTTCAGTTACATGTTTTACATTTCAGCTGCATAATTCCCAACAGTGATAAAATACCATGAACTATATAAACTATTCACTGCACTGATTTCTGCTTAATTTATACTTTTCTTTAACAACACAGTTTTCCAGATTCAACAATTTATATTTAGACTCTGAGGAAATATGTAGAAACATAGGATTATTACATTTATCAAAAGTCTCTGAAAAGAGCTATAAGAACAAAATCCAAAAGAGTAACTGATGAATGTTTCCTGCTCACATCCTTAGTTTTCACTTATTAGAAAAATACTGTGACATGCTTCAAAAGATTGTGGAAATACCATGAATCACACATGCAGTAATCCTCAGTGCTACTTTCTAAAAATATAATTAAGTCCCTGGGAACAAGTATATCCTCCATAATTAAGAGATCAGAAACATTTAACAAACCCTGTGCAGAAATAATTTGATTTTCAATGAGTATTTTACATGTAATTAAACATATGCATTCAACATTTTCTAATCATCGTACCTTTTATCTAATTAGAAAAGAAATTAATTGTTTTTTCCTATAATTGGACTATTATGTCCTTATTTTTATTATGGAAGAGCAAAAATTATTTAGTTCATTATTAATGTAAATGTTGCTATTATTTAGTAAGGAACTATACATTTTTACATTTCACATTGATTATGTCATTACAGATACTACCAGAACACAAAAATAAAGCACTAAAGTTGTAATTGATTAGACTGCAAGAAGATAAAATCAGTCAATATGATAAAAAATAAACCAAACAGTTCAGCTGAAATCTTGCTCTATAACTAAAATTAAAATACTTTGCTAACATAGTACAAAGACAGGATCCACAAGAGAAGACACTGCGGGAAAGATCTAAGGCTAAAGAGGAAGTGGTGCAGAGGCTAAACTCGATAGCTATACTAGCTGATGAATATGAATTTGTAAAACATAAGAAGAACAATGTTTCACAGGCAGGTATAGCATGCTAAAGTCCTTGAGGTCACAAAAAACAACACCCTCTATATATATATATATATATATATATGGATCTATCTTACTACGTCGACAAGTCAAAATGCCGACAACAAAATCACCGACACCACATAACCGACATTTCACAAACACGAAACCTCACATGCCCGACACACCATAATCCCGACAAGCAACAAACAAAACAAATCCCGGTCCAAAAGCACACACACACAACACAAACCAAAATCCTTACAAACCAACACTAAACCTCACATACACAACTACCTACAACCTTAACCCAAACCCTAACCCTAAGGTCCGCCACTATCGCACACTCACCTAACCCGCCCTAACCCTAACTCACTTAACCCGCCCTAACCCACAAACTATCACAGTCGCACTTACCTAGCCCTAACCCTAACTCACTTAACCCGCCCCTAACCCACAAACTATCACAGTCGACACTTACCTAACCCTAACTCACTTAACCCGCCCTAACCCACAAACTATCACAGTCGCACACTTACCCCTAGCCAGCGCCCACCTAACTCACTTAACCCCCTAACCCACAAACTATCACAGTCGCGACACTTCCCTACCCTAACGTCCGTCACTACCGCATACATACACAGCCTTTTCCCATGTCGATGTTCTCAGCGTGGGTTTTGATCCGTCGGTCTTCTCCGTTTTGATCTTCTGGCGTCGGTGTTCTCGCTGTCGGCGTCTGACTTGTCGGCGTAGTAAGATAGACCCATATATATATATATATATATATATATATATATATATATGTATATGATTATACCTTGGAATTTTGAAAAACAAACAAACAAAAAAAAACAAGCCTAAAATATTGTTCTCAAAAGATCAAATTAAAAAAAAAAAAAAAATATATATATATATATATATATATATATATATATATATATATATATATATCTGCATACATACACCGACATTAGCCTAGTATATACCTATGACCCTATGAACTTCACGGCTGCACAACAGCAGGGAAGGGGTAAATTCTCATCCCTCCCAACACTATATTGAGAACCATAACTGGCCATACTCTAACGGAAAACTTGGAGAGTCATAAATGTCTGATTTTGCACATATTTTGGTACAGTTGTCAGATCCTTATGTAAATAATAGAAATAGATTGGTGGGTACTATACTTGTAAGTAAATTTAAATGAGTACTCCCTCACTACTTAAAAGAGTAGGTATTTCAGTGTGACCCTAATTCTTCCAAGTGATTAGTGTTGCTCATCTTGATGAAGGGGGGGGGGCTTGTTTATATGCTTTTTTACACAGAAACATATCAGGATGGATAGCAGCATTACAAAATATAAGTGAACTGATTAACTGACAGACTACATAGACATGCATGCTTACATCACGACAGCTTACTACAAAATGGCAGTCAGGCCCACACTTGCTCAGTATTTATACACTTGTTCAAGCCCATGGAAAGCTTCTAAAGGTTCATATATATATATATATATATATATATATATATATATATATATATATATATATATATATACAGTTAGTTACCTATGTAGAAAATTTAATATGAAGTGAAACTGCAAACCCTAAAGGTGACTTCTTTGCATCAAGGTATAGTAAAAAGCCTTCTAGAGATTTGCCAATGTGCCATTAGAATTAGTTTGCTTTAGATATAGAATGTAATAATTATGAACTGTTAACTTCCAGAAGTATAGCATCTTATTTTTTTTATATATTTTGCTGTTTTGCTGTTACTAAACTCATTAGATGTCCTGTTGTATTCACAGAGAATGAATTACCTCACAGAACATGATTACAATAGCTAAATCATAAAATGATAATATCAGTATAAAACACTGGCAACCAAAAATTGAAGTCATGCCAATGTAGAAAAGAGAGAGTACACTATAACCCAAGTAGAAAAGCAAACTATTTTAGATGAGTGTTACATCCAGTAGATTTAGTAGCTATCCTAACACATTATCGGAAAACTTGTCAGGACCTCCACTAAACAAAATAAACTGAAAATTTGATAGATGGGTGGACTTGAGCCTTAGCTGTTGTGAGACACACAGAAACACATTAAAGACAAAGCTGTAGATAAAGAATCTTTCAAAGCTTCAAAGATTTGGGTTTGGATAAGAGGAATGCATAGATGCGGTGTTGCTGCAATAGTCAAAAGAACAAAATAGATTGGAATGGAAAGTATTAAAGACAGAGCATACAGTTACATAAAATGCATATTGTAATATAAAAAGCATAATGTGTACAATATCTAGACGCCAAACATCTTCTTAAAGGCTTCTCTCTGCTGCATCACAGTAGAAAGCCAACATATACTGAGCAAGACTATAAGTCTAGATCAGGTAGGGACAATACTGAACTAGATAAAAAGAAAAGACCAGAAGTATAATCAGAAAAAGGTGAGTTTCATGAGTTAGCCTTGTAGAGAAAGAGTTATTTAAAAGACAAGAAGATAAAGCTTTGTTTTTTGTGAGAACTGTCCCAAAAATCATGCACTGGAAATGATGCTGACCAGTTACTTGATCTTGTTTCTGTAGTTTTCATGTGAAGGGGCCACAGACTTCACTTTATGCCAGGACCCTCATAAAAAACACTTTGATGTGGCAAACCTCCAAATCAGCCATAGTAATTCTAAGAAAGGCCTTTGGCAGTCTATAATCTTCCAAGTGATTAGTGTTGCTCATCTTGATGAAGGGGGGGGGGGGCTTGTTTATATGCTTTTTTACACAGAAACATATCAGGATGGATAGCAGCATTACAAAATATAAGTGAACTGATTAACTGACAGACTATATAGACATGCATGCTTACATCACGACAGCTTACTACAAAATGGCAGTCGGGCCCACACTTGCTCAGTATTTATACACTTGTTCAAGCCCATGGAAAGCTTCTAAAGGTTCATATATATATATATATATATATATATATATATATATATATATATATATATATATATATATATATATATATATATATTGATCTACAATTAGTTACCTATGTAGAAAATTTAATATGAAGTGAAACTGCAAACCCTAAAGGTGACTTCTTTGCATTAAGGTATAGTAAAAAGCCTTCTAGAGATTTGCCAATGTGCCATTAGAATTAGTTTGCTTTAGATATAGAATGTAATAATTATGAACTGTTAACTTCCAGAAGTATAGCATCTTATTTTTTTTTATATTTTGCTGTTTTGCTGTTACTAAACTCATTAGATGTCCTGTTGTATTCACAGAGAATGAATTACCTCACAGAACATGATTACAATAGCTAAATCATAAAATGATAATATCAGTATAAAACACTGGCAACCAAAAATTGAAGTCATGCCAATGTAGAAAAATGAGAGTACACTATAACCCAAGTAGAAAAGCAAACTATTTTAGATGAAGTGTTATATCCAGTAGATTTAGTAGCTATCCTAACACATTATCGGAAAACTTGTCAGGACCTCCACTAAACAAAATAAACTGAAAATTTGATAGATGGGAGGACTTGAGCCTTAGCTGTTGTGAGACACACAGAAACACATTAAAGACAAAGCTGTAGATAAAGAATCTTTCAAAGCTTCAAAGATTTGGGTTTGGATAAGAGGAATGCATAGATGCGGTGTTGCTGCAATAGTCAAAAGAACAAAATAGATTGGAATGGAAAGTATTAAAGACAGAGCATACAGTTACATAAAATGCATATTGTAATATAAAAAGCATAATGTGTACAATATCTAGACGCCAAACATCTTCTTAAAGGCTTCTCTCTGCTGTATCACAGTAGAAAGCCAACATATACTGAGCAAGGCTATAAGTCTAGATCAGGTAGGGACAATACTGAACTAGACAAAAAGAAAAGACCAGAAGTATAATCAGAAAAAGGTGAGTTTCATGAGTTAGCATTGTAGAGAAAGAGTTATTTAAAAGACAAGAAGATAAAGCTTTGTTTTTGTGAGAACTGTCCCACAAATCATGCACTGGAAATGATGCTGATCAGTTACTTGATCTTGTTTCTGTAGTTTTCATGTGAAGGGGCCACAGACTTCACTTTATGCCAGGACCCTCATAAAAAACACTTTGATGTGGCAAACCTCCAAATCAGCCATAGTAATTCTAAGAAAGGCCTTTGGCAGTCTATAGAAAATGCAGCATGAGTGGAACTGAACCCAAGAAATGGACAACCCCATTTCATGTCTTTCACTGAATTAAAAAAAATCATTTGCTATTCAGGGTGATGAAAGACAGGGCATCCATACTAAGTCATTTTTTTTTATTAACACAGTAATTTGCAATGCTGCTAATGAAGATGGCATCTAAACACAGTCTGGAGTGACATCTTGAGATTGACAAGACTAAGGCTAGCATTCTAGTTAGATTTTTCTGTCCTGGTATTTTGAAAAAAAAGAATAAAATGTTTGTGCTTCTTCTCTGAATGTCCAAAGGTGTTGCCTGTCACAGGCTTTAAGAACCAATTGATACCCTTATCTCTAACAGCATTCCCATTTGAACGGAAAGTACTAGACATAGTTTTACTTGAAATGTCTAGCACGGGTCATCAGTATATAGTTGCAATCACTTACTGCCAGATTCCCTTAGTTAGGATCCTTGTTGAGAATGAATGACAAAACTATAGCAAAATAACTATTACTCTTTTTTTTGTATGTTAGTAATACTCCAAGAAATTCTTACTGAGCAGTACACCTAGTCCATGTCTAAAGTAATGAATGAGCTTTGTCATCTCTTTAAGATGAAACAGCTCCTTATGATTGATCAGTCATATGACAGATACCCCACGTCTTGTTAGATACAGTGTTAGAAACATGGAAAAGAGAGAACAGCCCTTTAAAAGTGTGGTGGGATATTTTGCCAACTTGCATAGTAAAGAAGGAAATGGAAAGTGCATAGAAAGCAGAACATTCAACATATAACAGAAATACTAAACTTAGAGTTCAAAGCAAGACACCAGATTTGTCTGTTTATACCCACTGCTGAGAATTAACTTCGAGCAAAGTGGCAATGATCTTTTTAAGTCATACAGAAGATAAGTGAAGTCAATTATAAAGTGAGACAGGAAAGATAAAATAAACTAGAGCAGCTATACTACATAAATGTTCTAAGGTTGTGGAATAAAACTGAAGCTTCCATGGTGTACTTGCAGAGGAGTCAAGACTCCCACAGCATGTCCTAAAGTCAAAATAGATCAGATCTTATCAGTATCCAAGAAACAAGAAAATATATCTTAACTAGTGGCCTCTTTCACGATAAAGGCATGCCACGTAGGCTTCCTGGAGCATCAGTAACCATCCAGAAGTAAATGGACAGGGTCCTTAAACCACACAACAGCTATTCCATCACCTGAAATGATGATGTAGTGATCTTCACAGAAGACTACCAATGCCACCTCTGCAAGATAAAGACCATACTGGACTCCTAATATAAGGACTAACTGATGGCCATTCCTATGAAATATAATCTAGGGATGTTAGAAACCTGTTATTTTGTTACCCAGTTGAGAGACAGTAAGACATCAAGTAGAAAAGAAGGAAACAATAAGTAAATGCTTACACCCACTAGAAGAATGCAGTCCGTGCTTTGCTTAAAAGTAGCTAATTAACAAAATATGTTTATCATAAACTTTGACACTGTAGTTTTCCTCCTAACTCACATGACCAAGAGTTAGGCTCCACTAGCTGCCAAATGGACAGAGTGCACAGAATAAGAATAGGAAATTAAAATGCATGTTATATTCTGAGCCCATAATACTACCCTAGATGTTACAAAGTAATTTGCTGTCTTCTCTGATGCCTCGTAGGTAGGTATTGGAGTAGTCCTGTCAAAAACATTTGAAGGAGATGCATGCTTTTTTTTTCTTGCATTAGCCATAAGTTTAGCAGTGCTGAGAAGAATTACTGGGAGACAGAGAGGAAATGTCTAAGCAGCAGGTTGGCTATAAATACATTAAAATATTATCTGCTAAACTGGGAGTTCTTATTGGTCACAGATCATGCCCCATTTTAGTAGCAATTATATAGTCAGAAAGGTCATGATACTAAATTTCTAGATGGGCCTTACCACTTTCAGCCCTTTAAGTTTAGAGTTCTTTACCATCCTGGTTGCAACCATCTCAATGTAGATGGAATGCCTCAGGCCAACACCCATGCTGCTGAAGCACTAACAGATTTTTGTATACTGGAGATCATAGGCCACAGTGAGTTTCTGGAGATGGCACCAAGGTGTATTATCTGCTGCATACTTATCAAATGGTAAGGTGCTTACAATGGGATATAATAGTGAAGGGAATGCAGAACATTCCCTCCAAAAAGGCAAACTCAGAAGGAAGCATATTTGGAAGTAGCCTGTCTTGAACTGCACTTATGAGTGTTGGTAACACAGAGAGAAAGATTCCAGATGGCAGATAGTGGAGACATAGAAAAGTAACTCTGAAGACGTGAGAGAAATTATTTTGGCTAAAGAAGGAAGTTTGCTGAATCCTTAATATTGTGGAGGTCAGAGCATGAGAATTCTGACATAAAGAAAGAAGACTGCTATTACATTAGATCGAGAAATACTCAGTGTGTTGGGGTGCTACTGTCTCCAAGCTGGATTTTTACTCTGCACAGCTTGTTATCTTCCTATAAGTACTATTCTACCCTTTTGAATAGTATAGTGGAGCATGAATGAGCTTTGAAGCAAAGTAAAATGTGAATGGCCACTATCAAAGTCTAAAGCTGGAGGTTTTTTGTCTTCTGTTAAAATTACCTGTAAGAATTGGGTCCAATGACATCTGTTATTATTAATAATAATAGAAAAAAGTTACATATGTATATATATATATATATATATATATATATATATATATATATATATATATATATATATATATATATATGTGTGTGTGTGTGTGTGTGTGTGTGTGTGTGTGTGTGTGTGTGTGTGTGTGTGTGTGTGTGTGTGTGTGTGTGTGTGTACACACACACACACACACACACACACACACACACACACACACACACACACACACACACACACACACACACACATATATATATATAGGTCTACTGATCTTTACTGAATTTCCATTTGTTCGAAATGCAGAACAGTGACTCCAAATTGCCAAAACTGCAGTTTTCCAAAAACAAATTATACCGAAATTCAAAAAACAGAAAACATGGTACCACGAAAAAATAAAAATAAATAAAAATAAAAAAAAAAAAAACACACATAATCTGACAATTTTGCAGGGGGCAAGCCCCCTTCACCCCCCTTGTGGGGGGCTGTGGCCCCCACACCACCTGCAAATTATATATGCCAACTCCGAGTTTGCACTACAGTGACAGAAAGGATTAATTCCCCGATGTCCACTGTACTCTAATCTCTGTTCAAAAATGACCATCGTTCTTATATTAACACACCAGATGCTAACTACATCCCTGCAAAACCATGGCATACTCTCTTCCCTCTATAAATGCTGTCATATTTGCCAACTGCTAGAACTTCTACGGTATATGGGAATCACCATAAACACTAAGCCCTAGCACCTCGATGAAACAAACATTGAACAACTGAAACTTCAGAAATCTGCAGTTTTGGCAGTTTGAGTCGCTGTTCTGGGTTTCAAACAAACAGTAGACTCATATGAGAGAGAGAGAGATAAATAGAAAGATAGATATAGATAACAATAGATATAGATGGTATACTTGATCATGCTTCAGTGTTTCAAGCTTTACAATGACAAAAGTACTACCTCTGCAGCCAGTTTAACAATGAAGTTTATTTCGTTGGACAATGAAAATGTTATGCTTCTTCAGAAGGCAACAATGAAAAAGCAAATTCAGTCCATGTAATATGGAGCCTTGCCATTATGTCACAGGCATTAACCACACTAATCAGATCATTTTAGTCTTTTAATGTCAGTAACAATGCAATGTATTTCCAATAACTCCATCAGCTTCTTTTAATTCAGAGAACAGCAGTTTTATACTGTTCTGACTTCAAGGATAGTTTCAAAACCTCATCTTTCAGAGACACTCTCAAAATGACACCTTAAGGTACCCTAAGGCATGTTTCCATAATTCACACCACACGCAATAGTTAGAATTTTACTTCTTTAAGGTGCACTGGCCTTGTTGTAACTCCTTAGGCAGCTGCTGCCCATTAATAGCTATGGGAATAATTTGTCTGCCTGTTTCAGATTCTGTAACATAGCCTCTTCTACATTCATCAATGTGTTTTTATCTCAACAAAAATATACTTTCTTATCTCAGTCCCTACAGTAGCAACAACTATATCACTTAACCATTAGTGAGAACCAAAGGTTCTAGTCCTGCTAGATCAGTTGTTGAACCAAAAAGCCAATCCATGCTTAAGTGACTATGATCAAGATGACAGTGGAACTTGATGTTAAAGATTCGTAGTGTCAAATCCCATGTAGAACATTTTGGGCTGCAATCTTTTTGCCTGTGTAGGCATTATGGATGGGCATGGAGAGTGATTAATGTAAATGCCCTATTGATATAATACTTGAGGGAGTTGAGATCACATTTTATGGCAAATAATTATCTTTCTATACCTGCGTAATATTCCTCGGCACTATCACATTTCATAGTTTCACATTCCAAAGGTTGTGTCAGGTTTCATGACTTTAGCCTTTTAACACTATTTTAAGAGATGTGGATGGAAAACACATATAGGTTAAGGGATGGTCTGTCATTGAAAATTGAAACTAAAAGATCATTCTTATCTAAATATTAAAGCAAGACCATCTATACAAGGAGAAGTCAGAGGAACCTTCCTTATTCCCATTATCCTTTACTTCGATCCTTCCTTCCTTCCTTCTTCCCTTTATTCATTTTCGGATACTTTGTTTAATCCAATCCAGTGCAGGGATATGGTGGCACCTGAACTTCTGCTGATACTCACTGGTTGCAGACTGTGAACTAACCCTGAATGGAAAGCCAACCGTAAGTTGTATGTGTGCTCACTCTCCCTCACACGCATCACACACATGCACACACACATGCATTTATTCACATATGGTACACACATCTAGAAGCAATATGGTAGATCATAAACTTTGTTACAAAGATCAAATGATAGTTCAGAATGAAAAGATATCCCAGAAAAAAATGCTGAGAACACCACTGCTAACATCCCTTGGATTCAGTTACCTATTGGGAATATTTATATATTAATGACAATCGGTCTTTCATTGTGCCAGATACAGGACGATTTCTTTTTTTTTTTTTTCTGGGCATGGGGTCATGTTTTTGAGTTAAAATAGCAAGAAAGGCTCATTCTTCTTACTACAGAGTCAAATATCTTTTACATCCATATAGTTGTTGCTATTATTACATTATTTCCTATGGTTTATGGGCCTACATAGACAATGAAATTAATCTAAATGAAGCAAATTTTGCAGAACAGATAAGTTTACTGCTGCTTGGAAAAAGAAATAATGCAAAAGGAGTGATGACTATCCAATGCCAAATGCAGTTCTGAAATTGCTTTTTATGACACTTTACCACAAATCTCCAATAATGAGTTTTCCTTCAAGACAAACATATTTAAAACATGACCTGTTATTGTTTGCGTCATTAATGATTAGGTCAATACAGAAAAGAAGGGCATCAATATGACATAACCATCCTTAATCTATGTGGCTACTGGTTTAACAGCCCATACCCTGTACTATAGACTGACCTTCAGGTATTACCACTGTCTTAAACAATTTAGAAAGAGCTGACAATAGGGAGACGAATTTATAGTCTTCTCTCTCAGTAATGCTGTTCACCATCGGTACAAGTACAATGTGAACTTCCTCATATGTCTCCAGGAAAAAGTGAGTAGTAGTACAAATGTAATAATATATACTACAGCCTTTAAAATGAAATCATTGATTTTTTTTTTTTTTTTTACAAACTTAATATGAATAACAGGCATACGATCATGGATCTAGGTGCCAGCAACATTTATTTGGAAGGATGCATTTAAATTTACTATAGCTCGAGATGTGCCATATTGTTTGTCAGAAAATGCATATAATACAAGGATATAGAATAGATGTCTTTTTTTATTGCAGGATATACTTTTCTCATTGATGCCTCCTCCTTTTTAATTTATTTTGGAGAGGCTTTTTTGTGAGGAGAGTTCTTTAGATGTTGTTGATGCTTTGCTTCTAAGCAACATGCTGGCATAGCATTCTCTTCTGGTTCAATACTTGTGGGGGAACATGGCAAGTTTTCAATGCCATTTTTCTGTTAGACAATACCACAAATGAAATGTTGCTGAAACCACTGAAAATTACATTCTACGTGTTTCTCTATTGTTGTGCAAGAGATAACTTGGAATGTATATAAGTAAGATCACCACACATGGGGTGAAGGGACCTTGCCCCACAGCAAAAAAAAAAAAAGCCTCTTTTGTATTTTCCTGAAAAAGTTTTTTTCTTCCTAGTTATAGCTTTATGAACATATTGCCATTTGGACAAATGTAATTGAAACAGACATTATTAATTTATTAGATGCTATTCCTCTTCTTCTCTGTGTTTTGTTTCCTCTTATAATACTCAACCTCCCATGGCAGGCAGAGTAATGGAATGCATTCCAGGCAAAAGCATTGCTCTTGTAAACATTTTTTTTTTATCTACAAATCACTTTGGAGGAGATATTGAGCACTTTGTTTTAATGCTTAGCAAGTGACAACAATAACTGGTAGTTCAGTTCTAATAAAAGAAAGGTAGACGGTATAGGGCACAGGGCAGTCATCACTCAGTGGCAGCAGGTGAACAGCTGCATTATGCAAATTATTCACTTTCTTTCAAAGGATCTTTTGTTTGTTTGGTATGTTTGGTGGTCCGGTCATTTTATTTCTTTCTGTCTAGCATGTTATCACAAATAAGTAATAAGGCACTTGATAGTTAGATTTTTATTTGTAATTTTATCTTGTGACATGACATTGAATAAGTAAATTTTATAATTGTATAATGTATTTGAAAGTAGAATATCATGTTGGGGATGGTTTCTACATGTCTTCTGCTTGATCTTCACTAATGAACTGGTGTTAAAGACTGGTCATTATCAAAGCAAATCACATGATTATGATACTTGAGTGCACCACCTAACCATGTGGCACAAAGACCTTGCATCTTTTAATCACAGCTTAGTAATTTAGCCAAAAGAGCTTATTCCTTGCCTGAGCAGAACATGGCTAAGGCTTCAGTACCCAGACAGCCCACTCAATCACACAGCACAGTCATGAAGTTTCTGTCTGTTTAGAGCCTCCAAGGTTTGCTCTATAGAAATGTGATCAACTAAGTTTTTATATATTTGTGATAGCTCACAGAGGTACACATTGTTTCACATTACCTTGTTTTCATATTATCCATCATTTAAAGTACAACTCTGCCCTGTTTAAGGAACAACTAACTATACCTGAGTCTCTTATGCTCATAGATTAGTTCTTAGCTAATTGGCATTGTGAGCCATTTTAAGCTTAGCCAATTATCCCTTGTGAGACTCAAACCCTGCACGTTGTGTTTGTAAAGCAAACACCATAACCATTAGGCTACCTTCCCAACTAAACAGCCTTGGCAAGGCTCAAACTCATGACCCTGCATACAACAGCCAAAGCGATTTACTACTAAGCCATGTCAGATATCTTGTTCTCCAAGGTAGTCTATGTCAATTACCACCAAAACCCAAACATGGATTTCCTGGCAAATTTTGCTGTCATGGACATACTACTTTGAAATTAGTGATCTGTAGAATTATAGTGTGGGGATCATGGATTTCCATAACTGCTACCATTGTTAAAATATGCAAGACTATAATACTATAGATAGATAATTTAGATCCCGTCTTGATGTGCTACTTGAATCCAGGTGAAATATTTTCAGAAGGTAAGGTACAATAGCCGGAAGCATTTATAAAAAAGTTTTTTTTTTCTTTTTTTTTTTTTACATATGAACTTTTAGATTGCAGGTCACTTGTCTATTATTTTGTGGTCCAACATTCAAACATCCATAAAATAAGCTTGTGTCATGAAATTTACAGAACATTCATATTTATGATTGATAAAATTAGAATGCAAGCATCATATCCTAGAGATCAGTTTTTCCTTTTCTCTCACATGCTTATATATATATATATATATATATATATATATTTATTTACATGTATGTCTACAGATATACAGATATCCATATGCAGACATATATATAAACACATATATGCAACATAATATATATATATATATATATATATATATATATATATATATATATATATATATATTGTCTTGTCTACATATATACAAACACACACACACACACACACACACACACACACACACACACACACATATATGTATGTAAATACATGTCCCCTATATTACCACCACAATGCTGCATGCTATGTGTGAGGGAACAGCACACAAAGCAATACACACAGATATATACAGCTGTAAGTGTATGAAACATGGATGGGTATGTCACTTGTTGGGACCACATTGCCCTTGTCTGTGAAGTAGGGAATGGGAATATGGGCAAAGCTTGTATGTATATTTGTGGAGGTGGTCCGGGTTAGTAGATATAGAGGACACCCTACAGGGGTGGTGTATGACACATGTGGTGGGTAAACACCCTGGATGGTGTGTGTGGTCTGCGACGTGGAAGCCCCATGGGCCCCCATATGGAAACAATGGGAACAAGCCTCCCATCCATTGCTACTCACAACAGCAGTCAACAGCCCTGAAGATGCCTGGCCTGGAGGCTGAGCAGGAGGAGGATGTGGACCCTGTGAATGTGTACTGGGTGCCTTAAGGTGATGTAGCACATCCCACAAGTGTCTGTGGATCCCACTATGGAACAGACCATGGACCTGACCTCGGGTGACAGGATCATGTCTGTGTGTGCCCTCGGTGGGGGGACAATATCCCTGAGGTGGTTTCACCTGAAGGTAGTGCTGGACCAGTAAATGAGGAGGCCCCAGGGTGGGTCCCACATGTGATGTGGCCTGCTAACATGTCCAGATGAGGTTGGAGAGGTGGTTCTGCTGGCAAATATTCCCTAAAAATGCTATTGTGCCACTGTTATAGAACATATGTGGGTATTAATTGTCTACACAATCCCAGAACATGTCCAACAGCATGCATAGATATCCCCAATAACACAGAATGTCAGATTTGCAGCAATCACATAGCAAGCATACCACATACATATATGGAACCATAGTGGCCCTGACAATGGCATGCAGTTGAATAGTCCATAACAGACCAGCAATGATAGTGTCCACACAGTGAACATGACTACAAACACATAGCACAAAGTGTGGCACAATACAATATATGTCCCACTGGTAGGTAAGCTGTAGGCATACCTATTGAGTTGTGTGAACAGTTTCTTGTCACTGATATGATGGGGGGTGACAGAGATGTGCATAAAGAACTATGGTGACCTTGCTGTATGAGTTTCTCAGACCTTTTTCCATCTTTATGTCTTTCAGGCAAGATGTCCCATGGATGCCTACCTGCATATTCAGCGGCAGAAAATTACATTGTGCTGAACTAACTTATCAAGCACTACCCTGTCCCGTTTGGCAGGGCTGCCCATGAGCAGCAGGAGTGGACTGCCCTGTGGAACGATCTAGTCCACAGGGTCAATGATATCTGCCTGCATAACAACAGTTATGAGCAGGTCTGGCATCATTGTTCTGACCTGCTTCGCAATGCCCGTCGGCGTGCTGCTGCAGTCTGAGTGGATCACCTCACAATAGGGGTGGGTCATGCCATCCATCAACTCACTGACACATGTTGAGGAGCACCTCACATGCCTTGTGGCACCTGCCCATCCGCACACCCAACAATTGGCAGACACCATTGTGGAGGTGGGTGCTACCCACACACCAGCTGAGGACCATGCAGGTAAGGCCACAGGGCACATCAGTAGACCACTGTTGCATATGCATCTGCATCTGCACAGGTAGATCATGCATATCTGACATGTCATATATATAGCTTGTTGCTGCATAGTAGTAATAAACAGATGTGCATAAGTGGTAGTATTGTGGACTTGTACTGTTGATGTACTGTAATGTTGCATCCACCCTGTAGCAATGCCACAGCTGTGGCCACTAACATTGCATCTCTCACACTCTTATGCAGGTCCCTCTGGTATACCACCAAGGCAGCAGCCTGTAGCTGGTGAGTATGGTTTATGCTGATGCATGCCAATGCACCAGGCATGTAATGGTTATGGTATATTCCATGCACGCATCTAACACACCTACCCATAATGCATGCTGTACATGTTCACATATTGTTGCTGTTAAATGCACTGCATCACAGTGGTGACCATGATGGGGTATCGGAAGGGTATGTCAGACACCTGCAAGATAACTAACATCCTGTCATTGCAAAATGTGTCCACAGGGATTAACATAATGGTGGGACACATGGCCTACAGTAGGGACATGTGTGAAACATCACCCTTATACAGTGCAACAACAGTGTACATACCAGTATTACAATTGCAGCTGTTACAGATCGACACTATGGCATAATGTTTTACTGTAGTCCACATTATTAGCTGGGACTAGGATGTAACATGTGGTGTTCAGTGTATGGGACACTGGAAACTGACACACATGTGTAGGCCATACTTGTCGAACATCTGCGAAAAGGCTGAAGGTGGGGAGGGTGTGTCAGCATGACACACCAGTGCACTGCAGCAGGAATCCTAAGGATGCTAAGAATGGCTGTATCTGCACACAGTCAGGGTCAAGAACTATGGCAGCTGTAACCCTACCCCCACAGCAATAGTGATGGCAATGTGTGAATACCAAGGGATGTGCTCGTGAGTAGAACTTGCAATCATGCAGAGTTGGGGGACATGTGTAGTGCAGAATGACCATACACTGGCAAATGCAGATGGCCCATGCTAGCATACCCCTGCCAGGAATAATGACTGGTGTAGTACACATAACAATGGGTGCAACAAACCATCATGATAATGGTGTGCACACATATGCACACACAGAGTGTATCCATCGCAGTCAGCATCAGCACACCTAACACATTTCGTAGACACTGCATGTGAATGTACAGGACATATGTCACATAGCAGGCTCATGTACTGTTATTATATGCAGTGATGTGGTCCCATGGCAGATCAAGCAAGGGTGCATCATATCAATAAGGGTGTGTACACTCCCCATAGCCATGGTATGGTCTGACGGCTGTCAGTGTAATAATATTGGATTGGTCATACATGGTCCGCTGATGTTAAGATCTGTAAACCAGACATCAGGCATTCACAAATGACATCTGTCCACATATCATCCCAGGCATGTGTTGCTGAAAAACATAGGGGCTGTGAGCATTAGAGCAGACATAACTGACACAGTACACAGTGTTTGTGTGGGTGTCCATGTATGCACATGTGCGAGTGTGGGGTTGTTCATACGGTAGTACTTCCCTTTGGGATAGTGCAGTACATGGACATGGACTGACACATGACACACCAGGAATACTTGTTTGATATGTAATCACAGGACAGCTGATCATATAATAAGGTCTGTAGCATGGAATATGCATTGGGTGGGAAAGTAGACACCAGGTATACCCTTAATATTGCATTCAGCAGAGAAGTGAATGACAAACCACGTATGCAGCACTATAGATGTATTGGGGAATTACTAGACAGCACCAGGGAGTGTATCCATATATTACAGTTGTCACATGATAGGTTGATTGAGAAGCATATCTGGCATGTACTGAGAAATACTTACACATGTCACTCTAGTGCGTGACATTATGCAGTGAACGTTGTAGCCATGCTCACAATGTCCGGACATGCACAGGGTGAACACTGAATGACAGCAGTGAGGCCATGTAAAACCTACTCCACTTGGGTCAAGGAGGTAATGGAGTAACAGGTCTTGTGTTGTAATCACTTGTCTAGGCATTTAGATGAATTATACGTTAATGAGTGGTATTAATGAGTGTATATTAGCAAGTGTAATGCAGGATAGAGAACTTATGGGAATAAACGTGGGACTGCCTGTAAAATCATGGACAGGTAGATTTTAAGGTGGAATGTGTGTGTGTGTGTGTGTGTGTGTGTGTGTGTGTGTGTGTGTGTGTGTGTGTGTGTGTGTGTGTGTGTGTACTGTTTTGCAATGCTGTACAGGTCTTAATGTGCGTTTCTTATTTTCCCCCACAGGTGGTGAGGTGGATCTGGGTTCCTCCTACATGCAATCTGATGTCGGTGTCCATACAGACACCGAAGATGATGATAGTACTGTTGAGGTAAAGGTGAGGTTATCAGCGGCCGAAACTGTGCCATCATTTGACATCCTCCTCTTAGCCACCCCAACTCCGCACACAGTTTTAGTACCTATACATACCACATCACCAGTGGCCATAGCAGAGGAAGAGTTGGTGGCAGTGGACAGGAGAGTGTGGTATCCATGCCTACTGTGTCTGGTCACAGCAGGCATAGCTGGATGTCCGGCAGGGCACCACATAGGCAGATGTTCCAGGGTGCTCGTGGTAGGGCCACTGGTCATCATGCCCCTGGCAGAAGCTCCACAACTTGTACCACCAGGCACATGTTTCAGGCTGTCATGGGGGTGCAAGCATGCATGCATCTGTACACCAGACAGGGCGTGAGACTGCAGAGGGCTGCTCTCGCATCTGCAAGCGACAACTTCCATGAACTATCTGGTGCCCTTCTTGCTCATACCGAGGTCATGGATAGACTGTTTGGTGAGATGGTGGACCTCATCAACTGTGGTTTGTCCATGCTTGAACACGTAATGGGAGTGCAGTGACAGCCGCATGGATGTAGGCCAGCAACACCAACAGCTGTCAGTCAACATGGATGTGCTAGGACATCAAGGCACTCCCATAATGGCAGTACTAGCCCCAGCACTGCAGGAGGTGCTGTCCACACCACACTACAGCAGGCCCATGAGCACATGGTCCTGGCAAGTCCCAGGAGAGACCTGGTTCCAGCTGACATCTGTTATAATCAGGGGAGAGTAGCACATCGAGGCCTGTACCTGGATGTGCCCATGGAACCCCTGGCAGGCACACTCCGCCTGTCCGTGGCCAGAGGCGGTGAACTGCACACCCTGCCAGGTATGGTCTGCAGCTGTCCAAAATCACCTGTATAGGGCAGCCACATGGCAGAACTGTGTATATGCATACCCACACACTATATAAACACACCTAGGGCAACCTCATACCTACACACACCACATCACCATGCCCAGTTCAAATAATTACACCCCTCACCCACACACATGGTGTCAAATGTATGGCCCACCCTTGGCCTTTGGCAAAACAACAACACACCCTGTGCATATGATGATACCTGTGCCACATCCCTGTCATCCATAACGACAATGCAGGGACAGGTTATTATGGTTCTGATTCACACAGGGACTGTACTACAGTGTACCAATGTACTGTAGTGTTACATGTTGTCAGGAGTAATGTTTAATGCATACATGTCAACTAGTGTAGCCATCTAGCAATAATGCATTACAGCTGTTAGTAACACTGGGTGATTATAGTCTCCATAATGTTATCCATTTGTGTTTTAGGTGTACATGTGTCAGCAGGAGGATGGTCTGCAGTCATATTCCACAAATGGTATGGCGCTGTGGTGACACAATGGCTGTGACATATCCGGGGTACAGTTGAACACATGTCACAGGTTTGTATAACAGATATTACCTGTGCCACATGGACAGGTGACTCGCTGGGACATGTATAATCTGTAACCTGATATAGCCCCTCCCATATACATGTACACTTTTACTTGGCAACACTGGGACTAGACCTCTACCTAGGTATGTAATGCTATTGAACTGTGTGGCTTTCACTGCACACACCACACAGCGTTTAAAGTGAAGTGTGTTTCAGGTTACATGTTGCATGCAGAACATTCCCAGACATGTACAGTATGGTAATGGGGGATGTAATGGTTGTTTATGGACAATACATAGTGTGACATACCAGCAAATACACTTTAACAAACACATAACAGGCAGACACACATCCAAGAGACCTGGGCCTATCGGTGCTAACTAACTTGTCCATGTGTCCAATGTGTTACAGGTAGGCTGCACACAGCACATGCATAACTGGGCTGGATTGTGGTATCAGTTACCTGTATGGTTGATGGTGACAGTGGTCACCATAAAGTGGTACATGGGACATATACCAGGTGTACCATGGTGGAATGACAGTGTACACAGCACCCACATCCCACAGTGGATATTGTACTTACTGGAACCCATGATGACACTCTGACATACCCCATATAGATAGTGGATGAGAATATCCAAGAAGTTAAAACTTTATGTTCTGATTGTAAAAAATATGAATCTTCATCTAGTTTCCAGGATCATTTGTAAAAACTATCCAAAGATTTGACAAACCATGAGAAAACCATTAAGGAGAGGAAAATTTAAAATATCACAGAGATTATTCAGATTACCAAAGGGGACGTCCCTTTGAGTTTACCCACTCTGTTAGATTTGCAGAGGCTGGCCAGGGGTCAGCCCCGAATCGCACCAAGAAGAGACCTAGATCCATTCTTAAAAATAGAGATGGTTTCAACAATAGTACTTCAGGAGAGGATTCTTCTCTGACAGATTATGAGCACACAGGGGATAGGGATTCACCACATAGAAAGAAAACAAACAAAACTGTCCCTTTAGAAATGGCTCCAAACATAGGGGGGGTGGAA
The DNA here is from genome assembly GCF_019279795.1 of Protopterus annectens. NCBI lineage: Eukaryota > Metazoa > Chordata > Ceratodontiformes > Protopteridae > Protopterus > Protopterus annectens. The sequence goes on from NC_056739.1 coordinate 1,438,420,898, forward strand.
GCACAAGAAAAGACCCACTAGAGCATTCGCTAGAGGGATTGATCCAGAACTTTCTAACATAAATCAATATGAGCAACAAAACCACAATGTTTTAAACCTATCCAATGTATCTTTGTCCTGTAATCAACAGAATCTTTTGAATAAAGGGCTTAATTTTATTCTGGGATTTTATTCCAATGAATATCACATTGTCACAGATGTTTTTAATTTTTGCCGTAGCTTGAATCTTAAACTTTTCTTTGCAGATGATACTTCTCAAAGATCCAACAAATTCAGATTTGGCAAATCTGATTTTCAACCTCCTATGAATAAGAACGTGTCTATCTTTATGCAATCAGTTTTTAGAGATTTACATTTTCAAAATTATGGACATACTATGTTGGGACATAACCTTTCACAGCAAAAGAACATAGCTCTACAAGAGTTACGTAACAACAAGGATATAGTCATATTATGTGCAGATAAAGGTGGGGCAGTGGTGGTTCAAAATATGAGTGATTATATTCAAGAGGGTTTAACCCAGTTATCTAACTTGGCATGTTATATGAACATGGCCATTGACCCTGCCCTGAACTTCAAGAAAGAAATTGATTCCTTCTTGAATCTAGCGTGTGAAGAAGGTATTATTACCAAGAGCTGTGTTAAACAACTTTCGGTCAAGGATCCCCGTAAGCAAATATTATATCTATTACCCAAAATTCACAAATCATTAACTACTCCTCTGGGTAGACCGATTGTTTCGGGTATTGGATCCTTGACTGAACCGTTGTCAGCATTCCTGACATACAATTTTAAACCTCTTTTGGGTTTGATTCGAGCTAGGCTACAGGACACCGCACAGTTCCTTAAAATTATTGAAGATACACAATTGGAGCCAGAGTGGTTAATGTGTTCATTGGATGTTAAAGCCCTATATACCAGCATACCACACTGGGCTGGTTTACAAGCACTCAAATATTGGTTGGACAGGGCTAGTCTTTATCCACCGGGGTTCAACACGCTATTGATTTGTATGTCCAAACATGTACTCAATAAAAATGTCCTTTATTTTCAAGGCCAGTGTTATTGGCAGCTTCAGGGGATGGCTATGGGGGCCTCCTTTGCTCCTATTTATGCCGACCTTTTCATGGCATTTTTTGAAGAATGCATGATCATCTCATAATATCTATTTGGTTGAAATGGATATTTGGCGCCGGTATTTAGATGATTGTTGGATGGTGTGGTGTGCGGATGCTGGATATTTGCAGGAATTTGTAGATTATTTAAATGGAAATATCTGGGATATTGAATTTTCAATCATGTTTGATGCACAAACTATCAATTTTCTTGATGTTACTATCATGAGAAACCCAGACCATACTTTGGCTACTAAAGTTTTCTGCAAATATCCACAATATAATACGTTATTACATGCCTCTAGCATGCACCCACGCCACACCATCAGAAACATACCGGTATCACAGTTCATGCGCATGAAGCGTCTTAGTTCTACTAAATCAGATTATGAGGCGGCCAGTCAGGACTTATATCATAGATTTGTCAACAGAGGGTACAAAACACAGGACATCAATAAAGCATGGGTACGAACCTCTGAAATGAATAGAAAGACCATGTTGGATTACAAGATAACTTCTACAGATTCCAGGACAATTAACATCAGATTTATAACAACATATGGTAGAAATTATTATGTCATCAGAGATATTATAAACAAACACTGGAATATATTAATGGCCAATGAACAACTCAGAGTGGTTTTAGGGGAAGAATGTCAATTTTCATACAGGAAAGGAAAAACATTGGGTTCCCTACTATCCCACTACAAACATATAGGTAGTGGGGGAGCTATCCACAAACAACTTACCATCATGGGACATGAACTGTTGGGTACCTTCCCGTGTAGCCATTGTGGATCCTGTAAACAGATCACTAAGTCCAAGCATTTTTCAAGTCGCAACACTAGTAAGGCATTTGATTGTAAAATCTTTGGCAACTGTAGTAGTGATTGGGTTGTTTACTTGGCCTCATGTCATTGTGGGGCATTTTATGTGGGACAGACATCCAGGCCACTTAGGACACGCATAAATGAACATCAGAGTGACATCAAAAACAAAAAGGAAACAAATGCTTTATATCGGCATGTGTTGAAACATCAACAAACACAATTCATGTTTATGATTATAGACAAAATTGTTGGTGATCATAGTAATACACAAGGATGGCATGGTATATTGAATCACAAGGAGAGATATTGGATTATTGGTCTGGGTGCATTGTTCCAGCCTGGAGTCAATGACCACTTATAACTATAATTGTATGGTGAATGGTATCCGTTCAGTATTAAATTCAACAATTCAGTTATGAGGCTCACTGTGTCTGCCTGTAATTTAGGATTAGTCACCAGAAAAACTTTAAGAATTCCAACTAGCACAATTTTATAACAATTTCCATATATAATTGCTCACATGGAAGTTAGTTTTCCCACTTACTTAATATATGAATATAGATAACTGTCCACTGAATTTATTGAGTTTGTTACACATACTCTTACTGTGTAAACAATACTGTTTAATATCATCCTTATATATGTTATATCTTTCCATATTGTTGTTTAATGTAATTTATTTAATACAACCAATATAATGTTCTAAGGTTCTGACATATTATTAGCTCACTAATAATATATGTATAACATTACATATTTATTATAATTTTGTACAGGACAGGATTATAGCTTTGGTCCTTTGCAATTTGTTTTTTATATTTTATTTAAAACATTCATGTATTATTCATGAGCTCAGGTTTTTCACCAATGCTCATTGGTTATCTTTTAGTATAAATCTGTTTATTTAATTATATTATATATGTCTGTTACTCTTACACTGAAGAAGGCATGCTTATGCTGAAACCGGTTTGTTATTTTGGAATTAAAGTCTAAATTTCCACCATCTGTCTTAGGCTGGTTAAATTTTGTACAACTGCAACTTGCTGGCCAACTGTGTTTGTTTGTGACTCTGACATACCCGCAATCACACATTGCCCATGACTGTGATACAACCCATTGTATATCACAACAGTGGTACTACAGGGATATGCATCTAATGCACATGCCACAGACATAGTAGGGTGTTGCATTGTCATACCTCACCTATGGGCAGCAACAACACTATCCATACTACTGTGTGAAAATGCAATTTGTAATAGGAGTATGTGGCCTCCGAATGCTGTACCCTACAGATATGCAGACATGCACACATACACACACTTGCCAGAACTCAATGGGTATCCCATACCTATCGACCCATTTGTACAACACTGTTGTGCTGGTACTGCAAGGCTCATGTAGCCAGTAAGGAGAGGAGCATAACAGGGTACATGTAATGTCCGATACAGCAGCAGACACATCTGACTATATCAATGGGTGTTGGTGTGGTTATGAAGGCCCTCATGGAATTCTCAACTACAGGTGTACTAACACACAGACGCTGCTATCCTCAGTAATGCACACATACACATGTTTCAGTACTGGGGAGCATCGCTGCAGGTGGTCATAGCTGTGTACCTGGCTTTTGTCCATGGAGAGACGGGTTGTTTAGGGGATGTGTGTACAGTGGTTTCATGCCACCTGCATGTGCCAGCAGGCAATCTATCGACAGACACCACTGTGGTGACCCTCACAGTGAGAGTGACATGCATCAGCCAATCCTCTGGGTGCCTCCTACACATGGCCACTGAGGTGATCCATTTGACATATATGCAAAATGTATTACAACACATGGTTAGTGTCTGTGATGGAGACCTATATCCAGGCATGTTCTGTTGAGTGTGGCAGTGTAGTGGAGGTACCCCTGGCATGTGATGCGTACAGGGTGTTGTCTCCTTTATGTGCCAGTTATTACACAGCTGGGCAGACATGTCAGTGTAAGTCAAGCATAGGTTTCCTGTACATATCCAAGATGGATACCTGCCATCTGCACATCTGTACAGGGACTGACAGACATCAGCTTGGCAAGTAGCTATGCAGTAGGATGAATGTGTTGACAGATAGATGTTTGACAACAATATGTATGCCATTACTACATGTTGGAAGCCCTCACTAACATATGCTGTACAGACGGTAGTCTACAGTTACATTCCACATGTCGGATCATTATCCAATAGGGGATATATACTGTGACACAGTTCACACACCAGGAATACGACAGTGTGGGCTCAGACTCAGTGGATATTGTACTCACCAGAACCCATGATGACACTCCACCATCACACATTATCGACGACTGTGATACAACCCATTGTATATCACAACAGTGGTACTACAGGGATATGCATGTAATGCACATGCCACAGACATAGTAGGGTGTTGCATTGTCATGCCTCACCTATAGGCAGCAACAACACTATCCGCACTACTGAGTGGCAATGCATATTGTAAAAGGAGTATGTGGCCTTGGAATGTTGTACCCTACAGATATACAGACATGCACACATACACACACTTGCCAGAACTCAATGGGTACCCCATGCTTATCGACCCATTTGTACAATACTGTTATATGGTACTGCAAGGCTCATGTAGCTGGTAGGGAGAGGAGCATAACAGGGTACATGTAATGTCCAACACAGCAGCAGCCACATCTGACTATGACAATGGGTGTTGTGGTGTTTGTGAAGGCCCTCATGTAATTCCTAACTACAAGTGTACTAACACACAGACACTGCTATCCTCAGTAATGCACATGTACATATGTGTCAGTACTGGGGTGCATCGCTGCAGTTGGTCATAGCTGTGTACCTGGCTATTTTCCATGGAGAGATGGGTTGTGTAGGGGATGTGTGTACAGTGGAATCATGCCACTTGCCATGTGCCAGCAGGCAATCAGTCGACAGACACCACTGTGGTGACCCTCAGGGTGAGAGTGACATGCATCAGCCAATCCTCTGGGTGCCTCCTGCACATGGCCACTGAGGTGATCCAGTTGACATGTATGCAACATGTATTACAACACATGGTTAGTGTCTGTGAAGGAGACCTGTACCCAAGCATGTTCTGTTGACAGTGGTAGTGTAGTGGAGGTACCCGTGGCATGTGGTGCGTACAGGGTGTTGTCTTTCATATGTGCCAGTTATTACACAGCTGGGCAGACATGTCAGTCTCAATCAAGCATAGGTTGCCTGTATGTATTCAAGCTGGATACCTGCCATCTGCACATCTGTACAGGGACTGACAGACATCAGCTTGGCAAGTAGCTATGCAGTAGGATGAATGTGTCAACAGATAGAGGTTTGACAATATGTATGCCATTCCTACATGCTGGAAGCCCTCACTAACATGTGCTGTACAGACGGTAGCCTATAGTTACATTTCATATGTTGGATCATTATCCAGTAGGGGATATATATTGTGACACAGCGCACATGCCAGGAACATGACAGTGAGGCCTCAGAGACCAGTTATGCCTGCAGATGTGCTTGCTGTCAGTACTACATTTAGCACTCTACTCTTGCTTGGGAAAGCACTGTCAAAAGTAGTACCACCATGATACACTGCATGCCATAGTGACAGCACGTACCCTGGGTTACTACCTCTATATGTAACAAATTCACATGGATAACAGTGCTGTACAAGTCTCATATACTTGTGTGTCCCAGACATGACACTCACACCACTTGCTACTGTAATGACAGCACATAGACGCATGTATTGTACATGGCATTACATACACTTATTACAGATGTCATTACCCTGCTATGTTATCAGACTGGGTGGTGAGCACTGGTTACCAGGGCTAAGCTATGCTTATCAAGTGTCAGCATTGCTGCAATATAACAGCTAAGCAGATTTGCACACTGGTAAGCGAAGCCTACATGGTGTAAGCACCCATACGTTTAACCGTACCTTAGCACCACTTTGCTTCAAAGCTGCTCAAAACCGCCTTACCCACTCTGTATCCAACAGTCTTTCTTCTGCCCAGCAACAAAATACACTGCCCTTGAACCCAGGACCCAGTACACTATGGTCACAACAGTTAACCACTATGCCATGACCACTGTGAAGACAGTTGTTTTTCCAATATATCTGTCACTACACATATTGATTAGTATTGAACAGTTGCTTTGACTTCCACAATTGTGTAGTACTTGTTGTTGATATTAGTGTTGCATCACATATGTTGTTATATCAAAATGTACACATATCAGATACATATGGTGAGATACATCTAGGAAGGTATACACAGCCGTGTTTACACATGACAGGAATATGGATATATACATATGCATATGTTGATATATGTCTACATATACATACACATGTATATTCATACATATGTCTACAAATCTGTATAGTGCATCATATATATGGCCATTTGTAGATATCTTTGCATAGTCATATATATATATATATATATATATATATATATATATATATATATATATATATGTATATATGTGTCTAGGACTATTCACTGAAAGCTCAATTCACTGAAAACTCAATTCACTGAAACACATTTCAATGAAAGTTATATATGGCCTTTTTCCCACTGTTGTGCAACTCTGGAGTTAGTATATATAGTAAGGGGTGTGGAGGGCATAGCCCCCCCACATATATTGGATATATATTAAGTTCAGAAAAGAGTAATTCATTGGAATTGCAAGTATCCATGTATATAGTTCAAAATATGTAAAATAGGTGGGGGGCTAGGCCCCCCACACCCCCATTACTACATATACTAACTCCAGGATCACACAACAGTGAGGAAAAGACCATATATAACTTTCAGTGAAATGTGTTTCAGTGAACTGTGAATTGTGTTTTCAGTGAATTGAGCTTTCAGTGAATTGAGCACAGTCAAATGTGTTTCAGTGAAATGTGCTTTCAGTGAATAGTCCTAGAACCGTATATATATATATATATATATATATATATATATATATATATATATATATATATATATGTATATATAGATAGACAGATAGATATGTATGCACATCCTGTGTGTATGCAGATATACCTATTTATGTTGATATATATGTAGATATCTATAACTATATATGCATGCATATCTATTCAGGTATACCCATTTATGTCAATATATATGTAGATATCCATAACTATATGTGCAGATGTATTTATATCTGTATATGTGTAGACATATATTGCTGTGTATATGCATATATTTGAGTGTTTATATATATATATATATATATATATGTGTGTGTGTGTGTGTAGCTATGTATATGTGTATATATCTATATAGATATATGTATATATATATATATATATATATATATATATATATATATATATATATATATATATATATATGTATATATATATATATATATATATGTTTACCATATGTCCAGAACATGGTGTGGAGTCCTACTTCAGCACCAATAGTCCCAACCTCTTAGTGCAAGAGGATGTCATGTATGTATTGCAGGTATATATGTAGACTGTTGCTACTGTAATAGGAGTTACATGCAGCTTTTTTACACATACTTAGACTAGCCTTTAGTCAGTTTTCACTCATTGAGCCAAGTGAAGCTGTTATGGGCATTTCATAACAGGGCTAAAATTTTATAGAAAATGTGCCATTTGTTCACACTTATACAGGTGCATCAGCACTATTCACTGTTTACCATTGCACTTATGTAAATTCAGTGACTATGGATATTGCCCATACTCTTCAACACTTGCTCTGCATAGAGTGCATGTTTGTTTTTGTATTAAGGAATCTGTTTCAACACATTGCAAAACACAATATTTCACACTGGTGAGGCAGATAACAAAATGGACTCTGTAACAGAAGAGTGAAAATGTCATGGAAGCATTTTCCTATAATATAACATACATGGTAACAATATTTTTTTAAGTATTACCTATTGATGGCTTCAGGTACTACCTGCTTATGAACAACTTGCTGTTCTTCAAGAAGAGTTTTGTTGAAATGGGAAATTATACATTTTTACATCAGTTCTAGTGTTTGTTTGTTTATAAATGGTCCAATTTAAGCAATGAGATCAAAGGACTGAAGGTAAGAAAGATTCTCCTTGGACTTAAAATGGAATAGTCTCAGAGTTAGTATATTTTAAATATAGGGTATAAGGGATTCAGGTGGCTTTTCCAATGAAGAACTTCTGATTTTACCATTTTTAGCTATAATTGACAATATAAAGTGTTGACTTTTTTTTTTAGAATTACAGTAACACTTTTGTTCAGATTTAACCATACACCCTGACTTTGCTTGCTTTGATTTTAAATAAAAATCAGATTTCATTAATTGATCTGTTTGAGCAACTACTATGCAAATACTTTGATTTTGCTGCTATATGAGTAAGTGCAGATCATATAAGCATATGTAATTGAGGTGTTCTTGTTTAGCGCTTGTAAGATACCTCTCAGTCTCTTATCACAAGAATTCCAGACAAAACCTAAAATAATAAAGGAAATAGGCCCAAAATATGGACAAATTTCAAATTTTGCTATTATACACTTAGCAAGTTGCTCGAATAACATGATTTGTGTTAGCATGCATTTCCTCAAAGATATAAAATCTGAAAATCAAGTGCATGTCATTACTTAGTGACTTCAATCCTCAGCAATTTGCCAGAAAATTACAAATTTTAAGAGGAAAAGACCAACCCCAGGATTCAGGAAGCCACAAGTTACATGCAAAAACAGTGTAGGAGCTCATGCATGTAAAATGGCTGCCGAGCTATTCAGGATAGTGTCGTTTTCACATGCATGAGCGGCCCTAAGCTGTTCCAGCATGGAAAACTGGCAAACATGCAAATCACCTCATTTGCTGGTGAAAACCATGCAAATGAGGTGATTTAGTGATTCAAAAAGCTGCCAGGTCTCTGTGTTAGAAGTGTCAGTGCAGAAATTTATTCAGAAAATAACTGAGTACATTTCTGCAACTGACAAAACAGAGGCAGGACAGCTCATGAAAAAGCAGGTATTATGTACATTAGACATGCCAATGGCAAAATATAAGGTCATTGGCATTAAAAAGTGATTAATTACTATGAAAACTAAACTTTTTTTTTTGGCCGATCTTGGCCATTTAAGAATAGAGCAATGGCACGCAAATAAGATCATGCCAAAAATACAAAAAATAATAAAAAAAAAAACGGGAAAATTTAATTTTAAGTTAAATCTACATTTTGCCGTTATAGTCTATGGCATGCAAAATGTAAACAATACCAGGGAGCACTGGTTGTCAAGGGGAAAGGGTCCATTTTAGTGCAGTAACTAACGACCTACACACTGGGGTATGCAAATGAGGGAAGTTATACCGAATCACAAATTTCTTCAAATTGTCAGCTTGTACCTAATCATGTAGGTGCAGCAATACAACAGTGCAAGTCTAAGAGCTGGATGACTTCATAAGGGTTTGTGTCATGCTTGCTGTAAGCTCATTGGAGGTCTGTGGCCTGTGTTTGCCCTTAGCTAAGCACAGCTAAGGAAGGGGGTGTGTCAGATGTGCCTGATGACTAAACGGGTGTGCGCGCCACGCACCAGGTTTTAAAAAAAAAAGGAAATGGCAGCACTGTTTACATTTCAGTACTGGGTATGCGCTGCACCCCTTAGGGCTTAAATAGGGAGAAACTGGGTAGGGGAAACAGCAGTAGGAAGGCAATCAAGGAGAACTAGCATAGCTGGGAGGTGGAACGTATCAGAATCAGCCAATTACACATGTAGCAGTCCAGCAGACTACTATAAACTATGCAAACACCTTTCAGACTGCTTTTTCCCACAAACTCTACACCACCAATGTACACAGATGGGGGATTTTTAACTGGCAAAATTAACTAAAAATGTTAGAGGTTGCTGCTGCTTTACTCCATCAATATGTGCTAGAGACTGAGGGTGGTGAGGAGAAGAATGCTGACAACCAAAACACAGTTAGGAGGAGGAGAAGCATGTACAGACCCAGAGTAACCTACTAGGGCCTACATGAGCTGGAGGTAGTGGAGCACTCTAGGGTGGACAGGGATATTCTAAAGCAAATTTCCCATCTGTGGCATCCCTGCCTCACACACAGAATCAAGAGAGAGGAACCCATCCCAGTGGATACCAAGGTATGTGTAGGCTTAAGAATACTAGCCACAGGTATCTTCCAAAGACCAACTGGGGATATCATGGGGGTCTCACAGGCATCAGCATCCAGGGTACTCCACCAGTTTCTGTATGCCGTGATACCACATGCCAGTTAGCACATATATTTTCCCAACACCCGTGAGGCGTTGACCAGAAGTATGCGTCTCTTCCACCGTATAGCAGAATACCCTGAGGTAGTTGGTGCTATAGACTGCATGCACTTCTGCATCAAAGCAACACCCATCGAATAGGGTAGGGTCTATATAAACAACAAGGGCTTCCCCTCCATCAACTGCCAGGTTGTGTGCGATGCTCAGGGCATTATCATGAACATGTGTGCTGGCAGCCCTGGAAGCTATCACGACTCCCACATCTGGCATTGCTCACAGCTGTATCAGGGGTTTGCCATGGGGACATCCAATATGGCCATCTAGTGGGGGATGCTGGTTATGCACTGGGGCCATGGCTGATGACACCCATCAGAAATGCACACACCCGAACAAGAACAATATAATGAGGCACACGCACAAACCAGGATCATTGTAGTGTTTGGGATGCTCAAGTCACGGTTCCGCTGTTTTGTACAATTTGCAGTGGTCAGTGTTGTAAGTTTGTTGTGTGTTTAATATTTCCTGGAAGTGGTCAGCATGTGGGCCTGGATGGCTGTGTCTCAGTGGCCTAGATACAGTTGAGTGGTTGTCAGGGCCATGTTCCAACAACTGCAGTGTCAACCACTTTGCTTCTCAGCTACACCCATGTCAGCAGTTGTACATCCTCACTTCCCAGATGTCAATATCTGTCACTGTCAGCCATGAATGGGGGCTCATACATAGAAAAACAGTACACAGGTGTAAGTAACCTACACAAAGTGCATATAAAATAACTGCCAACTGCACACAACTTTGGAAATATACATAGAGGTGAGCATCGCATTAGTTGTCCCTCTAGTATGTAATACTGGTAGTCTGGCCAATCACTGGCTGACCACAAAATACACAGTTATAAAGTAATGGCAGGCTGGCCATGTCTACACACAAGCCAGCATAAGGGGAATGTTCCAGGTATATCTGTGAGTCAAGTGCCAATAGCTTCCATATCACACATGCACCCAGCGACCCAGCTCACCCCACCATCAGCCACAGGTTTATTACAAGTCATATCCTTGCTGTAGGGAATGAGTACAGTGTGAAACCATCTCTGTATGGGAATACATACATGATGCTGCATGCTGAATAGGTGTCCCATGCAGGTGTGTCCCTAGCTGTAAGCAGCAACCTGATCACATCCAGACTCATGAATCAGTATGACCAGGAAAGATTGACAGGAACATCTCAACCACTTACCACTGTCATGCCAGGGTAATCCACTGGCTTGTAGCCTTGGAACGTATGAGTGACAATGCACTGGCCTGCTACAGATGGCCTGCAGCACTCTCAAATGGCCTACAATCCTCTGGCAAAGGCTCATGCCTCACCCATAGTGCTAACGTATGGAATTTCAGGGAGTCTTAACTAACAACCTAACACAGTAAACAGAAAGCAAGTGCAAGGCCATGCTGACAAATGCCAGTAGCATGCCTCCCCATGTCCTACTGCAAGAACTGTGGACCAGGCCATAAGTACTATTGGAATAAAGGCCCAACTATAGGGATACCTCGAAGATATTTTTTTCATAATGTTAGGAAAAGAAGAGAATAACAGAGGGGGGTTTAGAAGCATGGATGTGATGTAGTGCATGACGTCTGAAACTCTAATGTCTGTCCATACTACACCTAGACTGCAAACCCATGAATGAATAGCCACAAAACTGCTTGTAAAGCACAATGTGAAGGTAAACTGACCAGATATTTGAGTCCAGCCTCTGGATAATCTGGGTGTATCTGTACAGTTGAAAGGTATGGCCCCAGCAGGATATGGCCATTCCATTAAGTTGAGAAAAGCACAAGAAGGGGATCCCAGCCAGCATACTACCAAGGTGCTGGACCATTTACACAGAACCAGTAGTCTATTGTCTGTAGATACCCCTCCACAATGGCAGGAGTGTACCAGAATGTGTAGTCCATATACCTCAGAGTATAGGTCACAGCTTCATTCTTCTTGTATTTCCCTGGTAAATAACTGTGAGCAAAAAATGATATCTGTCAGTAGTTGACATGATATATCACAGTGTAAAACATTACATATGTCAGAAAATCTATGCTAAAACCAATCATGTTACACAAGTAGCACAGTCAGCAATAGTTACAGTATCCCCCGTATGTTACCCCCATTGTGTCTCCATATTGGCAAGCTATTTATTTATTTTTATTTATTTATTTTACATTTGTTGTCCAGGCTAGTCTAACTGGATATATGTCCATTTTCAGTAGAGGCCCGGGGAGAAAAGCTCCAAGCATTAGCAGTGACAAAGAATACAATATATAGTAGCAGTCAAGTGAATTACAGTACATTGGCTACATTGGTCAGAACAAAATTGTACTGAGACGTTTAGTAGGTTGAAGTTAATATCAAATACAGAGAGAAAAACAAAAATAAATATATATATATATTTTTCGTAGTATGAAGGAGATTGTAAAAGTAGGCAGCATAGAATAGTAGAGAAGAGAAGTATAGAGAGAGCAAGAAGGGGAATGAGATATCAGTCAGAGTTAGAGCATGGACAAAGCCAGTGAGTTTTAAGATGTTCTTTAAAATGTTTTTTTTAAATAGGAAAGTGGAAGCAAGGGTAGAAAGTTCAGTAGGAAGCTGGTTCCAGTTTTTGCCTACTGTGTTGGAGAAGGGTGAGTCCTCAACTTTTTCACAGTTGCCAGGACCATGATTAGAACTCATGCCTAACCAGTTTGCTGCACTATAGCATTACAGAGTTACCACAAGTGCCACAGAGCTTATATGTTGGAAAGCTGTCCAAAGGTATACTTTACTAACTATAGATATCCTGCAGAAACAGGTTACTTGGTGTAGCTGTAGCACACAAAACCCTGAATTGGAGTCCACCTCTCCCTGGAATGGATGCACACACATAATATAAAAGGTCATACTGGGCATGCTCCTACATTTAGAGAAATGAAGCCTATGTCTGACAACACAGTGGACTATAGATATTTGTTATTCGCAGAGCTCTGTGCACACACACCAAATTGTACACCTTTGATACTTCACACACACACACACAAACACACACACACACATTGGATAGGAATACTCACACATATCTAAGGCCAACATAATATAATATGTTAAACATACACACACAGAGATGTGGGGAAGAGAGAGACAGACAGTGACAAAGAGAATCCCATTATGAGGCCTTTCCCACCCAGTATACATCCCATTGGCCTATATCACATGATGTGCTGATGTCATTCAGTGTAGAAATCCTTTTTGTTAGACCTCATCCCTATAGTCTCGGTGGTGCTTGTGATAACTGTGTAACACTATAGTACAAATACGTATCCATGTAGCAGTTGTAATCTCAGTCCTGTCAAATGTAAAGTTGTGTGTGAGTGTGTGTGTGTTTCTAGATGAATGTGTTGAGGCCATTCACACTCACTACACTTTCCGTACCTCTCCTTTAGCACTGCTGCTGATGTCACTCACCTTCAAATATACCTTTGGATAGCTTTCCAACATATAAGCTCTATGGCACTTGTGGTAACTGTGTAATGCTATAGTGCAGCAAACTAGTTATATGAGTTCTAATCCTGGTCCTGGCAACTGTGAAAAAAATGTGTGAGAGAGTGTGCTTGTCTTTGTAGAGATATGATTTTAAGGCCATTCACACTCACTACACTTCCCTTACCCCTCCTTTAGCACTGCTGCTGATGTCACTCACCTTTAAAGATACCTTTGGACAGCACTCCAATATATAAGCTCTGTGGTGCTCATGATAACTGTGTGATACTATAGTGCAAAACATTATTTAGGTAGGAGTTCTAATCTCTGTACCAGCAATTGTAAAAGTGTGTCTGCTTGTGTGAGTGTGTGTGTGTGTATCTGTAGGTTGAATTATTTTGTGTCCATACACAGCCAGTACATTTCAAAGTGTAGTACTTTACAACAGCTGCTGCTATCACTCACCTAAAAGGTATGTTTGGACACTGTTCTACCTATATGCTCTGTGGTGCATGTGCTACATGCGTAACAATGTAGTAGCAATAACTACATAAGTAGGAGTTGAATCACATTCCTGGCAAGTGTGTGTGTGTGTGTGTGTGTGTGTGTGTGTGTGTGTGTGTGTGTGTGTGTGTGTGTGTGTGTGTGTGTGTATATATATATATATATATATATATATATATATATATATATATATATATATATCTATGTCTTCATAATTTCAAGATTTTGGCCCCATTTACACCCAGTACACTTCTCAGTGCCCTTCTTTAAGCAGTCCTGCAGATATCATTCACATTAGAAGAACCTGTTGGCAACTCTAAACCATGTAAGGTCAGTGGTGTGTGTGGTAAATGCGTCACATAAAGGTCTTTAAACATAGTTAAATAGAGATTCGAACCACACTCCTGGCAAATGTAAATGTGTGTGTAGGGTAAAGTATTTAATGAAATCTCTCACCCACTACATTACCCAATGCCAGTACTTACAAGGGCTGGTGATGTTCTTCACCTTAGAAGTACCACTACATCACCCAATACCAGTATTTACAAGGGTTGGTGATGTTCCCCACCTTAAAATTTCCTTGGGACAACATTCATCCTATAAGTTCCTTGGCACATGCAATAAATGTGTACCAATATAGTAGCAATACATAGATAGGTAGGGGGTTCAAAACTCAGTACTGGCAAGTGTGTTTGTGTGTGTGTGTTGTCATCAGTATCCTGTCTGGGTGTTGGTGTTATTGGGTAAAAACAGGATCCATTGGGGGGGGGTTGTTAAATTATTATATTGATGACCTTTTATTTGCTCCAATATCCACATTACAATGCCAACAGTTGTCAAACACCTTAAAAGTTGGTGTAGACAATTCACAGTCCTAAATGTGTAGTGCAATGTGCAATGACTATGTGACAGTATGGAATAGTTAACAATATAGGCAACCCTTCAAATACTCAGAGGCCACTCTCCACCCAGGAATCATACACAAATACCCTTGGCTAGGCCTCAACCACTATATCAGTAGTTCTCCTGCAAACTGCCTCACAGATAGTACCTATGGTATGATTGCAGTGGACTCCATGTCAAACTGATGACCAGACATGACTGGTGTCATACAGAGTACAGACCCATGTCCTCTCACGTTTGGGACCTACCCTTCTAATGTGCAACAGAACACAAAGGCATCCTGACTGAAAATGTTTGCATGCAACTGTAAGGTGGGTGGTAGAATTCCCAATCCATGTGATGTTGACATCATGCACAAAGGCCACTTGACACCTATGACTGTTGTCAGAACCCTGTACATTACAACAGTGCCAAGAGATGTGCCACCATTACCTTTGGGAACACCATGGCTCACATGAAGTAATACATTGGTGGCATTCCAATGAACAGTGACGTTGTTATAACTGAATGGGGAACACAGGTTGACAGTCAGCTGCCTGTTGACCACAACAGTGCCAATGACATCAGAAATTACTTTGATGTGTTAAATCTCCTAAGTGTATGTTATCCAGCAAGTAAATGGACATGATCACCCTGTACCATCCCCTCAGTAGCCCAATCAATGTGTACAGTGGCCCTTTTGCCATGGTCCCACTGGACACCTGCAACAACTGTAGAGTCTGCAAACATACCCTACAAAGTGAATACCATGCCTTATACACATGGCCTGTATGGACAGACTCCAATAACTACAATGAATCCCCATATCATACTGTCTATGTAGGTACAATAACTACCTCAGTTACACAGCCATGTCTCACCAAACTAGATCAGGAATGCTACATCTGAAGATACCAATCCATCCACACAACATGCCTCAGAGACCTCAAGTGCACTTCCACACATCAAAGGACATGCTTGTGGGACAGGTGCATAACCCAAACACTGTCCATGTTATGGAATATAAATCACATAGATGTGAAGCAGTGCACATCACTGGCCACCCACAATAGAAATCTAGATGAGTGGATGGGGAATAAAATACCCACCCCTGGGGACCACTCCAGTGACTATACTCCTGAGTCATGTGGCCTGATGCCAGGGTATTCCCTTGGGCTAGCCTTATAGAGCCTTCAGGCCTATTCACCTACTACACATCTATGAAGCAATGAACCTATGGGTCTCAGTATTGGCAAGTGTGTGTGTGTGTATGTGTGTGTGTGTGTGTGTGTGTGTGTGTGTGTGTGTGTGTGTGTGTGTGTGTGTGTGTGTGTGTGTGTGTGTGTGAGTGTGTGTGTGTAAATAACAATCTCAGTGTGTTTGGTTGATGAATATCCCCTGTGGTTGTAGTTATTAGCAATTGGAGGTGTGTCCAAACCACAACACGTACCATTCTCCACTCTACAACAGATGTTGTAAATCAACATATACCTATGTACAGCCCTCAGCCCTATAATCTATGAGGCATATGCAGTCACTGTGTTAAAGATCTGGGAAATTCATGCAGATACAGCTGTACCCTGCCTAAGACATGGTGGATGTGTTGCTACACTGCCATACCCCTTGGTCTTGCTGCAAGGCCACATCCTGGTGGCACACAGATGCATAGAACAGAAAGAGGATACAGCATGTGAGATCACATTCACTCAGCACATCACTAGTGGGGGGAGAGAGGTGTAAAACTGGCACTGAATGTGTTTCCAAGACTGTTGCCAATATCTGTTGTCTCAGAATAGGTATTAGCATTGTGCAGTAACTCTCAGCACTTGTGTTTAATGCTGTGGAGGTTGTTGATGTAACTATAAAAGGCTGTTTTGATTGTTGTCAGTGTCTGCTGCATGTCTGCCTTCATAGATGCCCTTAGGGGATTCCATGAGGGATCCCAAGTTGTGTTTGAGGCTAATAAGGGAGTTCATGCATTCACAGGCTCATAGGTGTGTACTAGGCTAATGGCCCTGGGGCCTTTACAAGCCTAGCCATAGGATTACTCTGGCATCATGACACCCAACCTTAGTTCCCAGTGCCTCTGTCAAGTACAGCCACTGGTGTTATCTCTGGGGTGAATTTTCTATTTCCCATCCACTCATCAAGATTTCTCTTAAAGAGGGTCAGCCAGGTGCTCTGCTTGACATGTATGGGAAATCTATTCCATAGAATGGGCAGTCTTTGGGTTATGAACCTGTCCCTCCAGTGCTTCTGTTGATTGTGGTAATGAGGTTGAGGTTTCTGGAGTATGTGGTGCGGAGGGATTGGGATTTCTTTAGCTGTAGCATTTCTAACAGAGCTGGGTCATACATGGCTTTGTGAGTCAAGCAGAGATCGCCTCTAAGTAGGTGATATGAGACAGAGAATAGTTGGAGTTTTTTGAGTCTGTCCATATAGGACAAGTGTTTAAGGCCTAGGATCCTCTTTGTGAGGTACTTTTGTGGCCTCTCCAGTTGTTGCAGGTGTCTAGCGAGGTATATGCCAAATGGGGCATTGTACTCAATGACTGGCCTAATGAGGGAAGAGTAGAGGGAGATAATGACCTTTTTCTTCCTGGTTGCAAAACCCTTCGTAATGAGATGTGCCACATAGAAAGACTTTCTGGCCACAGTGGCAATGTGGTGATCAAAAGAGAGGTTGCTGACAACCTGTGTTCCCAGATCTCTTATAATGCCTTCTGCGTTCAGTGGACTACCATCAATGTGGTAATTCATGGGAACCGGGTGTTTCCCAAATGGGATAATGGCACATTTTCTGGCATTGAGCTTAAGGCCATAGTTCTGACACCAATCGTTGGTCTCAGTGAGGCCATTCTGTAGGATGTCAACATCACTTGGGGAGTTAATAATAGCTCCCAACTTGCAATCGTCTGTGAACTTTGTCAGCCAGAATCCCTTTGTGTTGGCCTGGATTTCAGAGAAGTAGATACCAAACAGGAGAGGACCCTGGACCAAACCCTGTGGGACTCCACTCGTGACTAGTCATCAGTCTGACTTGGAGTCAGCTACTTTCACACTGTGGGTTCTAGCTGTGAGCCAGTTTGCAACTCACCTAGTGATATAGGGGTTGATGCCTAGCTTAGTGAGTTTTCCTATGATTCCTGAGTGGGGAATGGTATCAAATGCCTTGGCCAGATCAAGGTAGTCTGTATGAACCACCTTGCCTTTATCCACACCTCTGGTGACTGACTCAAAGAAGTCGACCAAGTTGAGCAAGCATGATCTACCTTTCACAAAACCAAACTGTGTGGGATCCAGAGTTTGGGGATTCCCTACATCCTTGTTTATTAGGTCCATGATAATGCATTCCATAGCTTTGCATATCAGACTCATCAGGCTAATGGAGCGATAGTTCCCAGGGTCTGTAGTCACTTCTCCTTTGTGGAGAGGGATGACTGTGTGTGCCATTTGGTAGGGACAAAGCTTGAGGTGAGGCTGTAATTGAACAGGGCACACAGGTGAGGTGCCAGTTCACTCTGTAGTTCATGCAGAACACAGTCAGGGATATTATCAGGTCTCATAGAAGCTGCATTCTTGGCCTTGGACAGTTCTGTTTTAACCTGTACAACAGTAATACTGGGTGCCTGGCAATCTAACTGTATTGTGATTGGTCTTTTGGGGGGTGAGAAGGGTAAGTTTGACATTGAATCTGTCGGCCAGTATACTGGCAATATCTGTTGGCTGGGTAAAGGAGGTACCATTGTGCAGTAGCTCAGAGCAAATCTGGGTATTGCTGGGGAGATTCTTTACATAACTATAGAATGCCTTGTGGTTGTCTTTACTGTCTGCTGCAATTCTGTTTTCATAGCTAGTTTTAGGGGATTTGATGGGGGATCTCAACTTTTTGATTTGGCTGATAAGGGAGTTTTTCCAGTCTTAGGATTTCACCTTATTCTGCATCAGTTCAACAGTCAATGGGACACCACCTTTCTCTGCAACAGTGTCCTCCTTCTGTTGTACACTTTAATAATGGCACGGGACCATCACATTGTCTCCCAGTGTTTGGAGGACAGTGTCTGGGTTCTGTTGCTTCTGGCTAGTACCATGCATTCATGTACCTATTTGTACAGTGCATATGTGTATGATTCCACAGTCATGCAGCTATTTCCCATTGCCATGGGTGCAGTGAAGTCATCCACCCCTGTTTTCTTGGCTGCAAAGT
Source organism: Protopterus annectens (assembly GCF_019279795.1). Lineage (NCBI taxonomy): Eukaryota > Metazoa > Chordata > Ceratodontiformes > Protopteridae > Protopterus > Protopterus annectens. The sequence continues at coordinate 1,438,440,209 of NC_056739.1, forward strand.
CAGCTTTGGAGAGGTTTTGCAAGGTGGTTACCTTTGTGGGGGGTGTGGCTGACATGTTGAGTTCCATGTTGATTACAGCCTTTGTTGATCTCACCATGCAGGGATTGACAACTGTGGATAAGCAACAGTCCCATATTTAAGTAGTCAGCACAGGTCAAGGTTGTTGCATCCTCTACCGGGGTTCAGTATGAGCCCATCCAGGGCATTGGAAATTATGAATCACAGGAAGTGTTGGGCCACTGTACTGGCACTTGGCTACTTTCCCCAGGTGATGGAGGGGTAGCTGAAGTCTCATACTATGTCAGTGTTGCGTTGGACCATCATAGATGGCAGGGTGTTGAGGAATGTGCATTGACAGTCTAGGGGCATAGATGTGGACCCATAGCAGGCTATGGTCTGGATTGCACTATTACCCCAAGGCAGTTTTACCAGAAGTATCACCAATGCATTATTCTGTGATACTAGTCTGGAGGTGTTCCTATCCATAATGAATATGGAGACAACACCAGCTGTGGAGGCGCGGTGTGGGTCATGCTGCCTTTAGCTAATTCTGCCTAAAACGCAGATTTTCTAGAGTTTCTGTGATTTAAAAAGCTTGTTTCGGCTACATATTGTACTTATTTTACTGCCTGCACTTTAACAAAGTCATTTTTGTGTTTAAATGACCTCTTTAACTGTTGTAGGCTACACACTCAAGTGTGATAGCCATGTCTGTGCATTTAAAGTGTTTTTTTGATTGTATCTGCTTTATTTTCTGAAAAAAACAAACAAAAAAATTTCTAAGCTAGTATAGTCCAGTTTTCAGGTTAGTGCTGAATTCAGGGCTGTGTTGCAAGTTTCTGTGTTTGCCCATACCTTACTTGGACAGAAGGAAGTTTCTCTGTTCACTGTGAGAGAGGGAGCTTTGCGCAGCCTATATGTCCCTGGAGGAGTGGTTTCAGCCAAGATATTAGTAGTTTATTGGCCATTTTGGGCTAATTTCTGTCTCTTTCATTTCCCTGCTATAAAACCCACATTTGTGAGGTTTTACGCACTGGGCAGCGCCGGTTAGCTAGGGTATAACTATTCCCGGCTCCAGAGATTCTACTCTTCAATTTTTCCCTTGGAACTAGACACACTTGAAACTTAAGCACTAAAACAATTCACTTCTCATCCCGGCACTTACTTAAAACTCATAGCAAGCACTAATAAACCATAGCACTAGACTCCCCTATACTGCAGAGAAGGACAAGGCTCTCTACTCGACCTTACCAGCCAATCTGTAAAACAGTTCACTGTACCTATCCAGGCATGCCCAAAGGGCAATTTCAGGTGTACACTCTGGTCCAACTGGTGAATCTGGGCATTTTGAGGCAATGTTACAAGTACCTCATGTGCATGCACAACCCTCTCCTCCTTCCACCAAACACTAATACATGCAAAAGATGCAATTATACAGCCAAACTGGAGGTTAAGCTCTCTCAACCCAAGGCTGGACCAGGAAGTCAAGAGGAGAAGGAAATTACTTGCATCACACCACCAGTCTCACATAGTCCTATGAAACCAGCACCGGCAAAAAACACACATAAATACATGAAAACTTACTCGGAAGCTCTAAATAAAAATCTTCAAAAGCAACAGAGGCCTCCAAAGCAGACATCCAAGCAACCCCCACCCCAACACAAACCATGAAACACATACTTCACAAAACCACTGTGCCACACAATCACAGCGCTTAAGGCAAAATAACATACCCAACACACTAGTAATAGGTGACTCTATAGTCAGGCACACTGACATGCCACTCACTAGGCTGAACAAGGAGAAGGTTACTGTTAGCTGCCTGTCAGGTGCCAGGTTCCGTCACATAACACAAGCACTCAGGTCATTCCAGAACAAGTACAAATATGACTCTGTCATTGTCCATGTTGGTGCGAATGACCTGAGCCGTACCTCCCTGAACTACATGAAAAGAGACATGGAGGAGCTCTCTGATCAGGTAGCCCAGGCCCGTATGACCCTGACCCTGAGTAGCATCCTGCTCTCACCAAGAATGATACCACGTTATAGAGAAAAAAATATCAATTTCAACAATTGGCTAAGCTTCTGGTGTCACTCAAAGGGGATCCAGTGTCTGTCAGCCTGGGATGACATGCTCGACAGCTAGAGATGGCTTGCACCTGTCACCCTTAGGCTTTTGAATACTGGCCAAGACTCTTGCCACCACCATAGTGTCTTTTTTAGGCAAGGCTCAAAAGACAAACCCACTGCCGTAAATAGCACAAATATCAAAAAACTGAGGATAATACTACTCAGTGCCAGAAGTCTAAACCTCAAAATACACGCACTCGAGGCACTCCTCAGTATGGAGAAAATTGATATATGTGCAGTAAGAGAAACCTGGTTTAAGGCTCCATAGAGGACCCCAGCACTACCAGGCTACAACGCATACCATACATTTTGGCCACAAAACCTGGACCGAAATACAAAAGGCAGGGGAGTATCCATATTCATCAAGGATACCCACACCTCCAGGTTAGTGGCACAGCACGATGCTTCAGAGACCATCCACGTATAACTAACAATGGGCAAAACTGCTATTCAAATTATAGCTTGCTACAGATCACCCACCATGTCCCAGGACCCCCACTCTACATTCACCACCCCCTTAGATGAGTTCCCTGTGCCTCTGTCCAGCAGAGCCATTGAAGTGATTCCTTGGGTATACTTTCTGTTTCCCATCCACTCGTCAAGGTTTATCTTGAAGAAGGTTAGTGAGGAACTCTGCCTAATGTAGATTGGAATCTTGTTCCAGAGCATGGGAAGTCTCTGGGACAGGAAACTAGCCCTCCAGCATGTCCTATTTATTGTTGTGGTGAGGTTTAGATCCCTAGAGCATGTGGCTCAAGGGGATATGGTTTTCTTTAGGTGGAGCACGTCCATCAATTCTGAGTTGGACATGGCCTTGTATGTCAGGCAGAGATCAGCTCTGAGTAGGCGGTATGAAACCGAATACAGCTGGAGTTTCTTCAGTCGAGCTGCATAGGGAATTTTCTTGAGGCCAGTGATCCTCTTGGTGAAGTACTTCTGTGATCTTTCCAGTTGTTGCAAGTGTCTTGTAAGGTACATCCCAAATGGGGCATTGTACTCTATGATGGGTCTGATGAGTGATGCGTAGAGGGGCCCAATGACCTCTTTTGATCTGGATGCAAACCCTTTTGTGATTAAAGGCTGGATGAGGTGTGGACTGACATATTGTATTCCTAATTTGTATGTAAAAGGAACACCTTGCATCTTAACAGGTGCGTGTACACATTTTATATACACTGTATACCATTAATGTGTCAAACATGTCCCTACCTTAGGCCATTTGCCCAGCCCATTTTGTTGGCCTCTGTCCAGACATCTTGGCACTTACAAGTTGTGAGGTATGCTACAGGAATGTTGAATTCACATCAGATAGGCCCCAGTGGTCCACTGTGATGCAATGCAGTTAACCCACCACAAGTGAACACTCACATAAAGCAATATAACTATTACAAAAGCAATATAGCTATTACTGATAGTTTTGTGCATGGTAAATTGCATACCCTTCACATGTCTGGGGTATTGCCAGGCAACAACAGAACAATGTCATACTCACCAGCTTCAGGCTGCTGTCCCATATGCAGGCCATAGTCAGCCTTGCAGAAAGTCACCTTTGAACTTACATCCTTGCTCAGATAGAGGTGGACTTGGTTCCAAGTTGTTGCCTGCACCTATGTGTCCCTGTACAGCCAGTATAGCAACCTATTATGTGGTTTGTGTTTTGCTGCTGTCCATCAAAGGGGATTACTCTAGCTTGGTGTAGTCTGGTTATCCAGGTCAGGTACTGCTTAGCCCATATATCTACAGTGTATATAAAGGGCACACACCCCTGTTACAATGCCTGGTATTTGTGCAATTGAAAAATGACACCACAATAACTTGTTTCAAAACAATTCCCACCTTTAATGTGACCTATAGCCTGTACAATTCAACTGAAAACATAACAATCTGGTCTGTGAAAACATATGAAAATAATAATCAGTACAATAAGCCAGTTGAATGAATGTGAACACCCTTAAACTGATATGTCATGCATGCACTTCTTGAGATGGTTACAGCATTTCTTTGTCTTGGTTTGGGATCTAAAATCATGGCACATCTTCACTTGGCCGTAGTTGCTCACCTTGCTAAAAACACCTTTGATTACTTTTCAATGGGATTGTACAGGTTAAGAGTCACCGTCAAGATGAGAAACATTATGAAATGATTTTCTGTGGTCTCATTGTCATACAGCACACAAACCTGGCATTTCAACAGGGGTGTGTACACTTGTGATGTCCACTGTATATAGGTGTTGATATAGCTGTTAGTGGTAGGCATGGACAGAGGGTCATAACACAGTTGGAAACTTCTCTGATTACTACCTGATAATCATGCCTACTCTAGTACCTATATCATTATCAGGGCAATGCAACAATCAGTAGCAGTACACATTTATGTCTATTGTATGTGCTGACACTGATATTACACACATGTGCAACATGCACAACCTATGTACCTGACTGCTTGAAACCCATATGATTAGTTTTGTTCCTTCCAGATGGACATACGCATACATACATGTGCTCAGGGGATACCTGGTATACATTTATGTTCTATGTTTATATGGCACACTGCATTTACAGTCTTGCTGCTCAGTCATACTTCTCAACCTGTTATAGCAGTACATCTGGACAATGGCACACATAAATGGGTGAAAAAAGGGACATCAGTATTGATACTGTATTGATATAACTGCACCATACATTAGTACGTTGATTGCACAGTAGGATTTGACATCACTGTAATAACCTTGTAGATGTCCAACAGTCTTAAGTAGGCTATTATGTTACATTGTCAATGCTCGCAGACTTGCCAGTGGTTTGGCTGACATAATACAGGTATATGTGTATGTGACTACAGATATCAGTAACAAATTTGCTTAATGTCCAGCAGAGCACTGTACAGTTGAATGTTATTAATTCAATATATCACATGCAGTTCAACCCACATGTCTGCAACATTACTTTACTGCACATGCCCTATATAGGTCTCTTAGCTTTACAAGACAAACATGTATCATACTCATATTCACAGGTAACATATGGATCTGGACAACATCCCATTAACTGGCCTAGCAGTAGCACAGTTACAACTGTTTGACAGACACCCTAGTGGTTGTCATATGTGAGCTGTACTTTCTCAGGGTGAGCCAGGCTCCTGAGCTGTGATGCTACCTCACAACCTCTTAGAGCATCACATCTGGGCAAAGACTAACATGATGGGGGTATAAATAGGAACAGACTTTAAATATTCCTGTTACAAACTTAGGATGTTTGTAGAATTATACATTTTGCATTACTGTGAATATTCTTAAGGATGTGGAGTCTTAAACTCAAGTGTTTGTCATTACTTGATGACTTCAGTCTTCAGCTATTTGCCAGAAAAGTACAGATTTCAGGAGGAACAGACAAAAAGATATGATGGGAAAATCTGAACATTCTGTGAAGATCTGTACAGTTGAGAGGTATGGCTGTGATCTCTCCCACTGCAGATAGGGCCAGATGCTATGGCTATAGCAGCTGTTCAGCAGGACATTAGTACAGCAAGTTTTCTTGGGACATACATTCTTCCACATCATATTTCCCATTATTACAGCCCATGTACTACATTCAATTACATGCTTACATCTTCCACTTACCTTTTATTTCTTCTCTTTTCCAGTTTATGTTTTAGTTCTCTCTCTCTCTCTCTCTCTCTCTCTCTCTCTCTCGCTGTGCACTACAGGAATAGAGCTGGTTTGAAAAGGTGGCAGCATGTCTTTTTGTCTTTTGTAGGTGATGCTCATGACCAGGTGATGGCCTCTGCACCTATTCGTAATCCCCACTTGCTAATTGCATGCAGAAAAGCTGTGTAGTTCTTCCGATAGCCAATGTCATGGCAACACAATCCTATAATTGAGTACTCCATGTGGGCAATGACCCTTTCACTTACTTGTGAGGAAGACATCAAGGAGTTGTGTAAGCTACTTCCTCTTACAACAAGACTTGTGGAGACAAGTCAACTAAATGGTGAAGGTTCAAGATGTAGGGGTAGAATGTGAGTGCTGCTGTTATATGTTTGGAATACTGCAATTTTAACAGGGTTTATCTGCACATGCTACTTCTGCATGGGTTTCATTCTGACAAAGGTCGGTCTCTGCATAGCTCTCAACTGTAGGGCTATCCATATAATGCTCACAGGTTAGCCTGTTATATTTGGTCTGCTCCCCAGACAGGTGCTGTCCTTGGCAAATCAGTAGCATGCTATGGTGATTGCAATCTATAAATGCTAACATCCATTTGTTTTTCTGACTTTATATCCCTCAGAAAATATATGTTACAACAAACCATGCAACACCAGCAACTTTCTCAGTGTATAACAGCAATATTTCAAGTATGGCCATGTATTTGGGCCCCTGTCCACCAATTATGTCAGGCTTTGTCCAGATGTCATACAGTAGGAGGTTGATAGGCATAATGGTCTATCATTATTTAGTGCTGTCATTCCTGCTGAGGGGAAAGGCTAGGAAACATGTTGAAGTCTGTACATTCAAGAGGTTGGTGTACAGAGACTGCTCTTAGGTGCCCTTGTAACATATTTTATGTGGAGTAGAGTAACACATGTTTTAAAATAAGGCTATTAGAACATGTGAGACATATTACAGATAAGAAGGATGGCAGTTATATAGCCATACATTTGAATAAAACTCACCACGGGGACAGTAGTGGGTTCCAAGGTACTGTTTTGAAATTGTCTGTTCCTCAGTTTGATGAAACATTCATAAAAGGACAATTGTTATGTACAGACTCAATGTATTATTATTAGTAAATGTGATACTTTATCCCTTATGAGGTTAAATGGGGAGCGTAATTGGAGACTGTGTATTCAATTATTTAATTGTTAATTGCTTCTTGTGATTAAGGAAAGTATTTCTTGTAATGTTTCACTCCTTGAAGGCTTTGGCCAAGACATCAGAGTATAATAAGCATGTGAATTACTGGCTGGTCATATTTCTCTTTGCAATGTTCAGTCATTTTAGTTGTTTTGCTAAGAGGTTGTTGTATGTCTGGCCATTGTGTATGTGCTATCATGATTTTGTAGCAGTGTACAGTTCACTCATTTATTTGGACTGTGGGGGAGGGGGAGATCTAAGTGTAGTGGCTGCATTTGTATCCAACTGTGCATGCGGCCCCAGTTATGGGTGATCTATCAGCAGCATATGTTTGTGTGGCCATTATGGGATATGTATGCATAAATATATATATATATATATATATATATATATATATATATATATATATGTATATATATATATATATATATATATATATATATATATATATATATATATATATATATATATATATATATATATATATATATATATATATATATATATATATATATTATATATATATATATATATATATATATATATATATATATATATATATATATAGTGAGAGAGAGAGAGAGACAGATATGGGTCTAGGACTATTCACTGAAAGCACATTTCATTGAAAGTCAAATGACTGTGCACAAATCACCGAAAGCGCAATTCACTGAAAACACAATTCACTGAAACACATTTCACTGAAAGTTGTATATGGCCTTTTCCCCACTTTAGTGCAACCCTGGAGTTAGTATATATAGTAATGGGGTTGTGGAGTGCACATATGTATCATGTTTAGAAAAGAGTAATTTATTGGAATTGTAAGTATCCATGTATATAGTTCAAAATATTTAAAATAGTTGGGAGGCTATGCTCCCCAAACCCCCCAATGTGGGGAGCATTGCCCCCCACATACCCCCTTACTATATATACTAACTCCAGGGTCACACTACAGTGGGGAAAAGGCCATATATAACTTTCAGTCAAATGTGTTTCAGTGAATTGTGTTTTCAGTGAATTGAGCTTTCAGTGAATTGTGCACAGTCAAATGTGTTTCAGTGAAATGTGCTTTCAGTGAATAGTTCTAGACCCATATATATATATATATATATATATATATATATATATATATATATATATATATATATATATATATATACCCCTCAGTATTTATTGGTAATATATCTATATATTGTTATACACATATATGTATATGCATGCATCTCTCATTCTCTCTCTCTCTCTCTTTATGTATATGTTTCTTTTCAGATATATATATTTTTGTACATACAAATCCTTCTTAATTGCACAGTGTCCCTTTCCTATTGTAAACTGGCTGTAAAGAAGGGTATGTTTGAGAAAACATCCTAAAGCCATACATCTGAGGCGGCTTACTTTTAAATTGCTTTGACTATGGTGTACAGGATCCTGGGTTCAAGAACTGTTTATTTTGTTGCTAGGCAGAGCAAGGATTGTTGGATACAGAGTGATTAAGGCAGTTTTGAGCAGCTTTAAGCATGTTTGTGCAGGTTTGCATAACGGTAAGTGATGCTAACATACGGTTAAACAAATAAGCGCTTACACTGTGTAGGCTTCACTTACCAATGCGCAAATCTGCTTAGCATTTACATTTAAGCAATGCTTAAACCTGCTAAGCATAGCTCACCCCTGGTAACCAATGATCATATTCCAGTTTGATAAAATAGCAGGGAAATGACATCTTTAATAAGTGTATTGAATTTCCTGTACATAACATGCTTCTATGTGCTGCCATTACAGTAGCAAGGGGTATGACTATACTCTATGGGACACCTGGGTATACATGGGTAGTACCACAATCTCTTTTCTTTGTATTTTTTTAAACAAAGAAAAGCACTCAGATATGTTTATTTGAGTTCAGCACTTGTTCAGAACTCGTAAGCACTAAATAAGCTACAAATTCCTACAGCCCTCAACTTTCCTCACTTGTCTAGAGGAAAGCAATTTTTAGTACTTAATAAATAAGAACCTATCCAGTCATGTCTAAGGGTCAACTCCTGGTGCTTTTTCCTGTCTACCTGATGAATCTGGGCATCTTGGGACAATGCAGCAATTGCCTCATGTACACAGACAACTCTCTCCTCCTACCACCCAACACTACAACCTGTGAGAGATGCACTTATATAGCCTAACTGGAAGCACAACTCTCTGCACCCAAGACTGGAATAGACAGTCAAGAGGAGAAGGCAAACACTTGCACCACACCACACTCATCACATAGTCCCTCAAAATCTACACCACCAAAACACACACATAGAAATGCAAAACACACATCTACATTTGTGGAGGCTCTCAATAAAAACCTGCCCAAGCAAGAGGGACCTCCAAAGCCAAAACCCAAGCAAACTACACCCCCCAAAACAACCCAAATGACACATAGCCCACAATCTCAGTGTGCCACTCAACCACAGCCCATAAGGCATAACAACGTACCCAACACTCTAGTCATAGGTGACTCTATAGTCAGGCACAATGATGTTCCACTCAGCAGGCTAAACAAGGAGAAAGTTACTGTCAGCTGCCTGTCGGGTGCCAGAATCCGCACTCAGGTCACTCCACAACAAGTATAAATATGACTCTGTCATTGTCTATGTTGGTGTGAATGACCTGAGACATATCTCCCTGGACTACATGAAAAGAGACATGGAGGAGCTCTCCAATCTTGTAGCCCATGCAGGTATAACCCTAGCCCTCAGAAGCATCCTGCCATGACCCTGAATGATACCACAGTACAAGGACAAAATGGTTGACTTCAACAATTGACTAAGATACTGGTGTCATTCTATGGGGATCCAGTATTTGTCTGCCTTGGATGATATGATCGACAGAGCATGATGCTTTGCCAGAGATGGCATGCACCTGTCACCCTTGGGATTCCTGATTCTGGCTAAGGCTCTTGCGACCCCTATAGTGCCTTTTTTAGGCAAGGTTCAAATGACAAATTCACCACCATAAAAGGTACAAGCAAGCAAAATCTGAGGATAATGCTACTCAATGCTAGAAGTCTAAACCTCAAAATGCACTCACTTGAGGCACTCCTTAAAATGGAGAACATCGACATCTGTGCAGTGAAAGAGACCTGGATCAAAGCTCCAGAGAGCACCCCTGCATTACCAGGCTATAATACATACCACACCTTTCGGCCACCTAACCCGGACCGAAGCACTAAAGGTGGAGGCGTGTCCATAATCATTAAGGATATCCACACCTCCAGGCTAGTTGCACAGCATACTGCAACAGAGATTATCCAAGTGCAACTAACTCTGGGCAAGACTGCAATCCAAATTGTATCTTGATACAGACCCCCCACTATGCCCCAGGATTCCCACTCCTCATTTCTTGATACACTGGAAAATATTAGGGTACAACCCAACACCCTAATAATGGGTGATTTCAACTACCCCACCATTAACTGGGAAAACTACTAGTGTACCAACTCTTGTGCTCAACGTTTTCTGGAATTCATAAATTCCAATGCCTTGGATCAACTTATTCATACCCCCACCAAAGGCAGCAATATCCTAGACCTGGTCATTACCAACATGGGTAACCAGTGTTCCACACCAGAGGTTAATTCCTCATTGGTCAGATCCGACAACAAGCTAATCACCCTAGTCATATACATCCTGCCCCACCCCCCATTAGGGAAACAACCATAAAAAACTTCTCCAAAGCCAACTTCACACTTCTTAAGACAGAAGTGGCAAACTTTATGACACCCATGCAGATGGACAATAGAGGTATGACTGGTGAATCCTACACAAATGCACTTTTTAAGCACTTACATGAGTGCATGGATCGTGCTATCCCTAACAGAACCAATATGCTATTCTCCAAATAAAAAGAAGCCAATCTGGTGGTCCTCTGCCATAAACAAACTCTACAACAGAAGAAAGAAACTGTTACAAAAAAATAGTAAAATCCCATGACTGAAGGAGCTCCCTGGTCAGCCTCAGTAAGAAGCTAAGATCCCTCATAAAATCCTCCAAAGCTAATTACAAAAACAAAATTGCCACTGACTCTAAAGACAACCACAAAGCATTCTATAGCTATGTCAAGAATCTCAATGGCAACACTCAGATCTGCTCTGAGTTACAGCACAATGGCACTAAATATACAGAACCAACTGATATTGCCAACATCCTGGCAGATAGGTCCAGTGCTAATTTTAACCCCCTCTCACTAACTAGAGGGCCCATCTCTATACCGGAAGAATGCAAAGTTCCTGTAATCACGGCTGCACAGGTAAAAACACACTATCCAAAGCCAAGAACACAGCATCCATGGGACCTGACAATATCCCAGGCTGCATTCTACATGAACTACAGAACGAACTGGCACTGCACCTAAGTACCATGTTCAGTCATAGCCTCAATTCACGTGTTGTGGCCACTGAATGGTGCACCACGACGGTTATCCCACTCCACAAAGGGGGAGCCACGATGGATCCCGGGAACTACCGACCCATTAGCCTGACGAGCCCATTCTGCAAGGCCATGGAACGTATCATCATGGAACTCATAAACAAAGACATTGGTAATCTCCAACTCTGGACCTCATCCAGTTCGGGTTTGTAAAAGGCAGATCATGTCTCCTAAACCTGATAGACTTCTTAGAAGCAGTCACCAAAGCCATAGATGAGGGTAAGGTGGTTCACACAGCCTATATAGATCTCGCCAAGGCTTTTGATACCATCCCCTACTCTGGAATTATAGATAAACTCCCTAAACTAGGTATAAATCCCTATGTCACACAATGGGTTGCCAATTGACTCATGGACAGAACCCACACTGTGAAAGTAGCAGACTCCAAATCCGACTTCAGATCAGTGACAAGTGGAGTACCACAGGGTTCAGTCCTTGGTCCTCTCCTGTTTGGTATCTACTTCCCTGAAGTACAGGATAATACAGAAGGTCTTTGGATAATGAAGTTTGCAGATGACTGCAAACTGGGAGCCATAATTGAAACTCTTAACGATGTGGGCATTCTACAAAAGTGCCTCACTGAGACAGATGCCTGGTATCAAAGCCATAGTCTGAGGTTCAATGCCAAAAAGTGCATTGTCATCCCATTTGGTAAAAACTCTGTACCCATGAACTACCACATAGGTGGTTGTCTACTTAACACCAAAAGTGTGATAAGAGACCTTGGGACACAGGTGGACAGTAGTCTCTCCTTTGATAATCACATTGCCACAGTGGTCAGGAAATCCTTCTATGTGGCACACCTCATCACAAAAGGTTTCTCATCCAGAAAAAAGAGGTCATTGTTCCCCTCTACTCATTACTCATTAGACCCATTATAGAGTACAGCACCCCTTTTGGTATATACCTCACAAGACATCTACAACAACTGGAGAGGCCACAGAAATATCTCACAAAGAGGATTACTGGCCTCAAACAGATAGCTTATGAAGACCTTCTCAAAAAACTCCAGCTTTACTCCGTCACATATCGCCTACTCAGAGGCAATCTCTGCCTAACATACAAAGCTATGTCAAACCTAGAGCTGTTGGACATGCTCCACTTAAATAAATCCCAATCCCTCCGAACTACGTGCTGTAGGGACCTAATCCTTGTCACCACAATAAACAGAACATGCTGGAGGGATAGATTCCTGTCCCAGAGAATTCCCATACTCTGGAACAGACTACCTATCTATGTCAAACAGAGCTCCTCATTAGCACTCTTCAAGAAAAATCTTGATGATTGGATGGGAAATAGGATATTCACCCCAGGGATCACTTCTGTGGCTCTGCTCGACAGGGGCACAGGAAAATAATTTTCTTGGGTGGCAAAAGCCAGGGAACCTTTTTGTGTATGCTTATCTAGGCCCTAGGGCCAATAGCCTATTACCTACCTATGAACCTATGAACATGGGTAGTATCCCAGGTTATATGCAGTCACACTTGCATGTTACTCCAGCTACAGTGCACTGGTTGACAAAAATAGTTTAAGACATATGATATCATTATGTCACTACTTTTAACAGTGCTTTTCCAAGTAAAGGTAGATAGCAGATTGTAGTACTAGAACCATACACCCATGCATGCAAAGCTAGGACTCTGAGTACTGACTATCTTGTTCTTGTTGTTTAAGCTGTATGTTTTTATGCATCTCCTATAAGATATTGATCAGATATTTTGATATAACTGTAGACTACTATGTTTTCTGGACATGACATTGAGGACTGCTGTCATGTAGTAATGGCATACCTATCAGTTTCAGACTTCTATCTTTCAAAACATTCATCCTAATGCATAACCTGTTAGCTATCTACTTTCTGTTTGTCCTCTGTACAGATGTGCAAATTTCAGGTATTGCTAAGGACATACCACTATGTAGGTGCCCACATAGTATTTTGTTGTTGGGCCTGAACACTGCTGCAAGTTCCGACATATGGGAAATGCCTTAATGTGGGCCTTGCCCCCTTTCCTTACCTGTGTGCGGGACATTACAGAGGCAGTGGGCTACAGATTCACATACAGTAGGTGGCAATATGTCACAGGACAGGACATGTGGAGACAGCCAAACAACATGGGGGACACATCCCCAGATTTGTGAATAGATTCTATCTCATCAGTGCTGTTATACACATGGTGGATTGATAGATTGACAGGGTTTGTGTGGACATGCATTTAGTGAGTGACTTCATGACTGGCAGTGATATGTCTCTGATGTACCTTTCCACTGGCACAATGTCCACAGATGCCACATGTTTGCCTGTTATGTTTTTGTCTGTTCCCCAGACAGTTAGTGTCCTTGGTAAATCAGTCGTGGACTCTGAGGAATGCAGTCAGTAATTACTCACATCTGTTGGTATTATAAATGTTATATTCCTCATATAGGATGTTACAACACACCCAGTAACATCTGCAACTGTCTCAATGTATGACAGCAATATGTCCAATCTACCCCTGTGTTTGTGTCTCTGTCCCCAAATAATGTCAGGCTTTGTCCAGATGTCAATGAGGTGCAGACAAATTAATTATCATTATTTTTGACTTCATTTCTGCTACCATCCCAGTGATGTAGCAGACCCACAGACATGTCAGGGAAGAGGCCATAGATATGAGTCCTTAGCCTGTACATTCTGAAGTGAACTGTACATGTAAGAGTCCTTTGTATGTCTGGCCATTGTTGTATGTCTGGCCATTGTTAACAGACTGTCATGATTGTGTACACATGTTGTGTGTACATGTTATTTGGGCTGTGTATGCTGGGGGGGTGGATGCATTACCAGGCTACAATTCATACCACACCTTTCGGCCACCTAACCCAGAACGAAGCACTAAAGGCGGAGGCGTGTCCATATTCATTAAGGATATCCACACATCCAGGCTAGTTGCACAGCAGAATGCTTCCGAGATTATCCAAGTGCAACTAATTCTGGGCAAGACCGCAATCCAAATTGTAGCTTGCTACAGACCCACCACCATACCCCAGGATTCCCACTCCTCATTTCTTGATACACTGGAAAGTATTAGGGTACAACCCAACACCCTAATAATGGGCGATTTCAACTACCCCACCATTAACTGGGAAAACTACTCATGTACCAACTCTTTTGCTCCACATTTTCTAGAATTCATAAATTCCAACGCCTTGGATCAACTTATTCACACCCCCACCAGGGGCAGCAATATCCTAGACCTGGTCATTACCAACATGGGAAACTGGTGTGCCATACCAGAGGTCAATTCCTCATTGGTCAGATCCGACCACAAGCTAATCAGCCTAGACATACACATCCCACTCCCACCCCCAATTAGGGAAACCATCGTAAAAAACTTCTCCAAAGCCAACTTCACACTTCTTAAGACAGAAGTGGCAAACTTCACGACACCCATGCAGACAGACAATAGAGGTATGACTGCCGAATCCTACACAAATACACTTTATAAGCACTTACACAAGTGCATGGATAATGCTATCCCTAATAGAACCAAGATGTTATCCTCTAAAAAAAGGAAGCCAATCTGGTGGTCCTCTGCCATAAACAAACTCTACAACAGAAGAAAGAAACTGTTGCAAAAAAGAGTAAAATCCCATGACTGGAGGAACTCCCTGGTCAACCTCAGTAAGAAGCTGAGATCCCTCATAAAAATCCTCCAAAGCTAGTTACGAAAACAAAATTGCCACTGACTCTAAAGACAACCACAAAGCATTCTATAGCTATATCAACAATCTAAATGGGTACACTCAGATCTGCTCTGAGTTACAGCACAATGGCACTAAATATACAGAACCAACTGATATTGCCAACATCCTAGCAGATAGGTTCAGTGCTAACTTTACTCCCCTCTCACCCCCTAGAGGGCCAATCCCTACACCGAAAGAATGCAGAGTTCCTATAATCATGGCTGCACAGGTAAAAAACACACTCTCCAAAGCCAAGAACACAGCATCCATGGGACCTGACAATATCCCAGGCTGCGTTCTACTTGAACTACAGAATGAATTGGCACCCTACCTAAGTACTATGTTAAATCATAACCTCACCTCAGGCTTTGTATCCACTGAATGGCACACCGCGACGGTTATCCCAATCCACAAAGGGGGATCCACGATGGACCCCGGGAACTACCGCCCCATTAGCCTGATGAGGCTGGTCTGCAAGGCCATGGAATGTATCATTGTGGAACTCATAAACAAAGACATTGGTAATCTCCAAACTCTGGACCCTACCCAGTTTGGATTTGTAAAAGGCAGATCATGTCTCCTAAACCTGATTGACTTATTTGAAGCAGTCACCAAAGCCGTAGATGAGGGTAAAATGGTTCACACAGCTTATCTAGATCTCGCCAAGGCTTTCAACACCATCCCCAACTCTTGAATTATAGATAAGCTCACTAAACTAGGTATAAATCCCTAAGTCACAAGATGGGTTGCCAACTGGCTCATGGACAGAACCGACACTGTGAAAGTAGCGGATTCCAAATCCGACATCAGACCAGTGACAAGTGGAGTACCACAGGGTTCAGTCCTGGGTCCTCTCCTGTTTGGTATCTACTTCTCTGAAGTGCAGGCTAACACAGAAGGTCTTTGGCTAACAAAGTTTGCAGATGACTGCAAACTAGCAGCCATAATTGAAACTCCTAACGATGTGGACAAACTACAAAAGGGCCTCAGATACCTGGTGTCAAAGCCATGGCCTGAAGCTCAATGCCAAAAAGTGTATTGTCATCCCCTTTGGTAAAAACTCTGTACCCATGAACTACCACATAGCTGGTAGTCTACTTAATGCCGAAAATGTGGTAAGAGACTTTGGGACACAGGTGGACAGTAGTCTCTCCTTTGATAATCACATTGCCACAGTGGTCAGGAAATCCTTCTACGTGGCTCATCTCATCACAAAAGGATTCTCATCCAGAAAAAAAGAGGTCATTGTTCCCCTCTACTCATCACTCATTAGACCCATTATAGAGTACAATGCCCCTTTTGGTATGTCCTCACAAGACATCTACAACAACTGGAAAGACCACAGAAATACCTCACAAAGAGGATTACTGGCCTCAAACAGATGGCCTACGCAGACCGTTTTAAAAAACTACAGCTTTACTCCATTGCATATCGCCTACTAAGGGTTGATCTCTGCCTAACATACAAAGCTATGTCAAACCCAGAGCTGTTGGACATGTTCCACTTAAAGAAATCCCAATCCCTCTGAGCTACATGCTCTAGGGATCTAAACCTTGTCACCACAATAAACAGAACATGCTGGAGGGATAGATTCCTGTCCCAGAGACTTCCCATACTCTGGAACAGACTACCTATCTATGTCAAACAGAGATCCTCATTTGCACTCTTCAAGAAAAATCTTGATGATTGGATGGGAAATGGGAAATTCACCCCGGGGATCACTTCTGTGGCTCTGCTCGACAGGGGCACAGGAAAATAATTTTCTTGGGTGGCAAAAGCCAGGGTACATTTTTTGGCTAGGCTTGTATGGGCCCTAGGGCCGATAGCCTAGTACCTACCTATGAACCTATGAACCTATGTAAGTGTTATGGCTTCTTCTTTATCTGACTGTGCATGCTGCTCCAGTTTCTGCTGATCTAATGGCTGTATGTGTTTGTAGGGGCAGACTGAGACATGTCCTTTACCAAGGTCAGGATTCAGATTACACTGAGAATTGTGACTGTATATGTAGGGTTAGTGTGTGAGTGGCAAACAATGATGTATTTGTTCACACAGTCCGTATATTCTACTGTTCACTTGACTTACCTGCATGTGATTGTGACTGTGGTGATACTGGTTGTGGGTATGCACTTTCACACTGGTGTGTGTTTGTCAGTGCTATTACATCCCTGTAGTGCCTGATATATTTGCATATACATGTGTAATTACCCACAGCAGATTTCCTAAGTCAATTACTTGTGCTATTTCACTACATATATGTTAGAGCACACAGGAGGGTGGCGCTACAGCAACTTTGTGTGCTTATCTATGCCAGTACTTCAGATACATGCCCATTTTCATGGCTTCCACCCACCACTTTGTCAGCCTTGGTCCAGATTCATTGCAGAAATGGGTTCTGAGTTTACCTATCAACTGGCTGGATTGTTTCAGGATGTCCATTTTTATTGCTCATATTTCTGGTCTGTTTTACAGATTATTATAATTTCTCTGGAAAATCACTGTAATGATATGATTGTTGTCAGAAAATGAGGACATACATTTCATTTAACTACCTCACATTCATCAGAATATGTATGCTGAAACAAATGTGTCACTCTGTCAGGAAGAGTACAAGGGGATAATGACCTCTTCCTTCCTGGATGCTATTGCATTAGTTCTGAAATGTGCCACATAGAAGGACTTTGTGACCACAGTGGCAATGTGATGGTCAAGAGACATTGCCGTCAGCCTGTGTACCCAGATCTCTTATAATCCCTTCTTTGTTCAGGGGACTACCATCAATGTGGTAATTCATGGGAACAGGGTTTTCCCCATAGGGATGACAACACATTTTCTGATATTGCACTTAAGGCCATGGCTCTGACAACAATCATTGGTCTCAGAGAGGCCTTTCGGTAGGACGCCAACATCACTTGGGTAGTTAGTAATAGAATAATAGAACATAAGTCCGAAATTCGGAGAAAATTACTTACAGATTCCTTGGCCTATCATATTAGTTTAACTGATGATACACATCAGTTTGGTTTCAGAGTTATCCATGTTGTACATCCAAATATTAGACGTAGAGATTTAATTAATAATATAGACATGAAAGAATATGAATGGATACTGTGCCTAGAAGTTGACAGACAAACAAGTCACAATTAAACCCATTTTGAAATTTAAACAACAGAGAATAAAATAACTTTATTTCTCATTGAACTGATTCTGTATCTCTTATTGAAATGTAACATACATAAATTAAATGAAGGAATGATATGTCTCCTTATATATGTTTTTAGGTATTATTTTTACCTTGTTTTTCTTATATGGTGGATTGTCCTTAAAAGAAAAAGACTAACTGTTTTATTAACTGATGTCATTGATAGGTGTGCTGTGTCATGTGATGTAATTATAGTGTATTTAAAAATGCTGGTTTTATGCCTGTGTTATGCAAAGACACTGAAGAAGGATACTTTACCTGAAAGCTTTGTCTGTTTTAATAAAAGGTTTTGACAGTGTGGAGCAACATTTTTTCTTGCTTGTAGTTAGTAATAGCTCCCAACTTGGAATTGTCTGCAAACTTTGTCAGCCGGAGTCCCTTCATGTTGGCATGGACTTCAGAGAAGTTGATACCAAACATGAGAGGACCCAGGACAGAATCATGTGGGACTCCACTTATGACTGCTCAGCAGTCTGACTTGGAGTCAGCTATTTCCACACTGTAAGTCCTATCTGTAACCCAGTTTGCAACTCGCCTAGTGATATAGGGGCTGATGCCTAGCTTAGTGAGTGTTTGCATGATTCCTGAGAGAGGAATGTTATCAAAGGATTTGGCCAGATCAAGGAAGGCTGTATGTGCCACCTTGCCTTCGTCCACAGCTCAGGTGACTGACTCCAAGATTTTGACCAGGTTGACTGAGCAGGTATGACCTACCCTTCACAAAAGTAAACTGTATGGGATCCTGAGTCTGCAGAGTTTCATATCCCTGTTTATTAGGTGCATGATGATGCATTCCATAGCTTTGCATAACAGACTTGTCAGGCAGTTGGGATGGCATTTCCCAAGGTCTGCAGTCGCACCTCGTTTGTGGAGAGGGGAGACTGTATCAGTGCACATTTCAGTAGGGACAAAGCCTGAGTTTAGGCTGTGCTTGAACAGGGCACACAGGTGAGGTGCCAGATCATTCTGTAGTTCATGTAGAACACAGCCAGGGATATTGTCAGGTCCCATAGAAGCTGCAATGTTAGCCTTGGACAGTGGTGTTTTAACCTGTGCAGCAGTAATACTGGGTGACTGGCAGTATACTGATATTGTGATTGGTTCTTTGGGGTGAAAGAGAGGGGCACAGTTTGCACTCAATATGTCAGCCAGTATATTGGCAATATTTGTTGGCTCAGTCTAGGAGGTACCATTGTCTAGTAGCTCAGAGCAAATCTTGGTATTGCCATGGAGATTCTTTACATAGCTGTATGAGGCCTTATGGTTGTCTTTACTATGTGCTCCAATTCTGTTTTCACAGCTAACTTTGTAGTATTTGATGAGGGATCTCAACCTTTAATTGAGGCTAATAAGGGTTTTCTTCCAGTCTTGGGACTTCACCTTATTCAATATCTGTTCCCTCCTTCTGTTGTACAGTTTCTTTATGGCCAGGGACCACCAGATTAGCTTCCTTTTCTTGAAGGTGAGGGTCCTGGTTCTATTGGGTATGGCGGTATCCATGCATTTGTGTATGTGTTCATAGTCCATTGTTGTTTGTTTCAGCAGTCATGCAACTAGTCCCCATTTGCATGGCTGCCATGAGGTTAACCACCTCTGTTTTTAGGAGGCCATAGTTTGCTTTGGAAAGGCTTTTCTTAGTGGTGACCTGTGCGGGGGGGGGGGGCAGTGAATTTCCAAAGGTGATTAATTGGTGCTCACATATAACAAGGGAGGACTTGGCTATTCATGTACAGCAACAGGGACCAGGTCAATGTCATGGGCAGGTGAATTGGTACATGAGTAGCATTCCCAGATAATGGTGGGTAGTTGAAGTCAACCAGTATGAGAGTGTGAGGTTGTACAATAATATTCTCCAGGGTGTTTAGGGACATGGAGTGTGAATCATGGAACATGTTTGGGGACCTATAGCAGGCTACAACCTGAACCACTGTCTTACCCAATGTTAGTTACACCTGCAGGATCTGTAATGCATAATGTTGGTCTACCACTCTGGAGGTGCTTAATCTGTGTAGACATTGCTTAGCACCACACATACGGACTTACTCCTTCTTGGTGTAGCTTACTCCCACTTACCCCATGCTAATTATTTTTAAAAGAAAGAAAAAAAAAGGATGATAGGACAGTGGTGAAAAAGGGGTCATGAAGAGGGAAAAACAATATCAAAGATTGCTAGGGATTTGCAGGATGACCATAGGGAAGG
This sequence comes from Protopterus annectens, assembly GCF_019279795.1. Classification (NCBI taxonomy): domain Eukaryota; kingdom Metazoa; phylum Chordata; order Ceratodontiformes; family Protopteridae; genus Protopterus; species Protopterus annectens. Next base: position 1,438,460,770 of record NC_056739.1, read on the forward strand.
TCCATAGCTGTCCATTCTTCTACAGCAATAGCTGTGCATATATACTGAATTTGGAGGTGAATTTGGACACTCAAACTCCTGTGAGAGGGGTGAGGACAACAATAATGTATTGTGAAGCCAATTAGACCAGATGACATGTGTCCAGTGGACACGTGTGCGAAGTGAACAGTTATGTATGGGGCAAAAATTTTTTTTGGGGGGAACAGATTGCCCTTTTTATTTTAAGGTGAGATTGGGATGTTGTGGAAGGATAGTAGGTATATTTGGGGAGTTAGATTGGGTAGGAAGTCAGACAAGACAGCATACAGGGACTGTATATGACACATGTGGGGGGTAAACACCTATTTTTGGGAGGGTTGTTTGGTAATCGGAAGCCTCCGAGGCCCCAAATGGATACAGTGGGACTGAGGTCCCCACCCATGGGCAGTCACCACTGCACCTTCACGGCCCTGAAAGTGGCTGTGCTGGGGGCTGAGCAAGAGGGGCAAGCTGACCTGCTAAATGCACCATGCAGCCCTTAAGCTTGTGTAGCAGATCTCCCAATTCAATGCGGAGCTCGCTACACACCAGACCCCAGACCTGGCATTGGATGACAGGATCCTGTCTGTGCCTGCACCCTGGAGGGAACAAGCCCCATCCCATGAGGCAGTTCCACCCAAAGGTGGTGTAGGTCCAGTGGACAAGAAGGCCCCAGAGTGGGTCCCAGATGTGCTGGTGCCTGGTGCCACGACCAGATGAGGTTGGAGAGGCAGATCTGCTGGGATTGGCCTTCCCAGACGTGCTATGGTGTTGCAGTTTTAGAACATATATTGGTTAGTAATGGTAAACAAGTTCCAGGATTAGTTATAACAGCATGTGTGAGTATTCCCATTAGCCCAACATAACAGATTTGGAACATTTGCATAGCAAACAGAACACATGTATATATGGAACCACTGTGGGCATTACACCGGCATACAGGTTACATTGATTGCAACAGGCCACCAATGATAGTATTTGAACAGGGAACATTAATTGGAATACATTTCAACATTTGTAGAACAATAGGACACATGTCCCTATGGTAGTTTTGGTGGAAAACATACCATTCATGTATATGATTAGATTACTGGTGAAGATAAGGTGCTGGAGAGAGAGAGATAAATATCAATTAACAAATGTAGATTCTTGCAGTGGTCACAGCTTTAATGATCATTGCTCTGATTACTCTACAGGTATTATTACAACAACCTATGGCCTTGGGTTGGGCAGTGGTATGTTTGTATGCAGTGCATAATTACAGCTTTCTTATAGCTACTTTATACATATAGATATATATGTGACTACACATACACATGTAGAGATATGTATAGTAAGATACATATGCAGAAGGTGCACACAATATGGAACAGCCACTATGCCTACAGTTACCACCTTACCAACTGGACACCGTTTGAGCCACCCATACAAATGAAAATTGTTGCCTGCAACATATACCCACAGAGAGGTCATAAGATATAACACCACACACAGGTTTGCATAAATGGAAAACTTTTATTTTTGTACTATTACAGTTTTATATGCCATTTCATATAGCTGTTCAGACACTGCCATCCATATAAACAGACTAATGCAACTGTGAAACGGTTATAATAATACAGTAGTCTGGAAAGGTTCACAACTGTTGCTGTCCAGGCCAAGCCCTTCAAACAGTACAATAGTAAAGGCAGACTGGGAAAAAGGATACCAAACAATCAACAGTAAGTAATGCAGGTGTATAGTTCAGCAGCCTCTATCTACACTCTGTACACAATCAGTAGGTGGTAAAGACATCAATTGACCAAATGGGATGTAACTGATACATAACAAGGCATAGCTGACACCATCACAAGCACACTGACAAACAGAACAGTCTGTGTGGCAGGAGGCAGTAGGCCTGCAGTAACCCAATTTATGTAACTAATGTAAATATAGGTGAATTGTATGGTACTGTACATCCAGATACCTTAAGGCAGTTCACCCCTGATATCCCCGCATGTTGTAACAGCCTAAGTTATTTATAGTGCATCCCCCCTAGACACAATAATACAGGGCCATGTACCACTGTTACATATACTGGCCTCTGGAGTGCATAAGGGCACACATGTATTGTGTAGGTGAAGCCCACACATATATGGCCCCAGCTCCACCGTATGTGTAGGGGATACAACAGCAGTGGACTGATGGCAGGAATTGCAGCGTGATATACTCACAGCCCACTACAGAATATCCCCTGACAGCATGTCATATGTGCAAAGCTTAGTATGTAGGTGGAGGAAAGAGGCTGGAACACAGGGCCATATGTGGAAAACTGTTGCCATACACTAAGCAAGTTGCTGGTGTTACAGGCTAGTCTGCAACATACCCTTAGTCAGGATTTGAGGTTAGAAACATAAATGGATGTAGCCATGTACTGATAGCATTCAACACACACTGTCAGTGAAATACCTGACACAGGACCTGTGTGGTGGACAAACAAGACAAGATAGGCACACCTCTGGCCACCAAGAGTATAGGCCCACAGTTGAGAGATATGCTGACAGACTGCATTCCAAGGTAAACTAGTATGTACACACAAACCCTGTAACACCAGTACTATACTCAACTCTACTCACACTCTGTCTGTAGTTCTGGAACCTCCTACAAATATGTAGCTGGCCTGAGTGTGCCGGTTCTACTATAAGAGGTATTGCTACCTGCTGTCTGTAACACTGATGCCCACACACAGGAAGGATGTCCATGACACAGGAAAGGTAAAGAGACCACGCCCACATGATGTAGGGATTTATAGTAGGTGGTTGCCATGACAGTGGTATTTGGAAGTACTACTCAGCAAGCTGCATGCAGTTAGCAAGTGGAGGACACAGATTGGTGCAGAGGCCATCACCTGATCATGTGCATCACCTACTAAAGCCATGCTGCAAACTATTCAAAGCAGCTCAATCCATTTAATGGTGAGAGAGAGAGCGAGGGAGAGAGAGAGAAAGAGAGAGAGAAAAAAAAGAGAAAGAAAGACAAAAAACTCCAAAAACAATGCTTAAGGAAAAAGCATTCAGCCAGCATTCGTTCATCAAGACATCATTCGCACAACAGGTATGTGAAGTATATATACATGTAATAGAATTTATTACCTGGTCCATAATAATGGGATAGATGATGTGGAATGATCTATACATGCCATCAGGTGTTGTTGTGATGATGTTCAACTCATCAACTGCTATGGACAATAGTGTCTGTCCTTATGGGTAGTGGGCCATAGCCATCAACTGTGCAGGTCAGCACTGACTGACAAGATGTAAGCCATCATAGTGTGTGTTGTGTAGTGGTAAGTATGTAAATTATGTGGCCAATAGCTAGTGGTGGAAGTAATTCCTTTATGATGGACACATGGGACCCACGGCCCACCACTGGCAGGATACTCATGTTAATCTGTAATGTACCATGCTGGAATGCCATAGGTGTGTAATAGTATTACCTGCAATCGGATCCTACATATACCCCCCTAATGTCAGGCAATGTCCATATGTGGCATATGTCTGTGTTGTAGCAAGGCAGAACAGTGTAGCTGCATAGAAAAGTGTTGTGAGATTGTGGAGCTGATGTCTGAATGTACCCCACATATAGGTATGCATATGTGTACATATATCACATATATAATATATAAAGATATATATGTATATCAGCATGTATGTCCATAAATATACAGATACCCATGTGTAGACATATATATGTGCACATATATGCAACATCACATATATCTACACATATATAGATATATACCTATATGCACATGTCTACATATATACAAACACACACACAAACATATATGTATGTAAAGACATGTCCCCTATATTACTACCACAGTGATGGGTGCTATATGCGAGGCACCAGCACACATAGCAATACACAAAGATATCTACAGCTGGCAGTGTGTGCAACATGGATGGGTATGTCACATGTTAGTCCTTTGTTGGGACCCCAGTCTGTGATGTATGCAATGGGAATATGGGGAAGTATGTCAGGTACACTTGTGGAGGTGGTCAGGAATGGTAGATATAGAGGACAGTCTACAGGGGTGGTATGTGACACATGTGGTGGGTAAACACCCTGAATGGTGTGTGTGGTCTGTGATGTGGATGCCCCATGGGCCACAATATAGGCACAATGGGAAAAAGCCTCCCACCCAGTTCTACTCACAACAGCAGTCCACGTCCTGAAGGTGCCTGGTCTGGAGGCTGAGCAGGAGGAGCATGTTGGCCCTGTGAATATGTACTGGGTGCCTCAGACTGATGTAGCACATTCAGCATGTGTCTGTGAGCCTGGTATGGAACAGACCCTAGACCTGACCTCAAGGGACAGGAACATGTCTGTGTGTACCCCGATGGGGGGGGGGGGCGCAACATCCCCTGGGTGGTTCCACCTGATGGTATTGCTGGAATAGTACACGAGGAGACCCCAGGTTGGGACACACATGTGATGTGGCCAGGTATCATGGGCAGATGGGTTTGGAGAGGTGGATCTGCTGGCCAATAGAACATATACATGTTATTGTGTCATTGTTATAGAACATATGTTGGTAGTAATAGTCTACACAATCCAGGTACATGTCCAACAGCATGCATAGATATCCCCAATAACACAGAATGTCAGATGTGCAGCAATCCCAAAACAGCCATACCACTGGCATATATTGAACCATAGTGCCCTGACAATGGCATGCAGATGAATAGTCTGTAACAGGCCAGCACTTATAGTGTTCACACAGGGGACATGGCTACAATTACATAGCAGAAAGTGTGCTACAATACACTATCTGTCCCACTGGTAGGTAAGCTGTAGCCATACCTAATGAGTTGTGTGTACAGTTTGTTGAAGCTGATATGGTGAAGGGTGACAGAGATGTGTATTATGAACTGTGGTAACCTTGCTGTATGAGTTGCTCAGATGAGTTTCCATCTTTATGTCTTTCAGCCAAGATGGGGCATGCATGGTTGCCCACCTATTCTCAAGCAGAGAATGATGTGTTGATATCACACTTGATCCAGCACTATCCAGTGCTATTTGGCAGGGCTGCACATGAGCAGCAGGAGTGGACCGCCCTGTGGAATGACCTAGTCCACAGGGTCAGTGATGTCGGGCTGCACAAACACAGTTATGAGCAGGACTGGCATCATTGTACTGACTTGCTTCACAATGCCCGTCGGCATGCTGCTGCAGTCTGGGGGGATCACCTCACCACAGGGGGGGGCATGCCATCCATCCCCCCTGACACATGTGGAGAAGCTCCTGGCCAACCTTGTGGCACTTGCCCATCCAGACAGCCGTCAACCGCTGGACACCTTCATGAAGGTGGGTGTTACCCACACCCTGGCTGAGGAGCATGCAGGTAAGGACAGAGGGCACATCAGTAGACCACTGTTGTGTATACATATGCATTGGTAGAGGCAGATCATGCATATCTGACATGTCATAGATATATTGTGTTTCTGCATTGTAGTGATAAACAGATGTCCAGATGTGGTCGTATCGTGGGAATGTACCGTTGATGTATTGTAATACTGCACCCACCCTGTGGCACTGCCGCAGGTGTGACCACTGACATTGCATCTCTCATCCTCTTATGTAGGTCCCTCCGAGATACTACCAAGGCAGCAGCCTGTAGCTGGTAAGTATGTTTTATGTAGATACTTGCCAACACACTGGGCATGTAATGGTGATGGTATATTCCATGCACACATCTAACACACCTACCCTGAATGCATGCTGCACATGTGCATGTATTGCTGTGAAATGCATGGTCTCACAGGGGTGACCGTGATGGAGTATTGGAAGGGTATGTCAGACACCTGCATGATAAATAACATCCTGTCATTGCAGAATGTGTCCACAGGAAATAACATACTGTTGGCAGACATGGCCTACAGTAGGGACATGTTCGGAACAACACCCATATACAGTGCAACACCAGTGTATATACCTGTAGAACAATGGTAACTGCAGCAGAGATACACTATGGCATAAGACATTACAGTAGTCCACATTATCAGCTGGGTCTAGGCTGCAACATGTGGTGTTCAGTGTATGGGGCACTGCAAAGTGACACACATGTGTAGGGCTTACTTGTCATGTATCTGCATAAAGGCTGAAGGAGGGGGGGTTCAGCATGACACACCAGTGCACTGCAGCAGGGATCCTAAGGATGCTAGGACTGGCTCTATCTGCACATAGTCAAGTTCAGGACCTGTGGCAGTTGTAATCCTACCCAGACAGCAATAGTGATGGCAGTGTGTGAACACCATGGGATGTGCACATGAGTAGACCTTGCAATCATGCAGAATAGGGGGACATGTTTAGGGCAGACTGAACATACACTGGCAAATGCAGATGGCCCATGCTGGTATACCCCTGCCAGGAGCAGTGACTGCTGTAGTACATACAACAAGAGGTGCGATAAACCATCATGATAAGGGTGTGCACACATATACCCACACGGTGTGTATGCATTGCAGTCAGCAGCCGTACACCTAAAACAATCTGTAGTCACTGCATGTGAAAGTACAGGATATATGTCACATATTGGGCTCGTGTACTGCTAAGATATGTGGTGATGTGGTGCCATGGCAAATCTAGGATGTGTGTGTCAAATTAATAAAGGAGTGTACACCCCCTATAGCCATGTATGCTCTGATGGTTGTCACTGTAAGAGTATTGGAGTGGTAATACATGGTCTGTTGATGGTGACAGCTGTAAATCAGGCATCATGCATTCACCAATGACAACTGTCCACATATCATCCCAGTATGTGTTGCTGAAAAACATAGGGGCTGTGAGAAGTAAAGCTGACATAACTGACACAGTACTACACATTCCACAATAGGTTGCACCCCTGTGAGTTTTGGTGCACAGTACATGGTAGGATGTATAACTGGTGCACAGCAATACTGTGTACATGGGTCCAGTGGTATCCAGGGGAAGAGGTATCACCTACTGAAACAGCCCATGCATCACACGTATGTATATTGTTGCTGGCATGGATTGACTATAGCTGAACTGCATGCTGTTCTGTACCATATGTTCTGCATGTTGGCAGATGGGTAATAGGAGGACTGTGTGCACTATCATTGTGCAACCTCACCTGTATGTGTGCATGTGTGCATCCTAGTGGATAGTTACTTTGCCTGCAGTGTCACACTGGTGAAGAGGAGGGAGGTAGATGCATGTAGATTGTGTGTATGCATGTGTGTGTTTGTGTGTGTGGCCATGTATGCACATGTGTGATTTTGGGGTGTTCATACGGCTGTAGCTCCCTTTGGGACCATGCAGTACATGGACATGGACTGCCACATTACACACCGGGAATACCTGTCATGTATGTAATCACAGGACAGCAAATAGTATTATATGGTCTGTAGCATGGAACAGACATCCAGAGGGAGGGTAGACACCAGGTACACCCTTAATATCACAGTCAGCAGAGAGGTCACCTACAACCCACGTATGCAGCTCTTCAGATGCATTGTGGAAGTACTAGTCAACACCAGGGAGTGTATCCAAATATTACAGTTGTCACATGATAGGCTGAAGGAGCAGCATATCTGGCATGCACTGAGTATTAAATACACATGACACACCAGTGTGAGATATTATGGATACAACATACTAGCCCACACATATAGGGGCCATGCATATCATGCCTGGACATACAGTGGGTGCATACCGAATGACAGCAGTGAGGCCATGTAAAACCACTACACACAGCTCAGGCAGGTAAAGTAGTAACAGGCCTTGTGTTGTGGCCACTTGTGTGGGCATTTAGAGGATTGAGATGTTAATCAGTGGTATCAATGTGTGTATGCTAACAAGTGTAATGCAGGATGGGGTAACACATGGACATATACGTGGGACTGTCTGTAAAGCCATGGACAGTTAAGTATTACGGAGATATGTGTGTGTGTGTGTGTGTGTGTGTGTGTGTGTGTGTGTGTGTGTGTGTGTGTGTGTGTGTGTGTGTACTGCTAGGCAATGATGTACAGGTTTTAAAGTGTGTTTATTGTTTCCCCCACAGGTGGCGAGGTGGGTCAGGGTCCCTCCTGCATGCAATCTGATGTTAGTGTCCATACAGACATCGAAGATGATGATATTAATGTTGAGGCACAGGTGAGGTTGTCAGGGGCTGACACTGCACCAAAATTTGACATCCCCCTTTAGCCACTCCGCCCCCAACAAACAGTTACAGTGCCTATACACACCCCATCACCAGTGGCCATAGCGGAGGGACAGCTGGCGTTCGGTGGCCATGCACAAGAAAGTGTGCTAACCATGCCTACTGTGTCTGGCAGGCCACCACATAGGCAGATGTCCCAGGGTGCTCGTGGTAGGGCCACTGGACATCATGCCCCTGGCAGAGGAGACATAGCTGGTACCAGCAGCAGCATGTTTCCGGCTGTCATGGCGGCGCAGACACATATAGAATGTTACCACAGACAGGGCCTGAGGCTGAAGACGGCTGCTCTCACATCTTCAAATGACAATCCCTGTGAACTGACTGGTGCCTTCCTTGGATTAACTGAGTTCATGGATAGATGGTCTGATGAGATAATGGCCCTCATCAACCGTGGTCTGTCCATGCTTGAACATGTGGTGGGAGTGTGGCGACAGCCTTGTGGACATAGACCAGCAATGCCAAAAGCTGGTAGTCAACGTGGATGTGCTAGGACACCAATTGGCTCCTGGTGTGGCAGTAGCAGCCCTGGCAGTGCAGGAGGTGTGCTGTCCACACCAGGCCACATGCATGTGGTCCTAGCCATTCCCAGGAGGGACCTGGTACCAGCAGACAAATTCCATCACCAGGTGAGAGTAGCACATTGAGGCCTGTACCTGGATGTGCCCGTGGAACCCCTGACAGGCACAGTCCATGTGTCTATGGTCAGAGGTAGTGAACTGCACACCCTGCCAGGTATGGTCTGCAGCTGTCCATAAACACCTGTGTAGGGCAGCCACATGGCAGAACTGTGTGCATGCATACCCACACACTATGCAAACACACCTAGGGCAACCCCATACCTACACACACCACATCACCTTGCTCATCTCCCAAAAGTACAATCGTCACCCACACACATGGTGTGAAATGCATGGCCCACCCTCGGCCTCTGGCAAACCCACATCACACCCTGTGCATATGATGATACCTGTGCCACATCCCTGTCATCCATACCATCAATGCAGGGACAGGCTGATATGGTTCTGATGCACACAGTGATGGTACAACAGTGTACTGCAGTATAACATGTTGTAAGGAGTAGAGTGTAAGGCATATTTGGCAGGTAGTGTAGCCATCCAGCAATGATGTCTTATAGCTGTTACTAACACTGGTTAGTTGTGATCTCTATAATGTTATCCATTTGTGTTGTAGGTGTACATGTGTCAGTACTAGGATGCCCTGTGCATATGATGATACCTTTGCCACATCCCTGTCATCCATACCATCAATGCAGGGCAGGCTGATATGGTTCTGATGCACCCGGTGACTGTACTACAGTGTACCACAGTACTGCAGTGTAATATGTTGTATGGAGTAGAGTGTAAGGCATATTTGGCAGGTAGTGTAGCATCCAGCAATGATGCCTCATAGATGTTAGCAACACTGGTTGGTTGTGGTTTCTATAATATTATCCATTTGTGTTGTAGGTGTACATGTGTCAGCACTAGGATGCCCTGTGCATATAATGATACCTGTGCCACATCCCTATCATCCATACCATCAATGCAGGGACAGGCCGATATGATTCTGATGCACATGGTGACTGTACCACAGAGAACGGCAGTACTGCAGTGTACCATGTTGTAGGGAGTAGAGTGTAATGCATATTTGGTGGGTAGTGTAGCCATCCAGCAATGATGCATTATAGCTGTTAGTAACACTGGTTGATTGCAGTCCCTGTAATGTTATCCATTTGTGTTGTAAGTGTACATGTGTCAGCACGAGGATGGTCTGCAGTCATATTCCACAAGTGGTATGGTGCTGTGGTGACACAATGGCTATGACATTTCTGGGGTACAGTCGAACACATTTCACAGGTTACTAAACAGGTTATTGCCTGTGCCACATGGACAGGTGGCCCACTGAGGCATGTATACCCTGCAACCTGATATAGACTTATCCACATACACACACACTGTTACTTGGCAACACTGGGACTAGACCCCTACCTAGCTATGTCGTGATACTGAAGTGTGTGGCTTACATTGCACACACCACACAGTGTTTAGGGCGAGGTGTGTCCCAGGTTACATGGTACATGCAGAACATCCCCCGACATGTACAGTATGCCAATGAGGGATGTAATGGGTGTATTTCGACAAGACGTAGTGTGACATACCGTCATATACACATTTACAGACACATAACAGCCAGACACACATCTGATATACCAGAGCCTATTGCTGCTAACTAACTTGACTATGTCTCCAATGTGTTACAGTTAGACTGCACACATCACATGCATAAATGGCTTGGATTGTGGTAACAGTTACCTGCATGATTGATGGTGACAGTGGTACCCATAACGTGGTATATGGGACATATACTGGGTGTAACTTGGTGTAATAACAGTGTACACAGCACCAGTGGTTGCTCATGATATCAGACTGCAGCCCCCCCAGTTGTGAACCACAATGGTACAGTCCTACAAATCATCCATACAAAGTGAATCTGGACTGCTGCCTTACCAGTCCTAAAGAAGGAAGCAGACTGCTGATTCCCCCAGAAGTCTATGCAGTGCTAACCGCATAGACTGGAAGAGGATCTGACTGCAGACTCAGCAGTCTTGGAACATTCCCAGGAAAGGGCCGAGAAGCCGGAAGTGTGCATTCCGGCATGAACGCAGGATTACTGAAGCTGTGCTGTGGGTTTACCGATTGCAGCAGAAAGCTGTGGATTGCATTACTGAAGCTGTGCTGTGGGTTTACCGATTGCAGGAGAAAGCTGTGAATTGCATTACTGAAGCTGTGCTGTGGGTTTACCAATAGCAGGAGAAAGCTGTGGATTGCATTTATTATATCATTACTGAAGGTATGAAAGCTGTGATGAAGAAGTGAGGTATGGACAGGAGAGTACAGTGTGTGTGTGTGTGTGTGTGTGTGTGTGTGTGTGTGTGTGTGTGTGTGTGTGTGTGTGTGTGTGTGTGTGTTGGATTATACTGGTGGCTAAAAAACTTAGGATACCTGCTGGTGGTGGTTAGAGAATAGCTCAGGCTTGAACCCTGTACTTTGGGTGCAGGTAACAAGAGCCTGAATTCCCTACCCATCACCATTTGTGAAACTTTTCCAGATTTTTGCCTCATATCTTGTTCTGTTCTGTTCTTCCTAAAATCTGTGGTTTCTGAGTTTTTAGTTTTTTAAATAGTTGATGGTGCAGTGGTAGCATTGTTGCCTCACAGCTAAAAGTTCTCTGATTTGATTCTTGGCTGGGGTGCCTACTGTGTGGAGTCTGCATGTCCTTTGTGGGTTTGCTCTGATGTCCTCTCATGTTACAAAGACATGTGTCTGCAGTATTTCTTCCTGGGTCTTTGATGAAAATTGGATTTTGTTCCAAGTCTGACTTTTCTGGTTAACAAATGTTAAATAAATAAAATTGACAGGCATTTGAATTTCAGACTTCATATTCTTCACAAGTACATAGCAACACAAAACATTTTATTCTAGCAATTTACTAAGTTTATAAGATGAATATTTGAAATGTGTCCCTATTTTTGGGACTGTATTCCCCCATTATTGGCTTCGTTCAGGTTTTTTTTTTTTGTGCTAAGGTTGAGAGCTTATGGTGAAAACTGAATTCAGTGAATATGTTTGAGAGCTGTCTTCCTCCATTACTGGCTTTATCCAGGTGTTTTGTGCTAAGAGGTTGATAGCTATGGTGAGAACTGAATTCACTAAATGGTAGCCATTTAAGTTTCAGTCTTCCTCAGCAGCTGATTTGGCATAGTGGTATGTTGCTTTGACTGTTTTGCACAGGGTCCTGGGATTAAGTTTTGACAGTGAAATGCATGGTAGTAACATAGCATTTTATTCTAGCAACTTTTCAAGATTATACAAGCAATGTTTAAAATGTGTCTCTGGTTTTTGGGCTTTTGCCCCTCCCCAATACATTTTGGCTTTTTCCAGATTTCTTGTGCTGCAAAGTTGAGAGATATAGTTAAGTGTCAAGTAGATTTTACAAGGAGCTGAGAGCTGCAGGGGAAGAGAAGTTTAATGCTTCTTATGCTGAAACTGCTTGCATTGTTAATAGCACAACAGGTAGTATAGTTGCTTTTGATGCAGAGGACTGTGGGTTCTACTCCCACAGTATGTAGATGCATTGCTGATATTGTACTGTGTTGTAAACGGGGTGGATGCTGCCGTCTTGAGAATGTTCACTTTGGCGAAGATACCTAGTAACTATGAACCCATTTGTTATTTGCCATCCTGCTATCCATTCCCTATTGCAATATTACTAGCTTATCATTTTTTTAATGTAATAATAGGCAATTTATTCCTCAAGGGCAACAGGCACTTTATTTGCAGATGAAACAATGAAATATAAAGTTGTTTGCTAGCAGCAACCTCTTCATTAGTTACAGATCTTTTTAATGTGGAATTATTTAGATGACTTTTACTTCTGCAGAGACTGTGCTTATTTACTGATACTGGTGGATTGTAGAAGTTTGAGTAGACATTTACGATGGAAATGTGCTCATTTGGGCAGTTTTGTCATTATTGGTGCATGCATTTTGTTTCATTGTTTACTGGAAAAATGTTCAAACAATAAATTTAAAACACCCTCTAACAACTGTACTGTATTATACAAGGAATATAATTTAATGCAATCAGGAAGGTGCATCATAGAACACACACATGTATGTTTTGTGTGCAAGGGGCCTATCATTTGAAAATAGCCCAAACTTAATCTTTATCTGCCACTAGCCAAATGTATTTTCTTTAGATTTGGGTTTCAATGCTGTTTCAATGAATGTGAGTTTCAAGGGCAGAGAAGTTTTAATGCAAAGTCTGTTTTTATTGTGAGACTGCATTGCTTTGTTTAGCAGATGTCTTAGTGTTTGTGCTGTAAAATGCAAAATAAAACTTTCAAATGAAGTCCAAATCATCGTAGAAGTAGAGCAGTATGCACATTAGTGTATATGGTAAATGGGGTAAAATAGCCAAGTAATGGTTCATTGGGATAGCTGCAGGGGGAGGCACCATTCGACCATGATTTTGTGAGGGGGAAGGGTGGCAAATTCAGAAACAGCCCCTGCTAAACTATACCTCTCAACTGTCCAGATTTTCACAGAATGAATAGATTTTTGCTTCTTATTTTTGGTTTGTTCCTCATAAAATTTGTGGTTTTCTGGCAAATCATTTAGGAATTAAGTCACTAAATAATGACAGACACTGAGATTTAGACTTCATAACCTTCAGAAAAATGCATACTAAACAAGACCTGTTATTCTATCAACTGTCTCAGTTTATACAAGTGCAATTTTTAGTACTGTTTATTTGGTCGTGTCCAGATCTCCTGCATTAACAGGTAGAGAGGTCCGTGCAAATAAATTGCTTTACAGAATTAGGCATATCCAAACCTCTTAACTGTCCCTGATTTTGGCTCAAAATGTTGCTCTTCCCCCAAAAATCCCTCCGCAAAATGGCAATTTTGGAAGAAAATGTGGAATGTTTACAATTAATAAATAACTGTAATAATCAGAGTTATAGATTACTTTTATTTCAGAAATGCATGTATATTCCTTTATTTTGTCAGCTGCTCAAGTTAGCAGTGCTAATATTTAAAAAGTGTCCCTTCTTTGACAGGTTCCCAGTTGTATTGTGTGGCTATTTTATATTTTTGCATCACATTTTTGGAACATTTTTCATAAAATTGTGTTTTTTGGCAAATTAGTGGCAAATCATTAAATACTGAACTTAGAAAATAATGACAGACATTTGAGTTTCAGATTTCATACCCTTCAGAAAATTCATACTAATGTAAGACCTACTATTCTATTGTCTTTCTAAGTTTATAGGCGCAATATTTAAAAATTGTCCTTATTTTTGGGCCTATGTCCCACTTCTATGTATGGCTTTGTCCAGATTTCTTGCTCTGAGGTTGAGAGGTATGACAAATGTGTCAGGGCCATCACAGTCAGCCAGAGACATTTCAAATTGTGCACCCCACTCCCCTATGTAGTGACTCTGGATGTGTCCAAGCAAGGGAAGGAGCAGTTACGCAGTATAAATGTGCAGAGTATCCCCCCATCCAAGGTAGACACAAGTACTACAGTGGCTTTTCATCTGTCCTTGATTTTGCAGAATGTTCTGGTTTCTGTCATATTTTTATATTGTTGATTTATGCTTATTATTATTCAGAAAGTGCCTGTTGCTCTGTGTTTAAGTAGCAATGCTTTAATGACCATCAGGTAAGCTTGTCTGAGATTGTAAGATGCCAGTAAGCTTTAATAAGCATACTGTTAAAGAATTGCCAACATTGAAAGCCTTTCTGTTGTTGCCATGCAGAGAATACGTACATAACTAGGTAACGTATAAGCCTTGGATATTGAAATGCATATGACAGTATTTGTAATAAAGGACAGGATTACATTATCTTAAGAAGCTCATTACATTTGTTGAAGACTTACAGTCATCTTTGCAGGTATTACCTGTAAACTAAACAGAATGCCAAGCTATCATGTGTGGTCCATAACCTGCGCAGTAATCCATTAAACAATGTATCTTGAGCTTGTTTCTTGCTTGCTTTTCATTTTTTATTTTGATCATGTTTTCCCCATGAAACAAGTAGATAGTTGTTGTCTGGCAGCAGGTCTTTCTTGGATAAGAAACATTTTTACAAGTGGGGGTATCACAGAGATTGCTACTTTCATCATGTTACTTGGTACTTTAATAAAGGTGAATATAAAATATAATTAGAACTGCAGTGCAAGGAAAAGTGGTTTGAGTTGAGTGCTGCTTGTTTTTGTTATACTTGATTTTGACTGGCATTCCAGTAATGTATTTAAAAAGTAATTTATTTTTTCATGCCTCACAACCTTTTTGTTTCCATCTAGATAATAAGTAAGGTGTCATGCAGCCAATGCATTGAAATATTTTTTTTTCTTCTGCACTTCAGTTTGTCTTGATTGGACTTTCATAATGATGGTTTTGCACCCAGAGCAGCATATTTAATTAAAGTTATAGTTTTTGTGGTTTTGAGCATAGCCCCTCCCCTTTCTAGTTGGCAGCACCCCTTCCCATTGACCCCACCCATTCAGCTGTCTCCTGCAGTCTCCCATTGATTTGAAATCACCAGCCGCCACTGCACATCACTCACATTCCCCACTGGATATTGTACTCCCTGAAACCCATGACGACAGTCTGCCATAACCACCATCACACATTGTCCCTGACTGTGATACAACCCAAAGTATACCCCAACATTGGTACTACAGGGATATGCATTTCATGCACACGCCACACATGTAGTAGGGTGTTGCATTGTCATGCATCTCCTATTGGCAGCAACAACACTATCTGTACTACTGTGTTGCAATGGGTATTGTAATAGGAGTATGTGGCCTTGGAATGCTGTACCCTACAGATATACGGACATGCACAACTACACACACATGCCAGAATACAATGGGTATCCCAAGCCTATTACCCCATTTGTAAAACACTGTTGTGCTGGCACTGCAGGGCTCATGTAGCTGGTATGGGGGAGAGCTTAGCAGGGTACATGTAATGTCCCATACAGCAGCAGCCACAACTGACTATGGCAATGGGTGTTGCATTGTTTGTGAAGGCCCTCATGGAATTCCCATGTACAGGTGTGGTAACACACAGACACTGCTATACTCAGTCATGCACACATACACGTGTCAGTACAGGGGTGCATCCCTGCAGGTGGTCAGATCTGTGTACCTAGCTATTGTCCAAGGGGAAATGGGTTGTGTAGGGGTTGTGTGTACAGTGGTATCCTGCCACCTGCCAGGTGGCAGCGGGGCAATCAACTGACAGGCACTACTGTCATGACCCTCAGAGTGTGAATGACATGCATCAGCCAATCCTTCAGGTGCCACCTGCACATGGCCACTGAGGTGGTCAAGCTGACATGTATGCAACATGCATTACAACACATGGTTAGTGTCTGTGATGGAGGCCTTTACCCAAGCATCTTCTGTTGACTATGTTAGTGTAGTGGAGGTACCTGTGGCATGTGGTGCATACAGGGTGACATCTCCTATATCTGCCACGTCTTACACAGCTGGGCAGACATATCAGTGTCAATCAAGCTTTGTTTGCCTGTACATATCCCAGCTGGATACCTGTCCTCTGCACATCTGTACAGGGACTGACAGTCATCAGCTTGGCAAGTAGCTATGCAGTAGCATGAGTGCATTGACAGACTTCTGACAACAAGATGTATGCCATAACTACATGTCTGATGCCCTCACTAACATGTGTTGTACAGACGTTAGTCTACAGTTACATTCCACATGATGGATCATTACCCAGTAAGGGATATATACTGTGACACGGCTCATAAACCAGGGATACAACAGGGAGGCCTCGGTGTCCAGCCTTGCTCGCAGGTGTGCCTGTTGTCAGTACTACATTAAGCACCCTGCTCTTGCCTGTGTTAGCACTATCAACAGTAGTACTGCTATGATACACTACATACCAGTGGGACAGCACGTACCCTGGGCTACTACACCTGTATGTAACACAATCACATGGATAACAGTGCTGTACAGGCCTCATATATGTCTGTATCCCACATATGACACTCACACCCCTTGCTACTGTAATGACAACACATAGGTGCATGTATTGTACATGGCATTACATACACTTATTACAGGTTATCAGACTGGGTTGTGTGTCCTAGTTACCAGGGCTAAGCTATGCTTAGCAAGTATCATCATTGCTGCAATATAACAGCTAAGCTGATTTGTGCACTGGCAAGCACTGCCTACACTGTGTAAGTGCCTGTACATTTACCCATAGCTTAGCACTGCTTAGCTTCATGCAAACCCATGGAAACACACTTAAAGCTGCTCAAAACTGCCTTAACCACTCTGTATCTGACAGCTCTTGTTCTGCCTAGCAACAAAATGAACAGCCCTTACAGGTCTTGAACCCAGGACCCTTTATATTGACATCACAGCAGTTAACCACTACACCATGGCCACTGTGAAGACTGCTGTTGTTTTACCAATATAGCTGTCAATACACATATTGAGTAGTATTGAACATTTGCCTGTAGTTTCTAAATTGTGTAGTCCTTGTTATTAATACGACTGTTGCATCACATATGTTGTTTTATCATATTGTGCACATAGCAGATACATACAGTGAGATACATGTGGGAGGGTATACACAACCGTGACATTTACTCATGACAGGAATATGGTCGTATACATATAATAGGTCTATATATGTCTACATGTACATACACATGTATACTCATACATATGTCTGTATACACATCTGTATAGTGCTACATATATATGGCCATGTGTACATGTACACACACACACACACACACACACACCCAAACACACACACACACACACACACACACACATATGTATATATATATATATATATATATATATATATATATAAAATACACATATATGTATATATAGATATGTGTATATATAGCTATACGTATATGTATATATAGATATATGTCTATATAGCTATATATGTATGCACATCCTATGTGTACAGATATGCCTAGTTATGTTGGTATATATGTAGATATCTAAAACTATATGTGCATACATATCTATTCTGATATACCTACTACTGTCAATATATATGCAGATATCCATACGTATATGTGCATATGTATCACTATCTGTATATGTGTGGACATATATTGCTCTGTATATGTACATATCTAGGTGTGTATATGTATATGTATATCTATGTACATATACTACCTATCTATATATGTCGATATGTATATGTGTATATATCTATATAGATATCTGGATAATTATATATACATATATGTTCACCATATGTCCTGAACATGGAGTGTCGCCCCACCTCAGCCACTAAAGACCCAACTTCGTAGTGCAAGGGAATGTCAGGTATGTATAGCAAGTATATTAGACTATTGCTACTGTAATAGTGATTGTCCTCACAGACATGGTGTGTGTGGGAGGTCACATCTGCTTTTCACATGTGTGCCATTGGCTACTGACAGACATCCTAAGAACATCATAGTACAGTACCGCTGCTAGCACCTAATGCTCCTATGCTCCTGTGGACTACAGAAGAGATATTGGCCAATATATGTGGACATTCTGACACACTCTGGACAGTCCAGAGGTATACACAGAACCCCTTAGTAGAAAACATGTGGACCAAGCCTGACAATGTGGATGTTAACAGTCATGTAGATGGGTATAAAACATAATGACTGATATACATTTGCCCCCATAGGTTATGCATTCGCACACCCATATCTGTCCTGACACATAATAACCGCTGGTACAGAGGTGCCAGGGCCAAATACTACCCACTAGATATTGACATACATCTGTACAGCATCCCACTGCTCTGTCTGACATACATAACTGTTAAGGGTGGCCCGGCAGCAGTACATCTGGCAAGTATCTCGACATGATATCTCACTGGGTAAGTACACTAAACTGCTAGGCATGTAACAAAGCACTGTGCAGGCTACAGGAAGATTGGTTCAACACTGGCCTACATTTCCTATGGGGGATTGCACATGTACCTGCATATATAGCAGGCTCTAAAGGCATGTCACAGCACAGGGTAAGATACAGCTGTGTGAAAGTGCATAACCACAACCAATGTGAACACAGCCACACCCACATATGGTAAGCTAGCATAATATTACAGTATATGGACTATCTGTTCAACACAATCCTCATATGTGCCACTCACACACTAACCCTACATATACTGGGTCACTACACAGTGTGGTCAGATGCCTGTCTGTGGTATGGGACATGTGTTTTTATGGCCCTACAAACATGCAAGCCAAAATAGTAACATGCAGCGGAGAAGCATGTAATATCAGATAGGACAGGACCAAGAACAGTGACATTTACCACAGTCTGTACACAGGCCAAGGTACATATTAACAATACACACAGTGTTAACAGTCACCATAAATACACAGACCTCAGTACTGTACACACAACCACAGAATGTCCAGGTTATGTCATCAAAAATAACCCCTATTGTACATAACATGTGTAGCAGTCTGATATCTCACTGGCTTGTTATCAGATATGATGTCACTAATTACAGTGTACAACACATATGCACCTCTTAATGTATGACATATGTACAAGGGTTGACAGAGTTGTGGCTGGAAGCACATACATAAGGCAAATATTGACATGTTACTGTGATAACCTCATACATTTAATGTTGTAACAGGGTTTGTTGCAACATATGTCCTAGGAGGGATATGAAGTCAGTAACTGTCATGGCTTTCACCATCTACAGACTGCAATCCTCACGCTACCTTCTGCAGTTCACAGATAGATGCTCTGTGGGTAACACATGAAACAAAAGACACAGCAAACTGCCCAGTCTGCAGACGACCCTACAGATGAGGATTAATCATAAACATAGCACTGACATGGCAGGTATTAAAACATGTAGGACAGCCATATCTACACACACCCTGTTAAACAAACATTACTCCAAATGCAGTATAGCAGTACTTACAGTCTGTAGTCAGGTCAGGCACACCCCCCTCCTATGTGTTGCCCTGTTTCTACAGTGTATGTTGTTCGAGGTAAATCCCCAATCCATCTGAGATGCTGTTTGTGAAACAACAGATCACATTCCTGCTCACAGTGAATGAAAAGGCCCAACACCAACATGATGTTCCTAGATATTGGAGTGTGTTTCCATGCAATTGGTTAAGGGAATGTTACCACAGCTGTTCCACATGCAGTCAGCTAGAGGAGGTCTGCAATTCGTGCAGAGGCCATCAGCTGATCATGAGCATCACTTAAAATACACATGCTGCTGCCTTAGCAAAGCAGGTGTAGGTCTCCACATCCACCAGAGAGGGAGTGAGAAGGGCAAACTTAAGCATGTTTGTGTCACACACCTATCAGCACAGGGTATCAAACCCCTGATGACTATGTAGTGTTATCACATTTCTATGCAGTTATTGGATGTGCCACATAGGTTACATGTTGAGGAGCCCTCAGAACATATATGTGATGGTGAGTGACATCTGCAACAGGGATATGGTAGCTATACGGTAGGTGTAGTACACATGCCTGTCCGCATGAACAGGTGCCAGCATCAACACAGCCACACTCTCACAGGGATGCGCACATATTGACATACTTGGCAGGGCCAGGAATACAACTCATCACTAGTGAGATTGCCACAACACATTACTGTGCAGTTAGCACATGCACCACAGGGTTCATACTGAGGTTATATGGGCAAAGGATATGGAGAGGTGTCTGACATTAGACAGAATTCTTCAGTATTCCAATGGGGGCTGTAATGAGTGTGAATGTGATCATATGCATCATACAACACACACATACACACACACACACACACACACACACACACACACACACACACACACACACACACACACACACACACACACACACACACACACACACACATACACAGAGGGTGCCAGTACTGACATGCATGGGTGCACTGCTTCATGGGTGTGTAGTGGTCGACTGTGTCAGATGGCTATACAAGGCTAGGTGATGGGTATACCTTGGCATCAAGCCAGATGACAATGGTCTACATTGTGGCTCGGGGGTGTAGTTTCCAGATTTGCCCACACAGGTGGGTATTGTATTCACCATCCAGTTACACAGGTGACTATTGCATGTGGCCAATGCTGAGCATTGCTTGCCATGTATGTGTTCCTTAGTCCATGTCAGGGATGGTGTCTGGGATGTGCACACCTCCCACATGCATGTACAGTCACATATGGAACTGTACTTGGGGTGTCTGGCCCATGTTGTGTACACAGATTATCATCAGATGTGCCAGTCCTGGCCTCATGTGGCAGAAATTGGTAATGGACAGCAGATTTACCCTGCACCTACATTGATAGCATGCTAATGGCATTCCCTGGTGTCAGTGGCATCTGTCCATACAGGGCAGGTTTTCAGGCATGGTATGTACTTTGTGGGTCACATTTGATGGCACCACAGGTGTTGCAGGTGTCCAGTGGGGAACATGGGGAAGTTGCACTGTCTGCATGTACTTGCCTATTAGAAACATGGACAGGGTGCCATGTCTTCTGTAGCCCACTGCAATCACTCTATAGTAACTATCAGTGGGCAATATGCAGTATACTACGAACATAGTGGCTGTTGCCTAGGCAAGTGTGTGTGTGTATGAGACATGGGTTGAGAGTGTTCTATGTGTAATACTAGTGTTGCTAACTTTGTTTGCCTGGCCTTGATGTCACATGTATGTTTATGGATTTGCACTCCAGCCTCTTAGCTATTTCACCTCTGTTATCCCTGTATGGTGGACATTGTGATATATACTAGGGCCACCATATAAGAAATTTGCAAAACCCTCTCTACATTGGGCCTAGTTGTTACACACTCACAACCACCTCCACACAAGATACGAGTTTTACACACATACACACACACACACACACACACACACACACACACACACACACACACACACACACACACACCTGTCATGTCTGGGATTAAAACTCCTACCTAACTAGTTTATTACACTACAACACTACCCAGTTATAGTACGCACCACAGAGATTACTGGAGTACTCCTTCCCCAAAGGTGTATTTCACATTAGATGACATCAGCAGGATTGCCAAAGTATGGCATTCGGATTGTAGTGAATGTGGCTAGGCTAAAATGCATTGCTCCTACACAGACATTGAAACACATACAAAACATCCACAACTGACATGTGTGGGAATAGAACCCTTACCAGAGTTCTATATCACACTGCAGCATGAAGTTGTTATAGGACACATCACAGGGATTTCTGGAGAACTCCTTCCCCAAAGGTGTATTTCACAATGAATGACAATAGCAGGATTACCAAAGTAGGGCATTTGAATAGTAGTGAGTGTGGCTAGGCTAAAATGCATTGCTCCCTACACAGACAGAAACACACACACACACACACACACACACACACACACACACACACACACACACACACACACACACTTGCCATGTCTAGGATTAGAACTCCTACCCAACTAGTTGATCACACTACAGCAGTACGCAGTTATAAGACACACCACGAAGATTACTGGACTACACCTTTCTGAAAGGTGCATTTCACAGTGTATGACATCAGCAGCCTTGACACAGTAGGGCAATTGGATTGTATTGAGTGTGACTAGCCTAAAAAACATTGCTCTCTACACAGACAGTGACACCCACACCCACACACATAGTTGCCATGTCTGGGATTAGTACTCCCACCTAACTAGTTTATTACACTACAGCAGTACACAGGTATAGGATGCGCCATGGAGATTACAGGTCTGCAGCTTTCCAATAGGTGTATTTCACAGTGTATGATGTCAGCAGCCTTGACAAAGTAGGGCATTTGAATTGTAGTGAGTGTGACTAGCCTAAAAAGCATTGCTCTCTACACAGACGGTGACACACACACACACACACACACACACACACACACACACACACACACACACACACACACACACACACACACACACACACACACAGACACACAGTTGCCATGTCTGCGATTAGAACTCCTACCTAACTAGTTTATTACACTACAGCAGTACACAGGTATAGGATGCGCCACAGAGATTACTGGGCTGCAGCTTTCCTAAAGGTGTATTTCACACTGTATGACATCAGCAGCCTTGACAAAGTAGGGCATTTGAATTGTAGTGAGTGTAACTAGCCTAAAAAGCATTGCTCTCTACACAGACGGTGACACACACACACACACACACACACAGTTGCCATGTCTGCGATTAGAACTCCTACTTAACTAGTTTATTACACTACAGCAGTACACAGGTATAGGATGCGCCACAGAGATTACTGGGCTGCAGCTTTCCTAAAGGTGTATTTCACACTGTATGACATCAGCAGCCTTGACAAAGTAGGGCATTTGAATTGTAGTGAGTGTAACTAGCCTAAAAAGCATTGCTCTCTATACAGACAGAGACACACACACAGTTGCTATGTCAGGGATTAGAACTCCTACCTAACTAGTTTATCACACTACAGCAGTACGCAGTTATAGGAAGCTTCACGGAGATTACTGGCCTACACCTTTCGCAAGGGTGTATTTCAAAGTAGATTACCTCAGCAGGCTTGTCTAGTACAGCTATGGGGAGGGCAGTGTGTGTGCATGGGCCATGAACCATTCATCTAGAGGTTGACACACCTCATGCAGGCACGCACAGGGTATATTCCACAGGTATGTGTATACAACTGCTAGATAACTACTTCCTTGTACAGTCATGTTGTACCGCTAGCACTTGCACCAAATAGTCTGTCATGCTGACAGATGCCAGTGGCTACGTTCAAAAGTGAGTGACATCTGAACCTTATGTGGTTGTAGCCATTTGGTTGTGTGCTGGGTGGGACAGGCCTCATAATGGAAGGCCCCTTGTGACAGTCACTCTAGTCCACACATCTGTGTACATCTACTTTTGGCTTATTATAGTGTGTTGTCCTTGGATATATGCCTGTATTCCTATCCAGTGTGTGTGTGCAAAACTTGAGTACTGCATGTTGAGGAATGTCTACACTAACATCTGCAAATACCAGATATGTCTGTCCCACTCTTGTTTGCAGACAGGGCCTTCATTTGTTTAAGTGTGTGAGCATGCCCAGTATGAACTTTTGGTATGTTGTTGGCTGACATTGATCTCATTTCTCTAAGTGTGTGAGCATGCCCAGTATGCCCTGCTGTATTGAATGTGTGGATTGATTCTAGGTAGTTTGTACTGCAGTGCAGACATTTGCGTTGTACACCTACAGGTAGCATACTGTTTCTGCAGGGTATCCGTCAATCATTTGGCAATATGGGGACAAACTGTGCAGGGGATTGTGTGTACTGCAGGTGATTGTGCCTGTGCTGCTTCAGCTGCATGGCACTGCTGTTTGCAGAGATATTCAGACATGTGTACTGTTAGACACAGTAATGGTTTCTGTCCTCATGTACTGTCAGATGGACATTCTTACTCACAGTATAGACTTGTGGGACAAGGGTGACTACAGCTGTGTGTGGTACTGTGCGCAGACACCTACGTATTCATGGTACGTTATGCCATTTGGGAGGAGGAGCTGCAGACACTTGGTGCTGGGTTTGTGTATCCAGTTCAGCACCTTGGTACAGTGCTGGCAGAGGATCCCATACTTGTCTGCCCATCAACATGTCAGTATGGCCTTATCTTGCTGTGGCAATGCCTCACAGCTGTACAGATTTGCACATGTTATCCAGAGGCAGAGGCCATGGCTCAGGACATTTATTCGATTATGGTCTACGGGCAGGTGTGTATCCACCCATTTATGCATTTGCAGCCAGGGATAGTGTGCACACAGCTTGGTGTCGGACCCTGCACATTCCATGCTGCCCATGCTCCCACACCACTCTTTGTTATTCTAACCTCTTCCATACATTATACATACATTCTGTGATACTTTCCCTAAGGGTATCACCACATCTCAGGTGTGTGTTAGTGTTGGTCCACAATTCATGCAGTGGGACATGATGGATATGTTACTGTGGTTTGTCCACATGGCCTTGCATATGGCTTACATGGAGTATGTTATGTTGTTATTTAGGTGTCCATGACATAACATGCATTGGCAGTACGCGTGAGACACAGGCCTTTGGTAGGCACCTGTGGGGTATTAGGTGTTGATGCAGCTCAGATGTGTCAGGCTATTGCATTCTGTCAGCCCTACAGTCCGAGACCACCATACAGTATATTCCCCTGGGGTGACAGGGTAGATGTGATAGTTGTAAATGCCAATACCTTCAATCAGTCTTGATCAGGTGGTGTGGATGCTGGCAGGGTGCTACCTACAGCTAGGGACACACCTGCATGGGAACCCTGCACTGCATGCTGCAGTCTTCCGCTATTGCCATATACAGGTGGTGTCATACTGTACCCATTCCTCACAGCAGGAATAGTGCCAGAGTGGTGCCTTTGGGTGGTGTTTGTGTGGCTGGGTGCATGTGTGTTATGGACACTACTTGCATCTGACACACAGATATGCATGGGGGATTACAGTTATGCTGGCATGTGTGGGTACATCAGCTGATTCCAAATACATCAGTCCTACTTCCTTTGTGATCTGCAGGTGTTCAGGCAGACCTTACCGGTATCCCCTACTACAGTTCCTGTTACTGTGATGCATACATATATGTAAAAATCCAAGGGTGTCACCATTTCACAGTAACACAATAAATACTTTATATCTGGGGTACTTTCCCCTGTGTACCGCTTGTATATCTAGCCCAACAGCCATGCCATGTCAGTCTTTCAGATGGTGACACATATTACCACCATACATTTACAGTGGCTTACTGCTTGCATGTCTTATACTGGTGGGGATTGTCTTTGGCACTGCAGTCATGAGGACTTGTCCCTGTTATCAGCAGTAGTGAGCAATGGCCACCAGGTCTTACCTCGACATGCATACATACTGACCACTCTCACACATTATGAAGCACACACTATCCTAACACACTCAGATCTGCATATTGTGCAAATGCTGCAACCTATCCTGCTACCGTGGCCACCTCTGGCCATCTGTGCTCCACTCGTATTATCCCTACTCATACATGTTACTGCATTTCTACACAAGCTTGAGGGTGCAGACCTGACTCTTACTACATTTCTACACAGGATTGGGGGAACACACCTGACTGTTTTTATATTTCTACACAGGATTGGGGGGCACCTGACAGTTACTTCATTTCTATGCAGGACTGGGGGGGGGCACTTGACTGTTTCTACATGTCTACATGGGAATGGGGGGCACACCTTATGGTTTCTACATATCTACATAGGATGGGGGGCACACCTGGCACATGCACACGTTTGCTATGACTGTACTGGTATGTCAGGTACTCCATTTCATTCTGTATTCTAACTTATCATACTGACTAGTGGCAATTCAGTGTACTACAGGTCTTAGCTTTGGTTGCCCTCCTTATTAGTTTCTGACTTCCTATCCTTCAGAACTAACACCCTACTGCCTGACATGCTTTAGTCTGTCTGTGTGGGCTGGAAGGGTTTACCCATAGGCATCATTCAGATGCCATAGCACAGGCTTTGTTTGGGTTTGTCTACACCTGTCCTGCTGACTGAGATTGTTGTTGGATATGTGAACCTCCCTGACAGGCATGTGTGAGTTATATGGACACACATGTCACCCAGCACATTTCCTGCAGTAGGTTTTGCCACCCTGTGTAGTACTGGTTACTATGGTGACTCCAGAATGTGTTACAGGTGTCATGGTGCCACTATGGGTGTCTACTATCTGCTGCCATAACATTTAGCCACCCAATTCCCTTGCATGCTCACATCCATACCATATATACAGCTAACTACACATTCTACTCCATTTGGCAATTGGTAGGTTGATTGACTTACCTTGTGGGTGTGCCAGGATCGAGGATAGTGCTGGAGGGTTGGCTATGTCAGATGCACATAATACACTCCCTATACATGGTTGAGCACAGGTAGTGTCATGTTTGGCATCCCTTTTACTGTATGTGCGAGTCAGAGAGAGGTGTCATTCCCTGGGTTCCTACTGTGTCAGTGCATGTGCTATGCGTTGTCTGTTTTCCGCAGCCTCGGCATACTGGGCACTCTTCCATCTGCCTACTGGGGCAGGCTCAGGTTGCTCCTCCTCCGAGTCACTCTATGCCTTTGCAAGCCTTGGCATTGGTGGGGGGGGCTGTTTGGCCCTGCCCCGTGCTGTTCCTGCTGCAGCTGTTTCTGCAAGATCATATTGTGTAGCATGGTACATGCCATAACAGTTTGAGTACATGTAGCTGGTGAGTACTGCAAGGCTCCACCGGATGTGTCAAGACACCGGAACCATTAGACTTGAGCATCCCAAACACACACTCTATTATAAGTCTGGTCTGTGCATGTGCCTCATTATGGCGCTCTTGTTCAGGTGTGTGTGCATTTCTAATGGGTGTTATCAGTCACGGCTCTAGTGTGTAACCAGCATCCCCCACTAGGTGACCGTAGGGGATGTCCCCATTGGCAAATCTCTGGTACAGCTGCATCAGATGCCAAATGTGGGAATCGTGATAGCTTCCAGGCCATCCAGCACACACATTCATTATAATGCCCTGGGCATTGCAGATGACCTGGCAGTTGATGGAGGGGATGCCCCTGCGGTTGATGTAGGCCCTACCCTGATCACTGGGTGGTGCTTTTATAAGTATGTGTGTGCAGTCTATAGCATCCACTACCTCAGCATATTCTGCTATTTGACGGAAGAGACGCATATTGCTGGCTAACACCTCATGGGTGTTGAGGAAATATACATGCTCACTTGCATGTACTGACATGGCATCCAGGAACTGGTGGAATATTCTAGATGCTGATGCCTGTGAGATCCCCATGATATCCCCAGTTGAGCTTTGGGAGGTACCTGTAGCTAGTATTCCTAGGCCTACACATACCTTTGTATCCACTGGGATGAGTTTCCCTCAGTCAGTTTGGTGTGTCAGGCGTGGCCGGCACAGCACAACAATTTGCTGTAGGAGGTCACTGTCCACCCTATAGTGCTCCACTATCTCCAGCTCATGTTACCCCTGGTAGGTTACCCTGGGTCTGTACACTCTTCTTCATCTCCTTACTGTGGGTTAATTGGCAGCATTCACATCCTCACTACCCTCAGCCTCTTGCACATGTTGTTCTATGTAGCCTGCTGCAGACCCTCTCATTTTGTAGGTTTGTTTGTTAAAAGTTTCCCACTTGTATACACCGGTGGTGTAGAGTATTGGAAAACCCAGAGGGGAAGGTGTTTGCTTAGTTTATAGTAGTGTTCTGGGCTGGGCTGGTCTGCAGCCTGTGTAATTGTCTGATTCTGATACATTTCACCTGCCAGCTATGCTAGTTCTCCTTGATTCCCTTCTTACTGCTGTTTTCCCTTCCCATTGCCTTCCTGTTTATGCTCAGGGGCACGCCATGCAAACAGAGTGCTCAAATGTGCACAGTGCTGCTATTTCCTGGTTTAACTTTTTTTTTCTTCCTTTAAAACCTGGTGCATGGCACACACACCCGTTTAGACAATGTAAAGAGTGCTAGGCAGATTCAGACACACCCCCTAGTTTAGCTGTGCTAAGTTAGGAGCAAACCCAAGCCACAGGGCTCCAATTCACTTACACTATGCCTGGCACCCCCCCCCCCCCATGATGTCAGCTAACTCCTAGGCTTGCACCAAGCTATTCCTACTCTTACACTGTTGGGACCTGACTAGCATGCTGGGAAAAACTGGGATTTACTATCATTCCCCTCATTTGCATAGGATTGCCTGCTAATGCATAGTTACATGTCTCACACTGAGCCTCCCCCCTTAGCAACCACTACTCACTGGCCATGTTGTCTTCTGCCTGCCATTGACTTGCATGGCAGAATAGTGATTTTAGTTAGAATGCATAATTTAGGTTTATTTTGTTATTTTCCCCTCAATCCCATTTGCTAGCCGCTGCCGTATGGCTTAAACAGCCGAGATCGGCTAAAAATAAATTAAAGTTGATTTTTTTTTTTTTTTTTTGGCTGTTTGCAATGCCAATGGCCTTATACTTGGCCATTGGCATGCTTCCTAACTGATATGCAGCCTTTATTTGGAGCTCTCACAGCTCTGTTTTGGATTTTTCAGAAATGTTGTCAGTTACTAACTGAGTACATTTCTGCACATTGCACTAGTCCTGCTCAGCCGGATGCAAGCTTCCTGGATCACAAATTCACCTCATTTGTATGGATTTCTCCTGCAAATGGGGTGATTTGCAAACAGGGGCTTAGTCCTTGCAACACTAGTGCAGAAGTGCTCATGCATGCCCCTGCAGGATTTTCCTGGATCACACGGCAGACATATTGCCTGCTGGAGCTGCTGCACTAATCCTGCATGCCGTGCATGGCATAGAGAATCCAGGTGTATGACTTCACAATGTGATTGCTTAGATATTGTACTTCATCAGTTGTAGTATGATATATTTTGCTGTTCATATTGCACATATATGGAGTGGTGACTCACTCCTGACTATTGCGCATTCAAGAAGTAATAACATAAGAAATCAAGCTATCTGTACCAGTTAATTAAGCAGTTTGCCAGAGTGATTACTATAGATGATACTTCACAGCAAGTGACATATTGATCTGATTATTCACTGTCATGCCTGGCATTCAAGTTCAGCAGCCTTATGGATAGAGGGAATAAGCTCATGTTCACTACTCTAGATGACTTTAGTGTAAGCAGTGATACTTTCTGCCCGGGAAAAGATGGAAGTACATGCCATGGGCAGGGTGAGTGGGATCATCGATTAACTTCCTAGCCCTTCCCACACACCAAGTGTCATGCTGACCATCCAAGGATGGGATGGAGGAACCAATGACTTTTTCTGCTGTCCTCACTAATCTCAGGAGAGCCTTGAGGTCAGATGCTTTGCAGTCACCATACCAAACTATGATGTTATTTGAGAGGATACTCTTGATGGTCCCCCTGTAGAAGACTTTGAGGATGGACTGAGACAGGTTTGCCTTCCTCAGTTTTCATAGGAAGTCCAGATGTTGTGCCTTCTTCATTGTGTGGCTAATATGAGTCAACCAGGATAAGTCATCTGAGATGTGCACCCCAGGAACTTAGCGTTTTTGACTCTTTCCACTGCAACCCCCTTCATTTCCATAGGTTGATGTATCTCCTGAGTCCTCCTGAAATTTAAGGCCAAATTGTTGCTGTCACACCAGCCTATCAGATGCTCTACTTCATTCCTGTAGGCTGTGTCCTCACCATTTCTGAGAAGACCTATGACAGTGGTGTCATCCGTGAACTTGATGATTTGGATTCATGCTTAGCCATGCAGTCATGCATCAACAAGGTGAACAGCAGAGGACTCAAGATGCAGCCCTGTGGGACACCCATGCTCAGTTGAATACTGACTGAACTGTTATTTTCCACACATACTTTTTGGGGTCTGTTGATGAGAAAAATCCACTATCCAGTTACATAGGGGTGTGTTGATGCTCAGCTTGATCAGCTTTGATATCAGACTCTGGGGGTTGACTGTTAAAGTCAGAACTAAAATCAATGAATAGCATTCTGACATAGCAATTCTTGTTCTCTAGATGTGCCAAGGATTCATGAAGTGCTATAGCTATTGCATCAGCCATGCAGCGGTTAGATCTATAAGCAAACTGTAATATATTTAGTGTTGCAGGTAGGCTTGAAGATATATGGTCCTTGATCAACCACTCAAAACACTTCATTACTGTTGATGTAAGAGCAACTGGCCAGTAATCATTTAGTCTTGTTGGTTGGGATTTCTTGGGTAAGGGAATGATTGTTATACTTTTGTAGCAACTGGGTACAATGGCTAGTTGCAGGGATGTGTTGAATATATCTGTTAGCACAGTTGACAGTTGGGTAGCACAGTCTCTTAGAACCCTTCCCATAATATTATCAGGACCAGCTGCTTTTCTCAGGTTTACTTGCATCAGGGTTCTCAGAACATCAGATGTTCCTAGACATAGCACCTCCTTATCCTGTTTGACAGGGAGCTTATTTGGAACAGTGTTGTTGTCCATATCAAATCTGCTGAAGTAGGAGTTTAGTTTGTTCATAAATTCTGTGCTGTCATCATATGGAGAGGATGCAGGCCTATAGTTGGTTATGGCTTGTATGCCTTGCCAGAGATGTCTGGAGTCCCTTTGTTCAGAGAAGTGTCCCGGAATTTTACGTCCGTAGGTCCTCTTAGCCTTCTTTATACCTCTACATAGATTTGCTCTGGCCTCTCTTAGGGCATCCTTGCCTTTTGATTTAAATGCAGCATTTCATGCCTTTAGGAGCTCAAATACTTCACCAGATAGCCAGAGTTACTGATTAGCATGTGTAGTGATACATTTAATAACTGGTTCATCAACACATTTTGAAATATAGGCCATTACAGATTCCATATACTCCTCCAGGTCAATATGATGGTCCTTTACAGCTGCCTCTCTAAACAGTGACCAATTCATACATTCAAAGCAGTCCTATAGTGCCAAGCCTGCTCCCTCAGGCCATATCCTTACTTGTTTGGTTGTAGGTTTGCCTCTTTTCAGCAGTGGTGTGTATGCAGGAAGCAGCAAGTTGGATAGATGGTCTGAGTTGCCAAGATGTGGATAAGGTACTGCTTTGTAGACCAGTTTTACGTTTGTTGTTGGTATGTTGTTGATGTTGATGATAATGAGGTAATACAGATTTCAAGTCACTTGATTGAAATCACCTGCAATTATATGGGCAAACTCAGGGTTCTTATTCTGGAGGTCATTTACTGGCAGATATGGAATGTTCAATGCCACGTTGGTATTAGCACTAGGAGGGATGCAAATCGCTGTTATGTTCACTCCATTGAATTCTCTAGGCAAGTAGGAGGGTCTGCATTTCAGTGACATGAACTCAATGTTCTTTGAGCAGTGAAAGGTGGTTATTTCACAGCTTGTACACCAGCTGTTATTGATATACACACAAACACCCCCACCATGTGATTTACCACAGAGAGACTGATTTATGTCAGCATGAAATAATGACATCTCCTCCACATATATTGCACTATCATTTATAATGGAGTTCAGCCAAGTTTCAATGAACACAAGTAAACAAATATTTCTCACCTTAGATTGTGTGGAATGATCCATCCTTAAGTAGTCCATCTTGCTCTCCAGTGTGCATACATTTGCCAGCAGCATTGAAGGAAGGACAGGCCTATGTGGATTTATTTTCAGTCTGGCCTTAATTCCTGCTCAAGAACCTCTCTTTCTTGATCTTTCACATCTTTTCCTTTTAATATGCTTCCCATGGTCGATTGTCAACTGGTTAGACAGGTTTGACAGGCTTCTGCAGATTTTACCATGTTCCAGTACGATTCCAAGCTGCAAGAGTTCCTGAAGTGTGTTTAAGTTTACAGGCCTCTCTGTTTGCAGTTCTTCAAGCATGCAGGACAGTGAGATACGAGATCAAATTGCCAGAAAATTCTCAGCATTGTAGTTAATCATATGTTCATTTCTTGCCCTTAAATCTGTTTTTTTTTCTGTTGTTTCTGATGAAAAACAAGACAAATAGTGCACTTTTCTGTAGGGATCCAAAGCGACCTCTGCCACACAGGGCGACACCATTTTTTTTTTTTTTTTGTGTAGCTGGTACCTAATTTGTTTGGTGTAATTGGTACTTGCCCAGTGCATTTTCTGCTTCTCCATTCCCTAGATATCAAATGAATAGTATCTTGACTTCAATTAAATCTAGACACAGTAAGTGGAAGGATAACTGCAAATTTACTACTGTACTGTGTGGAAATAGTCTCCTAGTCTGTAGCAACTTACTATCTAGGTTACTTAACTAAACTTCTTTATTGCCGGTTTAACTATAAGCTTATTGACAACATATGAAACTAGGAATATATGCCTCCCTTTTATATGCTTTTTAAAACTCAGTATTTTGTTGAATATTTCTAAGTTCCTTGAAACTTAACCTATGAATGTAAGATGACTTTTTATGACCTTCTAAGGGTATTGATAAGAACTAGTAGACTTTGTTAAAGGAGGTGGCCATATCTGAATGGAAGTGTAAATTTGCATGTAACTCTTATCTTATATGATCTTCATCTTTTAGTCTCAGATAAGTGATCTTCCTTGAGGGGAAGTGTAGAAGGTTTGTTACTAGAAGACCTCTTTTTAGATTTGATTAGGCTATTAAGGTCATCTAAGATGCATTGTGATCCAAAATGTGTAACCTTCCCAGTGAGACAGAATAAACCGTTTGCTCTTTGGGGATCTGCTAATACAGCAATAGATGTTACTGAGATTATGTTATTATTTTTACTAGAATGAGTATGTAGATTAACTGAAAGACTGCTATTAGGTACATAAGGCTAGGAAAGACTTAATTACACACTTTACTAGCTGACAGTTCCCCTGGGCAGGAAATGTTATGCAGTTTGTTACTGGAGGATTCCTGTTAGATCCAATGTGACAACCATACCTCTCAAGTGTACCTCATTATGAGGAACATACCTCATTTGGGATCTTAAAAAGTTCATGTTCCTCAAAGTTCCACATTGAAAGAGTCTGTCGCACATTCAGTGTTAGGAATTTTTTTAAGTGAAATCCATGGTAAATAGAAATTAATCATATTAATTAATTAAAGGATCTTCTTTATAAGTAAAACCAGCATATTTTAGCCATCCTATGACCTTCACGATTGAAGTTGTTAGTAAGCCATTAGTATGTGTTCCACCTTTTGCCCATTTGTTCCACATTATGAAAGTGAGTGTTCCTCATTTTGGCGATGAAAGGTTGAGAGCTATGGTGACAACTAATACCACCACAGTCACCTGCTCTGCAGACACAGCATTCCTCTGCTTGAGTCAAAAATAAATAAATACATAAATACAATAGGGCAGTAGGGATGACCAGGGGTTATAGTACAATTAATCCACCCACTATTTCATGATGGATCAGTTAACTGATGGTGTAAAACAAATAGTACTAAAATAAAAACCCTGGGTGGTTTGATGAACAAGACCTCCAATCACCATGCAGAAAGTAAACATTCATTTAACACAAACCAGATCTGAGGCTGCATAATATCTGTGCATGTTAAAAATTCTCAGGAGATGGTATGTCACTGAAGGCAGACTTAATTAGTTTTACAGATAGCTGGCTATCTCTTCTGGTATGTTATTTTTTTAAACAGAGCAAAGAAACTAAAGACTTTGAAGGATAATTGTTATTGAGTTGTATATTAACATGTTTAAATCAAATAGTCTTAAACTAATAAAATAAAACCTATTGTTTTCCTTCGCAGAAATCAAAGGATTTTTGTGAGCTCACAGCAAAAAAGACATGGATATTATATTTTGCACATATGTTCCTGTAGAAGCATTATTTTATTTTCATTATTAGAAAGTTCTCTACAGAATGTATAGGTACTTCAAAAAAAGTACAGTCATTGAAGATGTTCTTTTAGCATAATCAAGCAACGTTTTGTTGATGCTCTTACTACCAAGGTCTTTGGATTATATACTGAAGTATCTTAGCCATTAAAGGTGATTATCAAATGCCTTTAATGGCAATGCAAAGGAATAAAGCCCTGATTACAGCCTTGAGTACTTGAGTTTGACTATCGTCTTAGGAGCTTGATGGCACAGGCAGGCAGGCAGGATTGGTGGGCCCATTCTGGGGGAAGGTCAGTGATTCTTTTTTGGCTTTTATTGTGGCTCTACTGAGAGAACACTGATAGACGGTGCAGAGTGGACCTCTACATATAGCATCAGGCCTCACAACAGTTCTATGTAGTTTATTTCAGTATAATGCCATCCTCTTCAAGCAATAGTTGTCACTTGATTTTCTGTTAAATTTATATCAGTTATCGTTGTGAGGCAGTTTTGATTTTGTGTAGTTGTTTCCTTCTCTTATACTTTTACACTGTAGGTATTCTCTCCTTACCAGTCAGCCCACTCATACATCGTTCAGTTATGTTAGATCAAGATAAGTCTGCAGCAGTGTAAAGTAATACAATGAAAACCAGAAATATTCTCATATTTCATAGATGTGCTGTGAGTTTATAATGTCTTAGTGCAGAACTCTTAACAAAGTAAACTTTGTATATGGTTGTTATTCTGCTACATGGAAATGTATGACGTATCTCTTTGTTCTGAAACTCTTTACATGAATTGTGATGGCATTATACCAAATGTTCACAGTAGCATTTGTGTCATACTGAAAAATAATACAGCTGACATTATGTTAGAGATGTTATGTAGCACTGCCTTAATGATGCCGTTATGTAACAGTGTAATAATGTCACTATCTTTCCAACTTTCTGAACTTGCCATTGAGTGTCATTGTAAAGCTGGGTTATTACTTGCACGGCATGTCACAACTTGCGAAAACAAATCAAGTTTGTTTTCCACACTTCCTGACACATAAACCTAATAAAAGATTCAGTACCATCAGTTAAGTTTTGCATTATGTTTCATGTATTTGTTTTGGTTTGTTCTTTCCTTTTGCAGCACACATGCCTTATTTGACACCTCATGTGGCCTCATTTGCTACATTTTCATACACTGAGAAGATGTGAGACAGCAGTTACATATTAGGATCTTGGACTTCATTCGTTAGAAGTTTCACATCAGGTCTATCTGTTTGAAGGTTCCAAGAATATGATTCGGAATACTGCTTGTATGTTGCTGTCTGACAGAGAACTAATATTTTATTATGACTTATTCCATGTTGTAAAATTGTAAAATATTATGTACAGCCTGCATGCCTGCTCTTAATATGTAATTCTTTACTGGTACTTACAGATATTTGCCTTGTGGTTAACGTTTAATCATTGATACGTCACACAGATTGTCTTGAAACAATGCAAAATAATTCATTAGCTATTTTTGTATAACATGGACTGAGGGGAATATTTCCAATGTATTTCTGCTTGCTATATTTCATCCAAAGAATGGCTGTCAATGCATTGTCTGGAATGCACAGAGGAGTTTAATCAGAAAATATTTTCTATTGTCTTTAAGAATTTAAACTGTTAAAACAAGAGCCACATAGAACATTAGGAATCTTTATCTCTGATTTTCCTGTCTACTCTTATAAGCATTTTGGTTAGTCCGTTAATAGTAAAACCTTCCTATCCAGTCAGTGAAATGTTGCTCTCAGTCTTAGTATAGATTATTCCTTTAATAGAGCTCCTTCTTTTGTGAAACTCTGGCACAGGTTAACTATTGTGCTAATGATGTAATTTAAGTAACATGTTTAACAGATAATCTGGATAACAATAATTGAGAGATGCCCATTTCAGCAGACTAAAACAGTTATCCAGCTGTAGGTGAAATGTCAGCTATAGCAGTCCTCGACAGTTATTAAGCAGCAAAGTCAAGTGTGGTAAAGTAGTGCATTAATTAGCGTTACTCTCTCTATACACTTGGTCCAACGCCCTCGTCTTTGGTTGTGGTGCCTCATGGGTAGAGTGTGCATGCCCATGTGCATGCCCACTCTCAGTGTAGATCCTTATATCACCAAGACAATCCACAAGTGAACTGTGTGCGTATGTCTATCTGCAAGTCAAGCTCCACTCGAGTAACCCACATGCAGAACCTCATCTAGTCTGTGACATCAATAGGACTTGTTGTCCGGACAGATTTGTGTCCCAGAGACTCTCTCTTTTGTGGAATAGACTTCCTCTCCATGAAAAGCAGAGTACCTCATTAAATCTTTTTAAGTGCAACCTGGATAACTGGATGGGGAACAGGAAATACACCCCTGGGATTCCACCTGTATCCCTGCTGGACAGTTGCATAGGGTGCTGACTTGTTTGAAC
This sequence comes from Protopterus annectens, assembly GCF_019279795.1. Lineage (NCBI taxonomy): Eukaryota > Metazoa > Chordata > Ceratodontiformes > Protopteridae > Protopterus > Protopterus annectens. Next base: position 1,438,497,412 of record NC_056739.1, read on the forward strand.
ATGGGCCAAATTTTTGGTTAGGCTTGTAAGGGCCTCATTGCCAATAGCATAGTAACTTCCTATGATCCTATCTGTCTGTGTTTCTGTATTTTTCAATATAGCTGACTGTATCCCATTGAATACTGGGATAACCTCTAGATCCCCTGCAGTTCTAAGATGGACTTTGTTGATAATTAGAGAATGAATAAATAAATCAAACACAAGTAAGATAAGTATGTCTATGTGACAATAAATGCAGCATTTATTTTTACATAGACATATTTATATACAAAATATAAGGGCTAAAAACTACAATGATTCATACTAGGTAATTGCCCTTGTGGGCCATTTTAAGCCTAGCTAATTACCCCATGTGACAATCAAACCCTGTATCTTGTGTTTGTAAGGTAAACACCTTAACCATTATGCCAACCACCCCAATAAATTGCCTGTCTTAGACTCAAACCATGAATGCCTGCATGTAAAGCCATAACTCTAACCACTACCCTACCTGGGAATATAAGGCTAGGCTTTTTAAGATTCACACAGATCAACAGCCTAGCAAGTATCTCAGAGCCTATTTTTAAAGCAGTATGTAAGTGCTAAAGATGAATCAGAAAGGTTTCAAATTATAGTTGTTATATATGTTAAGAAATTCAGACTATTCGTGGGGGTTCCCTGTAAAGGTTTGAAGCACACCATGATGAATCACAATTCTACAAATGACAAATGAATGAACGAAATTCTATCACATGTAATAATACATGTCAGTAACACTACAAACCTAATACACGGAGACAAATAGAATGAATGAATTAATGAGTGAATAAATGAATGTATACATACATAATAAATGTTTCTTGGAGGAGGAAAAGCATCCTGTCACTTCCACATCTGATTTTCTTTTGCATTCTCACTCATACCACGCAAGATAAAATGGAAAACACCTAAAAGTATAAAAATTACCTGTGTCACATCAAACCCAAAAAACAACCAACCAACCAACCAATCAACCAAATAAATAATCAATGACTGTATAAAATGAACTATAAATACATGAAAACAACAGTTTGAAAATATTGATTGAGTTAAAAATACATTTGATTTGCAGATCATTCCAGCATCTAAGCTTAAACATTTATGATTCAAATATATATGCGTGAAGAAATTGTAGGGTAGTCTGCTTGCAAAATGCATTGTAAGGTGCAGAAGTCACTGAAAATGTATGCCATAAATGAGAGTTCAAGTTTTTATTATTCTGGTACTATGCACACTGAAAATGAAAAAGCTTTGCAGGATACACACTGTGCTGATTGTTCAATGTTAAATGTTATGTAGCAATTATATAACAAATACATTCACTGCTCCGTGTCAGTAATTACTATTTTTTTTCTTTTAATATTAAGAACAAGTACAAATATGACTCTGTCATTGTCCATATTGGTGTGAATGACCTGAGACGTACCACCTTGGACTACATGAAAAGAGACACAGAGGAGCTCTCTGATCTTGTAGCCCAGGCCGGTATGACCCTAGCCCCGAGTAGCATCCTGCCATCACCCAGAATGACACCACAGTACAAGGACAAAATGATTGACTTTAACAATTGGCTAAGCTTCTGGTGTCATTCTAAGGGAATCCAGTATCTGTCTGCCTGGGATGACGTGATCGACAGACCACGCTGCTTTGCCAGAGATGGCCTGCACTTGTCGCCCTTGGGATTCCGGATATTGGCAAAGGCTCTTGCCACCCCTATAGTGCCTTTTTTAGGCAAAGTTCAAATGACAAATTCACCACTGTAACAGGTACAAGCAAGCAAAATCTGAGGGTAATGCTACTCAATGGTAGAAGTCTAAACCTAAAAATGCACTCACTCGAGGCACTCCTTAAAATGGAGAACATTGACATCTGTGCAGTGACAGAGACCTGGTTCAAAGCTCCAGAGAGCACCCCTGCATTGCCAGGCTATAATTCATACCACACCTTTCGGCCACCAAACCCGGACTGAAACACTAAAGATGGAGGCATGTCCATATTAATTAAGGATATCTACACCTCCAAGCTAGTTGCTCAGCATAATGCATCCGAGATTATCCAAGTTCAACTAACCGCAATCCAGATTGTAGCTTGCTACAGACCCCCCACCATGCCCCAGGATTCCCACTGCTCTTTTCTTGATACACTGGAAAATATTAAGGTACAACCCAACACTCTAATAATGGGTGATTTCAACTAGTCTACCATTAACTGGGAAAACTACTCATGTACCAACTCTTTTGCTCAACGTTTTCTGGAAATCATCAATTCCAATGCTTTGGATCAACTTATCCACACCCCCACCAGAAGCAGCAATATCCTAGACCTGGTCATCACCAACATGGGTGACCAGTGTTCCACACCAGAGGTCAGCTCCTCGTTGGTCAGATCCGACCACAAGCTTATCACCCTAGACATCCACATCCCGCTCCCACCGCCCATTAGAAAAACAACCGTAAAAAAATTTCTCCAAAGCCAACTTCACACTTCTTAAGACAGAAGTGGCAAACTTCATAACACCCATGCAGATGGACAATAGAGGTACGACTGCTGAATTCTACACAAATGCACTTTATAAGCACTTACACGAGTGCATGGATCGTACTATCCCTAACAGACCAAGATGCTATCCTCCAAAAAAAAGGAAGCTGATCTGGTGGTCTTCTGCAATAAACAAACTCTACAACAGAAGAAAGAAACTGTTGCAAAAAAGAGTAAAATACCACAATTGGAGGAACTCCTGGTCAGCCTCAGTAAGAAGCTGAGATCCCTCATAAAATCCTCCAAAGCTAGTTATGAAAACAAAATTGTCACTGATTCTAAAGACAACCACAAAGCATTCTATAGCTATGTCAAAAATCTCAATGGCAACACTCAGATCTGCTCTGAGTTATAGCACAATGACACTAAATATACAGAACCAACTGATATTGCCAACATCCTGGCAGATGGGTTCAGTGCTCTCACCCCATAAAGGGCCCATCTTTATACCGGAAAAATGCAAAGTTCCTGTAATCACGGCTGCACAGGTAAAAACTTCACTCTCCAAAGCCAAGAACACAGCATCCATGGGACCTGACAACATCCCAGGCTGCCTTCTACATGAACTACAGAATGAACTGGCGCCCCACCTAAGTACCATGTTCAGTCATAGCCTCACCTCAGGCTTTGTGCCCATTGAATGGCGCACCATAACAGTTATCCCACTCCACAAAGGGAGGGGCACAACAGACCCTGGGAACTACTGCCCCATTAGCCTGATGAGCCTCGTCTGCAAGGCCATGGAACGTATCATCATGGAACTCATAAACAAAGACACTGGAGCTCTCCAAACCCTGGACCCCACACAGTTTGGGTTTGTAAAAAGGCAGCGCATGTCTCCTAAACCTGATAGACTTCTTTGAGGTAGTCACCAAAGCCATAGATGAGGATAAGGTGGTTCACACAGCCTATCTAGATCTCACCAAGGCGTTCGTCACCATCCCCCACTCTGGAATTATACATAAACTCACTAAACTAGGTATAAATCCCTATGTCACAAGATGGGTTGCCAACTGGCTTACTAAAAGAAGCCACACTGTGAAAGTAGCAGACTCCAAATCAGACTTCAGACCAGTGACAAGTGGAGTACCACAGGGTTCAGTCCTGGGTCCTCTCCTATTTGGTATCTACTTCTCTGAAGTACAGGCTAACACAGAAGGTCTTTGGCTAACTAAATTCGCAAATGACTGCAAACTAGGAGCCATAATTGAAACTCCTAACGATGTGGACATCCTACAAAAGAACCTCACTGAGACAGATGCCTGGTGTCAAAGACATGGTCTCATGCTCAATCCCAAAAAGTGCATTGTCATCCCCTTTGGTAAAAATTCTGTACCCATGAACTACCACATAGGCGGTAGTCTACTTAACACTGAAAGTGTGATAAGAGACCTTGGGACACAGGTGGACAGTAGTCTCTCCTTTGATAATCACATCGCCAAAGTGGTCAGGAAATCCTTCTACGTGGCACACCTCATCACAAAAGGTTTCTCATCCAGAAAAAAAGAGGTCATTGTTCCCCTCTACTCATCACTCATTAGACCCATTATAGAGTACAACGCCCCTTTTGGTATGTACCTCACAAGACATCTACAACAACTGGAAAGGCCGCAAAAATACCTCACAAAGAGAATTACTGGCCTCAAACAGATGCTTACACAGACCGTCTCAAAAAACTCCAGCTATACTCCGTCGCATATCGCCTACTCAGAGGCGATCTCTGCCTAACATACAAAGCTATGTCAAACCCAGAGCTGTTGGACATGCTCCACTTAAATAAATCCCAATCCCTCTGAGCTACATGCTCTAGGGACCTAAACCTTGTCACCACAATAAACAGAACATGATGGAGGGATAGATTCCTGTCCCAGAGACTTCCCATACTCTGGAACAGACTACCTATCTATGTCAAACAGTGCTCCTCATTAGCACTCTTCAAGAAAAATCTTGATGATTGGATGGGTAATATGAAATTCACCCCTGGAATCACTTCTGTGATTCTGCTTGACAGGGGCACAGGAAAATAATTTTCTTGGGTGGTGAAAGCCATGGTACATTTTTGGCTAGGCTTGTATAGGCCCTAGGGGCAATAGCCTAGTACCTACCTATGAACCTATGAATCTAAGAATGTCACTGTCAACTTGTAATGAATGGAACACTGACATTTCTTCTTATTATTGTTGAATGTCTACTTCAGGATATGTACTCAAAGTAATGCAGCTGCACAGCAAATAGAGTTTAAAATTGTCAGCTGATGACAATGAGGCTTTTGGTCTTTATGATTCTGAAATCACCGGGCTTATATGAAGATTTGGGTGCAGATGTTCACCAGTAGGAAGCAGTAAGGATCAATCCCAATTTCCTCTCCATCTTCAAGAAGTGAACATTTTTTTGCATATTTCTGCTGTAGTACCATCTCATACAAATTCTACAGAAAAGCATCAGAAATTCACAAGGTAAAGAGGAGCAGCTACTTTATAAGGGGGTGCAATTTTTGTCTGTCAACATAAAGATACTGCAATCCCACTTACAGTAGAGATAACAATTTTAGGTTAATCATGTGAAATAACCTCAAACATTCATTAAAATAGTATATCTCAATGTGGTACACATTTTCTTCTTCACAGGGTGGAAAAGAATGCATCGTGATATGTCATGTTTATGACCAGAGAAATAATGATGGATAGCCAGTAGCTAGGATGGGATGGTTCACAATAATGTCTTAAAAATATGTATTCTGAAATGCCCTGTGGTAAATTGAAAGACAGAAAATAACAATAAAATTGTAGTCTTATCAAATACTTTTTAATAGATTATATAATCTATCTCCTACAGAAAATATGACTACCTCTACCTCAGTTATTACTACCACCAAGCATGCTATGCTTTTTCTGTTACTTATTGGGAGACTAACTTATACCTCATCCTTACATAATACAATAACCTGTGACATGGGAATACCATTTAATATTACTATGGACCACAAGTATTCTGATGAGCTAATTGTCTGCATATATACAAAGCTACTTTAAAATGACTGTAAAAATTGTATCTTCGTTATCTATTTTAATCTTTATGCATCCTTTATTTTTTGATATTGTATCTTCTTTATGTATTTTAAAATGTCTTTTCTATATTTGTCTTGTATTTTATCTACATTGTGCTTAAGTAAGTATGTTAATTTGAGCTTTGGTCCCCAGGCCTCCGCTGGAAAAGGATGTGTCCAGTTGGACTTTCCTGATAAATTCAAAATAAACAAATGTAAAATAAATAAAAAAAATAAAATAAGATTATCCAGTGTTTCCCACTGGTCAGTTTAGTATAAATTGTAATTAGAACAGTTTCATATTTTTCAGCAGTGTCAGCATTTCCGTAATATGCTAGCTCATTTGTGTTGCTGTGCATTACACTGCATTTGATCACTGGACCTTTCTCAGGTGGTGCTGCTGTGCTTTTACTTGGTCAACCCTCCATCTCAAATATGGAAGAAGCTACAGTGGGTGAAGTAGAATCAGCTTTCACTATTCAGCATTAATAAACTAGCTCAGGTAAGATTGGACTTAGCCAAGTCCAATCATCCACAGTGGATAAACTTGCCCTGGCTGTTCACTGCAATACCACCATCAGCTGTTACCTATAGTGGCCAACCGATGAGATGAACATTAAAGGATAAAGGAGAAGTCTAGGATAAATACGATGCATCATGACATCATCCTAAATGAGGTCATGATGAGTGTGCTAGCATCTGGTAGGAGAAACATTTTTTTCTTAAATGTATTAATCAAGTTGCATATTTAATATGTCATTCTGATTTTGAATTCCTTAACATTCTAACTGCACAAACCTATTTTATGGGAAAAGAAACATAAACTGGCCATTACTAGTGAAGCACATATAAGTAGAAACATTTTAAAATGTGATAGTGATTGTAGTTGATGCTTTCTCAGAAGTTAGACACTCAATAAGGGTGATTCATTTGAAGTAAAAACAAACTGTGAAAGTTAGTGTTTTACATTAAAAGTATGTTTTGCATTTGCAAGCCTTTAAACCTCCAAACCCAACTACTTCTATATGAGTACTAATTACAAAATGGTTGCACTTTGGAGAAAAGTGAATTCTCCAAGTTGCAACAGTTTCTAACTTTTTATTTTCTCATACTCTTACTTAAAGTTTTTCATTTCTAAGACTCATGTTTGCATTCTTGAGTTTATGATGGCAGCTTTTTTGTTGAGGAAATACCAATATCCATTCTTAATCTGAAAACCTAATCTTGGCTATGGCTTGAACAAAATTATTTTCAAAAATCATGCACAGTGCTCATTATTTTGGAGAACATAATTTGAGATGATTTATATGTCTGAGAGAAATTAAATGAAGATTAGATCAGGTTCCTAAGTACTTAAGTCAGGATCAGTGATTGACAAGCGATATTATCACACAAATATAAAAGTAACAAGGAAAAATAAAAATGCTTAATTTAGTTTCACTCATTTGCCAGATTCATGAATGTCTACACTAATTGAACAAAATCTGTATTCAAGAAGATCTCTACCACATTTTTTGTGGTCTGTTCACTCAGAAAGTTTACACTGAGTGTAGGCATAGTCTACACATTGTAACATTTATGAATCTTTCTTGATATTTAAGATTACAAAAAAATAGTGGAAAAATTAAAATTAGGAGGAAGAAGGTGGGAGTTATGCTTCTGTTGTCTTTTCAGTCAGAGTAGTGTACACTTAGTATAGGTGTTAGTGAATCTAGCCTAATGTTTCATTACAATTGTCCTTATAACTCCAGCACAGTATATTTGCAAGCTGATTTTTCCATATGAAATCACTGTGAGTGTTGTTTCTAAGTATATGCCAGCAATGACTCCTTTGTCTTAAGAAAGTACTATTTTCTGCATTTTGATGACGATGTAGATGGTATGCATACAATCATGAAGACATTTCTGAAAAACTAAATAAACTACATTTAATTTTTTTTCACCAACTTGAGTTTCCAGCCATTTAGAATTGGTAAACTTGTTCAGTTCCATTGTAACTCAATGAGTTACTCCAGAAGCTACTGAGCAGGCTGTGAGCATATGTGCAACATCAGGAAGTGTAGATCCCACTGTGAAAATATTTTAGTTATATTTTATCCACTATTTGAATAGCACAGTTTGCATCTTCTGTACAGGTATTACTAATCCAATGTTGTGAGGTGCAAACCACTTACAAAAGCATTTTACTTATTTTTTCTGCACTGTATGTATTCTACTTTTACCTTATACAAAGGGATACATCTTACTTTGATACATGCTAGGATTCCATGTCATGCTTAAAAATATCAGTACTTAAAAACCTTATGTTACCAAACCTGCAAATGTATAACTGCAGGTTAACAAGGCAGGTCTCAAAACCTTACAAATGGTGCTTTTTATTAGGAGCATTGTGCTATTAGAGAAAGTTACACTTAGCAGCACTATGTACAGAACTGAATAAGGCCTGTATTCATAGTCACATGCACAAATGAGTTGGGGATATTCCTGATGCTTATGACTGGTGAGATGTATTGTGGCTATTTACGCTAATGCAAATGACCTTAAAAATAATGAGATGTAAATGAGAAATGCTGTAAAGTGCAGTATGCAAATGAGGCAGTTTTGCAATTCATAGTTTGACATCCCTGCAGCATATACATCTGTTGTTAAAAGCAAACTTTGCTTTAATATGTGTTGCAATCCATAAACTTGCTCCCAGCAATCTCTTCAGTAGTTTGTTCAAGTATGTGTGAGCACTTTCCTGATGCACAAATGAATTATTTCCCCCAGTGATCCATTCATTAGTTTTCCTTAAGTATGTACAAGCATTAAAATGACACAAAAAAATATTCTGCCTAGCAATCACTTCAACAATCTGTCCATGTATGCAGGAACACTTCCCTGACATATAAATGAATTATTTACCCAAGTGACCCTTCAGAAGTATGTCCAGGTATGCAGAAGCTCCAAAATAAAACATTTCCCCAAGTGATCCCATTCAGTAACATATCCTAGTACGCACAAGCACCAAAATGAAACATTTACCCAAGTGACCTATTCAGTAAAATATCCAGATATGCACAAGCACCAAAATAAAACATTTCTTCAAGTGATCCCATTCAGTAACATGTCCTAGTTTGCACCAAAATGAAACACTTCTCCAAACAACCCCTTCAGGAATATGTCGTTATATACATAAGCATCAAAATGAAACATTTCCCCAAGCTACACCTTTAGTAATATGTTTTAGCATGTTCAATCACCAAAATGATACATTTCCCTGAGTGACTCCTTCAGTAACATATCCTAGTATGCACAAGCACCAAAATAAAACATTTCTCCAAGTGACCTATTCAGTAAAATATCCAGATATCCTCAAGCAACAAAATTAAACATTTCTCCATTTGACCCCTTCTGTAGCATTTCCTGGAATACACATGCACCAAAATGAAACCTTTCTCCAAGTGACACGTTCAGTAACATATCTAGGTATGCACAAGCACCAAAATGAAACATTCATCCAAGAAGCCCCGTCAATACAATGCCCAGGTATGAGCAGGCACCAAAATAAAACATCCACCCAAGTGACCCTTCAATAACATACAATAGTATGCACAAGCACCAAAATAAAACATTTTCTGAAGTAACTTATTTGATAACATGCCTGGGTTTGCACCAGCATCAACCAATCTCCCCTCGCATTTCTGTATTCTCCTGGAAAACTGCTGCTTAGTGGAATAAGTTCAGGGCTATTTAAAAGCTTACTATGCAAATGATCTCATTATATATTCATATCTATGAATCATACTGATACACACATGTGTAAAGCCCCCTTGACAGCATAGTATCTGCACCCTATTGCATATGCGTTAAGCATGCTATGCTTTTGTGACAGCGGGGCACGTTTACAACAACTCCTTCACATATACTTATTCATGCTGAAAGCTCAGGATTTTCATATCCAAATAATACCACTCTTTGTGAATCACTACTATGAAAATATGAAGCCCAAGACTATGAATACTACTCCAATATATTTAGAATATATGAAATTTAACTTGTTTCAATTTTAATAAATGAATACATAATGTAGCAAGAGTTTTCCTTGAGGCAATTTATACCTTAATAAGTGTTAACATTTAGCTGCAATATTTTTACTTAAAGATTTTTTCTCATTGCTTAATACATTTATTCATTAAGACATGTCTACTGGTTTTCTATTCCAGCATTAAACTAGTGGGGCTACCATGTTCATGTATAATGTAAGTTATGCCTTGCTGTTTGTCATAATGTCATATACACAGCATTTCTATTTAGGTACCTTCTCTCTACTCTTATAATAGTCTATGTTTTCTTGTATAGACTCACAGTCTTCCTTCCTTCATCTCTAGGAATAGATAGCTACTTGCATATTAACTTAATTGCCTCCATATAACACTTCAATATAGTAATATTTTTTCTCTGTCTTTCTCTGTCTCTCTCTCTCTTTTTTTTTTCCTTTCAGAGCCTGTGGACATTATATTGGTCTCTATTCTTTACCTAGAAGGAGCTCTGCCATAAAGCACAAATTTGCAGATGTTTTCATTGAGATTGCTCAAAATAAGCTGAAGAGCCTTGCTGTATATTAACTTCAACTAGTCAGACACGTGCCTTCCCTGTGCTGGAAAGTGGCTACAATATTCTACCCAGAGCAGTAGTCCTTGCATTCTAAAGACCACTTACCAAGTTGTCCATTTTCCTTTCTCTTGCCAATTTAATTACATTGTATATTCCATTTACTTTGTCTCCCTTGTTTCTTGCTGTCTGCATTCAGTGGAGTAAAGCAAATCTGTTCTGCTTTGTACTTCCTTGATAATTGCTCATCACCTGCTATAAAACTGTTAATTACTGCTATCATTCATAAATGTAATTGCTTGAATTTTAAATTAGTAAGTATTCATGCTTCTTGCTCTCTTGCAAAAATATGTACTCCATGTCTTCACTACCAAATAATTCATGTTTGTACTATTTCCGTTACACCGTGTGTCACTAAAGCAGTAGATTGCGTGAAGTGAAGAAATTCATGTTGTCTCAGATGCTAGTAGTGGGAAGCAGCACAAGCGACCTGAAAACTGAAGACTGTGGGCCATTTCTAAGAAGCAAGACTTCATCTGCACTTAGTTTCTAACACTAGCCTTCAGAAACTGTTTAGAATGAAGACTGTTTTACCCAGTCTCTTTCTACCTGCTCCACCCTTGCATGCTTCTTTGGGTCTTCCACCGCCCCTACTTATCATAATTATTAACATATCTGATGCTTTTTGTATAAATCTCATTTTAAACAACTACTAGACTACCATATGAAAGTACATGTACTAGGACATGTTGACTGATGTACAGCAGTGCACCAGCCATTGCTTCAGAATGTCAGGAAGCATTTTCTTCCCTCATATTTATTTATTTATTTATTTATTTTACATTTGTTAAAGTACCAGTGTAGATTCTGAAGATAGAGGATTTAATTCTGTAGAGAGAAACCTATCTTTTGTTAACTGATTTTAATGGTATTGTTAATATGATCAAAATTCTCATATATTAATAAGATTGACATTGGATCTGTGTTTATTCATAGGTTCATAGGTAGGTACTAGGTTATCGGCCCTAGGGCCTATACAAGCCTAGCCAAAAAGGTACCTTGGCTTTCACCACCCAAGAAAATTATTTTCCTGTGCCCCTGTCGAGCAGAGCCACAGAGGTGCTCCCTGGGATGAATTTCCTATTTCCCATCCAATCATCAAGATTTTTCGTGAAGAGTGCTAATGAGGAGCTTTGTTTGATATAGATAAGTAGTTTGTTCCAGAGTATGGAAAGTCTCTGGGACAGGAATCTATCCCTCCAGCATGTTCAGTTTATTGTGGTGACAAGGTTTAGGTCCCTAGAGCATGTAGCTCAAAGGGATTGGGATTTATTTAAGTGGAGCATGTCCAACAGCTATGGGTTTGACATAGCTTTGTATGTTAGGCAGAGATCGCCTCTGATTAGGCGATATGTGACAGAGTAAAGCTGGAGTTTTTTGATACAGTCTGCGTATGGCATCTGTTTCAGGCCGGTAATCCTCTTTGTGAGGTATTTTTGTGGCCTTTGTTGTAGATGTCTTGTGAGGTACATACCAAAAGGGGTGCTGTACTCTCTAATGGGTGTAATGAGTGATGAGTAGAGGGGAACAATGACCTCTTTTTTCCTGGATGAGAAACCTTTTGTGATGAGGTGTGCCACGTAGAAGGATTTCCTGAGTACTTTGTCAATGTGATTATCAAAGGAGAGACTACTGTTCATCTGTGTCCCAAGGTCTCTTATCACACTTTCAGTGTTAAGTAGACTACCACCTATGTGGTAGCTCATGGATACAGAGTTTTTACCAAAGGGGATGACAATGCACTTTTTGGCATTGAGCTTGAGGTCATGGCTTTGACACCAGGCATCTGCCCTTTTGTAGGATGCCCACATTGTTAGGAGTTTCGATTATGGCTCCTAATTTGCAGTCATCTGCAAACTTCATTAACTAAAGACCTTATGTTTTAGCCTGTACTTCAGAAAAGTAGATACCACACAGGAGAGGACCCAGGACTGAACCCTGTGGTACTCCACTTGTCACTGGTCTGAAGTCAGATTTGGAGTCTGCTACTTTCACAGTGTGGGTTCTGTCAGTGAGCCAGTTGGCAACCCATCTTGTGACATAAGGATTTATACCTAGTTCAATGAGGTTATCTATGATTCCAGAGTGGGGGATGGTGTCAAAAGCCTTGGCGAGATCTAGATAGGCTGTGTTAACCACCTTATCCTCGTCTATGGTTTGGTAACTACTTCAAAGAATTCTGTCAGATTTAGGAGACATGATCTGCCTTTTACAAACCCGAACTGGGTAGGGTCCAGAGTTTGGAGATTACCAATGTCTTTGTTTATAAGATCCATGGCCTTGCAGACCAGGCTCATTAGGCTAATGGGGCGGTAGTTCCTGGGGTCTGTTTGTGGAGTGGGATAACCGTCGCTGTGTGCCATTCAGTGGTACAAAGCCTGAGGAAAGGCTATTATTGAACATGGTGCTTAGGTGTGCCAGTTCATTCTGTAGTTCATGTAGAATGCAGCCTGGGATGTTGTCAGGTCCCATGGATGCTGTGCTCTTGGCTTTGGAGAGTATGGTTTTTACCTGTGCAGCCGTCATTACAGGAACTTTGCATTCTTCCAGTATAGAAATGGGCCCTTTAGGTGGTGAGAGGGGGGTAAAGTTAGCACTGAACATATCTGCCAGGATGTTGGCAATATCAGTTGGTTCTGTATATTTAGTGCCATTGTACTGTAACTCAGAGCAGATCTGAGTGTTGCCATTGAGATTTTTGACGTAGCTATAGATTGCTTTGTGGTTATCTTTACATTCAGTGGTGATTTTGTTTTCCTAACTAGCTTTGGAGGATTTTATGAGGGATCTCAGAGGCTGACCAGGGAGTTCCTCCAATCATGGGATTTTACTCTTTTTTTGCAACAGTTTCTTTCTTCTGTTGTAGAGTTTGTTTATGGCAGGGGACAACCAGATTGGCTTCCTTTTTTTGGAGGTTAGCATCTTGGTTCTATTAGGGATAGCACGATCCATGCACTTGTGTAAGTGCTTATAAAATGCATTTGTATAGGATGCAGCAGTCGTACCTCTATTGTCAGTCTCCATGGGTGTCGTGACGTTTGCCACTTCTGTCTTAAGAAGTGTGAAGTTGGCTTTGGAGAAATTTTTTATGGCGGTTTCCCTAATGGGGGGTGGGGGCAGGATGTGGATGTCTAGGCTGATTAGCTTGTGGTCGGATCTGACTAACAAGGAATTGACCTCTGGTGTGGAACACCAGTTGCCCATGTTGGTAATGACCAGGTTTAGGATATTGCTGCCCCTGGTGGGGGTACAGTTATGTTGCTCCAAGGCATTGGAATTTATGAGTTCCAGAAAACGATGAGCAAAAGAGTTGGTACATGAGTCATTTTCCTAGTTAATGGTGGGGTAGTTGAAATCATCCATTATTAGGATGTTGGGTTGTACCCTAATATTTTCCAGTGTATCAAGAAATGAGGAGTGGGAATCCTGGGACATGGTGGGGGATCTGTAGCAAGTTACAATTTGGATTGCGGTCTTGCCCAGAGTTAGTTGCATTTGGGTAATCTTGGATGCATTATGCTTAGCAACTAGCCTGGAGGTGTGGATATCCTTAATGAATATGGACACGCCTCCACCTTTCATGTTTTGGTCCAAGTTAGGTGGCCGAAAAGTGTGGTATGAATTATAGCCTAGTAATGCAGGGGTGCTCACTGGAGCCTTGAACCAGGTCTCTGTCACTGCACAGATGTTGATGTTCTCCATTTTAAGGAGTGCCTCAAGTGAATGCATTTTGAGGTTTAGACTTCTAGCATTGAGTAGCATTACCCTGAGATTTTGCTTGCTTGTACCTGTTATGATGGTGAATTTGTCATTTGAATCTTGCCTAAAAAAAGCACTATAGGGGTGGCAAGAGCCTTAGCCAGTATCTGGAATCCCAAGGGCGACAGGTGCAGGCCATCTCTGGCAAAGCATTGTGGTCTGTCCATCATATCATCCCAGGCCGACAGATACTGGATCCCCTTAGAATGACACCAGAAGCTTAGCCAATTGTTGAAGTCAATAATTTTGTCCTTGTACTGTGGTATCATTCTGGGTGATGGCAGGATGCTACTCAGCACTAGGGTCATACCTGCCTGGGCTGCATGATCAGAGAGATCCTCCATGTCTCTTTTCATGTAGTCCAGGGAGGTATGTTTCAGGTCATTCACACCAAGACGGACAATGACAGTCATGTTTGTACTTGTAATTGCATGATACTGTATTATATAAACTCTCAGCCTACTCTCTGAACATGTCTGTTGTATTATGTCTAGTCCAGTGAAGTGCTTGTCATGTAAATCTATTCCTACTGCATATATTCTGCCATAAAGGCAAGAAGGGGGTCTGCAGTGGGGGCAGTACTGAAAGAGCAGTATGTCAAAGTCATACTAATGTTTTTTTTTTTATATTTGTGCATAATTATTATTAGTATTATTATTTTAAGTGCAAAGCCTGTTTAGTGCATGCGCTTTATCATCAGCATTCAGCTGTATATATTTATTTCTGTCTTTACTAACAAAAAAAAATCAAACTCTTTTATGTATACAAATGGGTCATATACTCCCTTCTTCATCATTGAGCTGCAGTCTTTAAAGTGGCAGGTGCTGTGCCTTGATCTATTAACTGATAGTAAATATTGGAAGTGACCCTTTAGCTAGAAAAAACAGAGACACTAAGATAGCAGCCTAAAAAGGACAACATATCAACACACTTTCCATAGTTCTGACAGAATATTAACAATAAGAGAATAAAGTGCAAACAGTAACCATGTTATACTCAGAATCTAAGAATTATTTTCAGTTCTTACTGCTCAGTAGAGATTCTGCAGTGCCCTTTCTGAAGAGGGAGTGAAAGAAAAGCAATTTTCTCAGTATTGGATTTCTAGCTAAGGTGACAGCTGACAGAGATTTTCAAGTAGAAAGTCAGAAAGATGTACTGAAAATATTTAAAAGAGAAATCAAACTTTATAAAATATTTTATTACGATAATTGGTAGTTTGTTCATAACAAGCACATAAATACAATGCCAGCCATTATTCCTCTAAAAATACTTATTTTGTAGCTCAGCTGGGTAATTTAATGCAGGCAGCTGTTTTCTAATTCCTGATCAGAACGCCTGTCACCACCACCAATGATGCCAGCTCTTGAGTGAGGTCAATGACTGTCCCCTCAGTACAAATCTCAGTAAGAACATAAATGGAACAGATGTGTGCTCTGACTCAAAAAGTGAACTAAAAGATCTCTTCAGTGTTATACTAAGCTGAGGACACACATTTAATCACTTAGTCATATTTCTTGGAATATGAGAGATGGAAACGGCAACAGCTAATACAATTAAAAGGAAATAAGCGGGTGATGCTTTCATCTCAGAATAATTTTGATAAAAAGTTTGAATGTATTTTTAATCATCATTATATTACTTTTTTTATAGAACAGTGTTGTGTCAAATCCTGTAATTTACTGAATAGCAGAAAAGAACAGGTAATAAAGATCATATGCTTTGACAACTGTTCAATTGTAATCATTTTCTATCAAGGTAAATATGTTCTGCACATTATTTTATTTCTCATTTACAAGTCTACAATATCAATTTGCCTTATTTTTCATTTTAAGTAAAACTGTCACTGAATTAATACAATACGGTTAGTTTTACCATACCTTTAAACAATGGAAAAATATTCACTGAGTCTGACAAATTTAACTACTTATGGTATTTTGAAAATTCCCACTGAGATTCAGAAAGTCTTGACTGGTCTTCTTCTTCATACAGTAAGTTTTTCCAGTTCTTAGAATATCCACTTATGGGTCCCTCCTCATGGAGGGTTACTTCTGCAAACTGGGGACAGGCTAATGTTAATAAACCATGTGATCTCCCACAAAAATGCCGGCAGCCAATAATTCAGAAAACAGCTCAGTTGTGTAAACTTCCACAGTTGAAGATAAAAGTGAATGACTTCAAAAGATGGTGGTCACACGTTCACTGCTATGGAAGGAGCCACACCGCATGTTCACTCAGTGGAGACATGGAGTGAGGAGTGTGTATTAGAGTATGTATGTGCATGGGCATGTGTGTTTGTGTGTCTCTAGAGATATGAAACAATCTGCATGAATGCATTTGCATGAGGGTCAGTATGTCTGCCAAGGTGGTTTCTCTAGGGAGTGTTACTTAAGGAAACAAGTATCTGGATAGGTGCATGTATGTGTGTACATCTTTGTGTTAGAGCATACTTGTGGGCAAATGACTGAGTTTATCCTTGAGCATGACTAACTGCGGGTGGGTATTGTCTGTTGTGTGTGTGTGTGTGTGTGTGTGTGTGTGTGTGTGTGTGTGTGTGTGTGGTGAATGCGCGCGTGTGTGTGTGTGTGTGTGTGTGTGTGTGTGTGTGTGTGTATATGAGTGCAGGTGAGTGCCTTTGCCAGAATGATACACAGTCCCCCAAGGAAACCACTACTGCTAGCTGTTCTGAAATTAGTAGTGTTATTTAGTGTGTAATTCATAAATATGCTAGTTAGCTGTTAATGTGGTCTTTTTCATTGTAGTCATAGTTGCCTCTGAATCACATTTTCTCACCACTTTGCAGATTGACCTATCTTATGTGAACAGTAACTCTCATTCTGTATGTTTCAGTCTGTTCAATAATAAAGGTTTCATTTGCTCAAAGAGGTTAACATTATTTTATATTGTTGTACATGAAAACAGAATGGTGGTATATCAAAACAGAATGGTGGGGGAAACTATTCTAGATATATTAAAATTCAGAATGTAGGTAATGTAACAGTGTTACAAAGAACATTCCAGAATAGTGTCTGCTTTTCAAATTGTATTACATAGTAGCCACTGCAGTCTCTCATACTAAAATGTTAAAGGGTTGCTTAGCTTGTTACACTTAGATAAGTTCATGCTGTGGAGTACTGCAAAATAGTGTACCATTTTTAACTTCATTTAGGTTCATACTGTCTTTGGACTATTGCACCAAGAAATAACTTAAAAGCATTTCTCAAGCTGCACTATTTTATTAGCTGTATTGCCTGAGCATCATCTGTGTGGAAACATGCGTGAATGGGCGTAACTTCGTTGAAGGTTGTGTGTCAGAGCTGGCAACTTGGCACGCAAAAATCTACTGCCAATCATTAGCGTACCAGAGTTCCGCTGTGGTGACCCCTAACCGGGAAAAAGCCGAAAGACACAACATTGCCTGAGCACCTTAGTTTTAACTGCTTTAGCTTTTTACTGAATTAAAGAGCAGAAATTAGACTGAGCTCCGCTGGCCTCCATTAAGTGTTATGTTTTACTGATATACTCATGGCTGCTAGTTTTCGGTTTCTTGAGCTGAACTCTCCTATTGTTCATATTACATTTTTGCTTTTAACTAAACAATTTTGTTTTATTAAAAATAATTTTTTTATCTTTCTTTTTCCATCTCTGTATTGCTAGCTATCCAAGCTGCAGACTCACTAACTGATTCCCATCTTGGAAAGCATTAGCATCCACATCAGTGATCAATTTGAGGGCAATTCCCCAATCCTATTCTACAAATAAAAGGAAGTTTAGTGTAGATCCATCATTTACTGCTTAACATAATTTTTTTGCTGGTGGAGTAGTAACAGCTGGCAGGACTATACTTCCTTCCTCAGATATAGAGTGCTAAATCCCTTTAAATAAGTAGTATTTTAACTACAGTTGTTTGCATAACTTTAACCTTTTTCCCCATCTTACTTTTACACATTGACAAAGCAACTACAGATCTTCAACACAATCTGCATTACTGTGCAAGAAGAAGAGAAAGCTGACATTGATCACAGATAGTCTTTTCTTAGCCATACCATACTGTTTTTTTACAATGGAATTATCCCATTCCATTTACTCCAATACTCTACCACCATTTCCTAACCACCTGACTTACTCTACATTTATACTCTCACTATCTCCTCCCACTTAGACCATAACACCAATAAGACTATCATCTCAACACTTACTCTCCTCTCGCAGTCACATATCAGCACAACTCTACTAACACATACAAATATGCTCATTACTAATGACTACACACCTCTCTCTAATGCTCTCTAATGCTCTTTCTCCTTGTAACTCTTAACTTACTCTATAGCCTATCATCAACTTTACTATCACTCATGTTCACTCTCAACTGCTTCATGCAATCCTCTCCATAGCATGAGATTTTACAGGGCTACCATTTCTGTGCCTCTTTATCATTTATATTTATAAAAAAGTTAAAGACTATTTATAACAATAGATAAAAAAGTATTTTTAATAAAACAACACCACTGCATTACTACAAACTAAAGCAACCCTGTCTTAAGCAAACCAGTCAAAAAAAATTACGCTAAGCCAAAAACTAAAGGTAAATGGCTACATTTCTGTCTGCATTTTTCAAGTTCTTAAATTAAATGTTTACATCCACCAAAACCAGGCACAACACTAGATTCTCTAGCTGTTCCAACTTCTCGACCCCCTTCAGATAATCTACAAAATTATTCAGGACTGAAAATAAGTCATGTAAACCTAAGAAGTATTTGAAATAAATTTATAGAAGTCCATGCATAGATGGCCAACTACTTCCCTGACATTGTAATTGTAACCAAAACCGGGTTCAAGTAGGAAATAAAAAAATGAAGAAATTCTCCCCTGAGCTTTAACATTCCCAGGCTATATAGCCTACACAAAAAAGGCAGGTATATTGCCATAATATCCTAAAATGGATATGAAATCTTACCTTATTGCATCACCCTACAACATTTTTAAAATGTAGAGCTACAAATAATGTCCTTCAAGCTAAATTCCCAAAATGTTATTGCCATGGAAGGTGCCTATGTACCACCAGGTAATAATATCAACTTTAGAAGATATCCTATACTGGAACCCTACCAATATACAATTAGAGGCAGTAATCCTAGGTGATGTAAATATTAATTGGACTTAGTCTGCTAATCAACTGGTCATACATAACATGTTTATGTGACCTAAAATCTTTTCAAGACTCATTAAAAAAGGCATGCATATACAAAGCTAAGAAGTTCACATCTCCCACAGACAACAGACCTCAAATTTTCAGGTGGATGCATTCTTCATGTGCACTTTAGTCACCACTTGTAGACTACAAAACTGTATAGTCATTATAAGAGAAAACTTTATAAATGAAAGTGATGTCTTAAATGAAATAGCAGTCTTTCATGAAACCATGTCAACACACACTCATACACACATACACACACACACACACACACACACACACACACACACACACACACACACACACAAGCACACACATAGATGTACACACATATGTACGCACGCATACATGTATTCACACACACACACACACACACACACACACACACACACACACATATAAATGCACACACACACACACACACACACACACACAGACGTATACACATGCACAGAGACACAATTGTCATTTTATGTGGGCAGTATAGATAAAACCATTGTCTCAAGTCAGTCTCCAGAGAGAGGTGAAAGCATTTTTCTTGTGAGGTGATACAGGGATGGAGGACCAGTGCTGAGCCCTAATGCAGTATTTGTACTTCAAGAGGGCAGCAGCCATGCAACATACATTGAAATAAAATGTAGCTTCATCACATTTAAACTATCATTGCTTTACTGGAGTAGATTATTGATCTCAGGTAACTGTTTTTAGGCACAGTCAAAGAATATCAACCTGAAAAGTAATTTTCAGCAAAAGTTTAAGAGAAATATAAACATTATATGGTATTCTCATATCGCAAATGAAGACATTGAGTTTCCTTAAATATTGTATGGTGTTGCCCCTAATATCACATGTACTTGAAACAGCTACAGTGACAGTGTATAACCAAAAATAAACAGAGTGTGTTTCAAGATGCACTTATCTCTTATTATACATTAGGTAAAACAGCTCAAATTATTGTCTTCAGCAGCCCATAAAACATTTATTTAAGTCAATGCGGATCTAAGAGGTTTTTGCAACATTTGACTAGAGACAAACACTATCTACTTATCTTTTCTATGCTCTGTAAAATATCTTCTTAGTCTAGCATTAAATATTAGAAAGCAGAATATTTTTGAAAACAATACACAACATTAGGTCATATGTGTTAGTGTAATACAGACATAACATATATAGCTAGACATTCAACTTCATAAATAAAACATTTGCCAGTCTTTAGAAAAGATCTTGCACTATGTGAGTTAGTTCATTTTTGGCCTCCTATGAACAGTAAACACAAACCTAGTTTACACAGAGAACTTCTAAGGAAGTAAGCTGCCTTACCTAAAAGTAAGGAGTGCAACCTTATCCCCTCTTCATATTCTACTTTTTCAGCCTTCATCCTACCCATTCTGCTTTCTGTAGTCTGTAGGCTTACATTACCTAAGATGATTTGCTGTAGCTGCATTTTTGCCAGACAATATAGTTTACTTCAAAAATATTACTATTGTAAGATGTGAGTTGCAGAAGAAGCTAGCTTTAGACCGCAAACATATGAACTTACCCATTAATATATGTCAATAACTTTTTGGAGGTATATTACTTTGATGAATAAGTTCTGAGAAAAGACAGTTGGTGATAGCCCATCTCCCTCTGAAAGCAAACCATTGATTTTCAAGTGTTACCCTCTTTCCTGTTCCTCTAAACTTTCTACTTTATATTTTCTTTACTGTTGAATGACAGGCCTTCACCTGAATCTTTATAATGGGAAAGCATTTTCCTTACAGAAATTACATTATTTGCCATAAGTGCCATCTCAGGCTTAAGATCAGGTACATTCCTCTTTGTACCTTGAAACAAACACCACTAAGAAAATCCCAGTGAGACTTCTTTTGAAGTTAATTATTTTATGATTTCATACTTAAATTGAGAAATTGATTCAGACCCTATATTAGAATGACATTGCACTGGTTTTGCAGTCTTTCTGGATGGACTCATACAGTGTTCGACCTCTCAGTATTTATGATGTCCGAAGTAGATTTCTTAGAAACTGGGAGACAGAGGACATGGCAAACAGGTTTTTCTTGTACATATTGTTCCACTAATATAATCATATTGGGCACCAATCAACAGTCACTACTCATTAAATAATAGTTGTCTTGATTTCAGCAAGCTGAATCTCCAAATAAAAATACTAATTTGAATAATATGCATAAAACAAAGTTGTTTTATGTGGAAAGAGAGAATTATAATAAATCACTTATAAGCTGCCATTTAATATATTGATCAACCAGAAATATCTATGATATGTTATTCTGTTTATGTTTTAGTTCTCTATATGGTGGTATAATGGCCATGGTGGTGCAGCAGTTAGCGTTATTGCCTCACAGCAAGAGGTTCTCCAGTTTGATTCTCGGCTGGAGCGCCTACTGTGCAAAGTCTGCATGTTCTCCCCATGGTTGAGGGAACTTTAAAGACATGTAGGTATGTGCATGAGTAGGTATACCTTCTTTGAAGGTTGGGCACCAGGCTGGAAATTTAACACCGTAACAATCCACTGCCCATCATAAGCGGACTGGTGATCTGCTGTGGTGACCCCTAACCGGGGAAAGCCGAAAGACATTACTTTACTCAATTTATATGGAGAATGTGTACAACTAGTTTTCGTTGCAATGTTCTTATATATTGTTAATTTAATATTATTCTTCATTAATCTTACAGACAATTTTAACACTATCCTGCATTCACCTTATTGACAGTTTTTAAAAATATTTTTATTTGTAAAATAAATACAACTATTTAAAAAGAAGACATAGATTTAAATAAAATTAAAAATAAAAAAACAAATTCAGGATAGATATTACAGCCTTTATACAATTCTTTCCAAATGAAAATAATAATTTTTTTCTAGTAATGCTTTTAATTTGACCCAATATTTAAAAAAAAAAACATTTTTTGTTTGTTTTTTTTTTTTACCTGTGGACTTCATAGTAGTAATAAACATTTCTTGCTGGCAAACAGTAGAGGCCAACTTCAGAAACTCACTAAAGCTGTGAGGTGTATCACTCATCTTTTATTGCAACTGCTAGCAAAGTCCAGACAAGAGGGCATTAAGAAGGATTTATTCAAGATAGTAGAGCAACCAGAAGCATATCTGGCTCAACCATTGCCCTCTGCTGGTACCATGAACTAGCACCCCATCTCCTCAGCTCTTCAAGTGAACAACAACAATAACAACAGCAAAGCATGTTCACTCTTTCTACTGGTACACCAATCAGGTGGTCAGATACATGACACACACTCCTCAATCAGGTACATAGCTGGCTTTAGGCATCAGTGAACCCTGCGGTCGCTGGGGGCCCCCTGTTCTCTGGGGGCCCCCAACCATACCAAGTTATCTTATCCTGATATTTTTTTAAGTCTGTCAAACCAACAAAAGCTAGTATAGCATCCTTGTATACTTAATAAACTACACGGATAATGCTTATTTATACCTCCTTTAAAATTCAAAAGATATTTCTGGTTGTAGTAACAGTGTTTTAAAACTCCACTGCCAATCATGAGCAGGCAGGTGATCCGCTGTGGCAACCCCAAACCATGAAAAAGCCGAAAGAAGAAGAAGAAAACGTAACAGTGTTTTGTCAAGTAACAAGCATCAGAATACTATTAAATATTTTACCACTGACATAATGCCGGCAACTTAGTTAAATCCTGCTGTTGGAAATTTTCTCCACATGCTATACCCGTGGCTGCAGGGGCCCCCCATTAATCATCCTTGACTGTATGGGGGCCCCACAAAAGCTGCTGCAGGTTGGGGAAAAATGAGGAAGAAAAAATTTATTAATTTACTAATTATGCTCTTTAACCTGAACAGGGCTGCGATATGACCCTGTTAGGATGAAGTTGATAATGAACATGAGCAAGGAATGCACTAGAGAGATCAGCAGCGCAAAGTGACCAAGGTATGCACTAGAGAGATCAGCAGTGCAGAGTGACCAAGGCATGCACTAGAGAGATCAGTAGCACAGAGTGACCAAGGTATGCACTAGAGAGATCAGCAGTGCAGACTGACCAAGGTATGTACTAGAGAGATCAGCAGCCCAGAGTGACCAAGGTAAGCACTAGAGAAATCAGCAGCCCAGAGTGACCAAGGTAAGCACTAGAGAGATCAACAGTGCAGCGTGACCAAGGTATGCACTAGAGAGATCAGCAGCCCGGAAAAACTTATCTTGGTGCAAAGTTTGGATTTTAAGAAGAGCTGATACTTCTGATAATCAGGGATGGTTTTCTCTTTTAGGGAGTTTTATAAATACAAGCATAACGCCAGATAGTATAACACTCAATTCCTTTGCTTAAGAATTCAGTGCAATCCCAAAAATAATAAAGGCTCAGAATCAATAATATATGGCTAAGGCAATTTAAACCTCTGCTTTCATCTTAGTCTAACACCAGAGGGATGTATAGGCAGTGACTGTCTTTTGTGGGGGAGTTAGGGAAGGAGGCAGTATTCCCAGATAAGACCTATATATTTCCACAACTGGCTTGTTAGTTTATTGTGAGCTACTATTTTGTCAGCTTTGACCATTAAGCCTTGGGCACAACTTATGTCTTTCTTGAAAGAAAAAAAAAGACTGAAATTCTTTTCTTTTTCATGATTTTTGTTTAGGCCACCATTGGAGTAAAATGCTGAGAAAATGCTCTAAAATGCATCCCAGGGCACATATATAACCCTGATGGCTTTGGAGGCACCAGCTTAATTGAGTTATTTCATAAATGGTTGTTACTGTGCTGTCTTGGTCAGGAAAGGAGTGCTGAAAGAATACAAAGAAAACTAAAGCTGAACAGCAACAGTGAATTTCTTTTCTTAATAATAATTTTTGTTCAAGCCTTTATTGGATGAAAATGGTGTGTAAAAAAAACCCTTTGAAATGCACTTCAGAGCTTATAGAAAGTTATGGCTTATTGAAAAAGCTGACAGTAAGGCAAAATGTGAGAAAAGGAAGATAAAAGTAATGTGCATGGTATGGGGAGCCCTAAAGGGGGTAGTGGATTAGAGTAGGGGACTGGAGGGTGTGAGGGGGGTGGGGGTTGAGTCAGTAGGCCTAGTCATCACTTAATTTAAGTCCAGATCTGTACATATAGTTGTTGTAATGTATAATTGTTGCAGCTAAATGCCAGTGTCCCTTTGTTAGACAGGTCAACAAAGTGTGGTATATAGGACTGTTGTAATGTAACAACTTGTAGCCAAGGTCTGTCTGTGCGTACTACTCCTAAACGCTTGCAGCACAAACTAATAGGTTTCTTAGGAGGTGTGGCTATGACAGGATGATACTTATACTGGAAGTGCCTAGGGGGCCCCCAACTTGACATTTGTTGGGGGCCCCCAAAATGCTAACACCGGCCCTGATCAGGTCCCATTTGTGTAACCAGCCCCCAACCCTCCTTCCTCGCATTTTAGTAAAAAAATATATATATACATTTTTTGGTTTTAAACTGTAGGAAGCTGCTTGCTACAAATATAACAAGTAGTTACTATAATTTATACCCTGCACAGAGTCCTACAGTGCTCAGGTTTTAATTAAAGATAAATTAATAAATAAATAAATAGGGAGAGAAGGAAAAAAGAAACCCATCTTTTCTCTTTTAAATTGTAAAAAATCTGCTTGATACAAAAGTAATAAGCAGTTGCTACAGTTTATACCCACACAGAGCATGTCGGTGCTCAGGTTTCAGTTAAAAGAAAGTTAAGACCACACACAGAGCCCTCAGATTTCACCACAAAAGCTTTTAAAATCCAGTATTGCTTTTACGAGTGATTGGGAATAGATTGCCCCAACACTTTGCACCTGAGACAGTTGTCCCCTTTACACTACTGAGAAACATTAGTTCATCAAATAGTCAGTAATGGTGCAACAATCTGACCATAATGCAATAAAGAAAGATAAATTGTCTGATCAGTAGTTTTTTTTCCACATTAAAAAATATATATATGCATCACTCTGCTTTTAACTATTATTTAAATCTCAAGTGGATGACATTGTTTTTTATAAATTTCTTTGATTTTGTAAGGAGCTATCAACGTAGTATGGATATATTTCCACATGAAGATTTTCAAGAACATACTGCAAGTTGTTGAGCTATAGATTTGAATCCCAGTACTTAACTACAATCTTTGTCATTCCAAATCAAGATACATGTCTTACTGAAATCTTAGTGTATATTGTTAACTATAAATTCTACATCTAATATTAGTCTATATAGTTTGCATAGAAAGATGTGTGTATCTCCACAATTATTAATATTGAAAGAAAAATATTCCCATATTTTGGGGTAAGATGTTTACAAATTATTTAAATCCCTCAAAAATTTTCTTATTTTAAATGCTAAACTCCAGCTGAGATGTTCCAAATTAAATATTCTCATCAACAAATCTGTTGATAATGTAATCCATTTAAGGAATCCATCAAACCAATAAGGTTTTTATTAACAACAAATTATGGCAAATATGCAAAAGCATTACCAAGAACCCAAAAAGACTGTTCATCTCTACAATTTTGTTTTATTCTGTCACTTTTATTTTTGGGGACTAGTGAATTCAGCTTGAAATCTTTACTTAGTGGGTCACATGATATAATCTTCTTAAAAGTACTTAGAATAATATTGATGTAATATAATGTGTTACTCTATTCAGAAAGCCAGTAACATAATTTTGAAACCCCACAGCATTGTATGGTTAATGCCTCATGAAGAAGCAGACAATTTTTAATTCTGAATTATCACAGATATGAATAGATTTCTACTCTGCTTCATAATAAATATCTAACTAATATAAGATTATTTTGAAAACCGTTGCTAAAACACAAATGCATATAGTGGGAAAGTCAATAATCCCTTTAGCCTAACATCTAAAGTGATTGATAATGGCCATTCCAGGCTTGATGGATGTCATAAAAAACCCAAAAGTATCTTATTAATTACTTTCAAAATATCTTTTTCAAGAATTAAAGCAGTTTATTGAATCAAATATTGTAATTGTGTCTATACGATAAGTTTCATGAGCATTGATCTGTCTTCAAAAGAAAAGAAAAAAAAAACATTACATGTATTAATTAATGTTTTAATTTGGTCTATTATGACAATATAATTTTCTGTAATAATGAAACAAACCATTAAACTTTATAGTTTCTGTTTAAATTTTATTTCTAATAAGAACAGCTAATTGTTTAATAAATAATGTAAAAATGAAGGTTAAATAGGACAGAGTTACTTCATCCCTTAATTTACTTTAATCCCAGTAATAACATTTTAATAATTTTCTTCTATATAATCTATTATTGTTATTATGCTTTTAATACTGTCTTGAATTTGTCTTTCACAATCTTGTCTGAAATAAATAACCAGGACACTTTATTAATCTTTTAGTCTATGTACAAATAAAACTTTACACTTTGCAAATAACTTTAAAAAGGCCCATTAGCCTTGTTTTTGACAGTTCATTTTGACAGTTTGTGAAGGGACAGACTGTACTAGCTTTCCAAAATAGGAGACTTTAATCTTCTATACAAAAAGAAAAGCTGAATGTGTATAAAAATTTGACTGATTAAAATATTCTCAAATATATGTGTACAAAATCAAATAATAAAGTAGGAGTTTTCTATATGTCCTTAGAACTTCATCACATTAATATTTTAAGAATCCATTAATTTGAAAACACTGGCATCAGTCTGAATATGGCATACTGTATGTAAAGATGTGATCTATGTTCTCACTTCCAACCAAAAATTAATTGGCAGCTAGAAAATACAAGTTAGTACTTACATTCTCCACATTTTTCATTTTTCACTTCCGTTTTCTTCTTCATTTTCTACTTCTTCCCCTTTCCCTTCCTCCAATCTTTCCCAAACTCCCTATAAAATGAATAAGTTAAAGATATGGCCAAGTTGAATCAATAAATATTATAGTTTGTACATGTAACAGCCATTATGACAATCTCTACAGGCTTATGTGAAACCATTCATTGATGGTTTGTGACTTATTGTACAACTGCTTGATAGGAGAGGATTTATTCTGATGTACACTTTATTTTGTACCTCTGATTTTTACAACTATAACAAGGTGTGACTAGTAACAATATTTAGCAGAAGCTGTTGAAAGACATAAAGCATATCAATGTTTTAGCATGAATGGTGCAACTGGTGCAGTAGGTCAGAATAATTACTTTATGAATTACTTTTTGTTGTAGAAGGTTAACTCAGAATACTGAAGTTTCATATTGTTTATGTGATTTCCTCACTCACTTTGACTTAAATGACTAAAAAATTACTAATTGTTTCAGTTTTACTGAAAAATGATATTACTGATTTCATTTTTTTCTTTTCAATTTCTTTAATTGTTTGTAACTGAGTTTGAATTCTTTAAATTATTATGCCATTAATGATTTGCTCAAGCAGAAGGATTTTCGTGTGAAAAATGCTGTGCATATACAAAGGTTAACACCTGATAATAATGGAGACTTTTGCTCTTCATGTCAAACACTGGATGATTTGCTTACTATTATTAATAATGAATCTGGACTTACTGAAGATGATTACACTTGTGCAACTGGCACAGCTTGGAAAACTGTTGTTGCATATATTAATGACTGGGCTGATGCAATAAATAATATTAGGCAAAGTGCAAGTAGAACACATTTAGTAAATGAAGTGTCATCTGCCAATTAAGACCAATCAACCCTTATTAAACATAATCTTATCATTAAAAACTTTGGTATTCAGGATATACATAGTCAGCAATCTGAGGATTCACAGCATGTGGAAGAAAATAAAAAAGAAAGAAACAGGGAAGTTCATAACAAATAACTATGAAAAAAGAAATTGATTAATGTCAAAAATGAAAAAAAAAACGGAATATATAATAAAAAGAAATTTCTTGGTTATGTAGCACACAAATTACAGGGAATGCTAACATTGTTCAGACACAAGATATTAAGATTACAGAAAATGACATCACTTTTTCCAATAAAGAATGTAGAAAAAAGAGGCAAGGGGTGGCTAAAAGGAACTTCAAAGGATTAAAGAACATTACTATAAGTGTGTGGAATTACAAAGACAGCTAGAAGAGAATTGTATGCTTGCAAAAGAAATAGGTTAACACAGTCAGATTAATAAGACTAATGGTGATGAAGAACATATATAGAGCATTTAGACAGAATTGCCATCTATGAATGTTTAGGGTTATCAAAAAGTAGTAGATAATCATTAGGCCACCTGTGTAAGAGATTTTATAAAAATGAGAGATGTATTAACTGGTTCTCTGATAGAATAGCTGATGCATGGAACAGACTACCAAATTATATTAACACAAACACTACTTTCGGTATTTTTAAGAACTAGTATACTTTTAATGGGAATAAATGTTTTGCTGTATTGTTAGGCTAAAAGAACATTATTGACCATGTTTGAAATATTTGAGTATATCTATGACCGTATATAAAGTCATATAGGGTTCACTGCAAGATATAACATCTTAACTAGCGTAGTCTCTGATAGTCATGCAATAAAAAAAATCACAATACAACTCGTACCTAGAATTTCTAGTATAAAGTTAAGATAAAGAGTGCATGACCATTGTTACCAATTTCCATTAATATTCATTCTGTCTCTACTTCAGCAGGCATAGTCATTCATACAACTAAATATCAGTCTTAAAGTAGCCATTAGAAAGTGTGAGATTTCAGTTATCACTATTAAGTCTCTATGCATTAAAGGACTGTTTAGACACACCAGTACAGTAAAACCATCAGAACTCATCAGCATTCCTTCATATGAAGTGAAAAAACAATCTCTAACAATTATCCCCCAGATCTAGGTAATACATGCCAAAACCTACATAGCCCTTCAAATATGAACAATACAGATCACTTTAACATAGAGTAAACATTTAGGACATCATCAAAACTGGACGCATATGCTAAATGCCTGCCAAACTATTCTGCAGCCACAAATAAGCTGAAGCAAGCACATATCCATGAGGCAAAATGAATACTTCTGTCTCAAAAAATATTACTTTTACATCATTATCAGGAGTATGGCATAAAATATAATGCCCTTTTAGATTTTGGACTCCACTGACACTGCCTTAGGCGTATGGAAACAATGGCAACAGTGTTATTACCTTACATTTATTATGTTTGAGAATAGAGTTAAAACAATGGCATTAAATAAAACTAAATTGAAAACATTATTATATATAATATATTGATTTCTCTCTTGGTTTCTTTAAAGAAATTGCTGTCTTCAAGACTGAGTTTTCAGCCTGTGTTTTAAGACTCTTGCCAGAAAAATCCAAGGAGTCAGATGAAGACAAAATATCTGTCTTGGATAAAAGAGACTGTTTTCCTGTGAGTTAAAGGTTCTTAATATTTCCTTGAGAAAGAGCTGTAGTCAGGATGGG
Source organism: Protopterus annectens (assembly GCF_019279795.1). Lineage (NCBI taxonomy): Eukaryota > Metazoa > Chordata > Ceratodontiformes > Protopteridae > Protopterus > Protopterus annectens. The sequence continues at coordinate 1,438,527,045 of NC_056739.1, forward strand.
AAAGTGAACATTGATGCCATTTCTTGTAATTCCGTAATAAAAGGAAGGCAATAAAAGTCATTATAATAACCATTGTAAAACTATACTGTATTATCTGTTTTAGGGGGAGAGTTTGACCAAGCAGTTTTTCAAAATTAGATCCTTATCAGCATTAGACATTAGTTTAACAATAATTGATCTCAGAGGAGCTCCTTTTTTTAAATAAGTGAAGTGGTCAAATATCTATGGGCTCTCTCAATGTCACAAGATAGAGCTGTAGGCAAGATTAAGATTTTTGGTACCCCTGCAGAAAGAGAGTTTGTAATGTTTTCTCCTCCTGTAATTTGAGGTGCACCATATATTATTAATTTTAGTTCCTCTCTCTGTTCTCTAAGTCATTCATCAGGATTCACTACTGCCTGCACTAGGTGTGCACCATTCTGAGTGAACAGACAACACAGACATAACTCACACCTTCTTCCTCCTAATTTTAATTTTCCTACTGATATTCTTGCAGCTTTAAATATTGACAGGGATTCCTAAAGGTTACCGCAAAGTGTCGACTACTTGTATACTTAGTGTAATCTTTCTGAGTGATTAGAAAACACAACACATATGATAAGAATGTTCTTGAATACATATCATGTACACTTAGTGTACACTTACCACTGGATTTACTATCCTCAGCCTTTTAGGAGCAGGACAGCAGAGCGCAATGCATACTAATGAAGGTGCGATGCCTGAGCTCTTAATCTTACATGGAGTGTGTAAGAGTGCAGGGGGCGAGTCTGAGAGCAGAGTTCTCAGAATATACACGCCCCTGCAATGAAGAACAGCAGACAAGTCCCAAAAGAATGAGCAAGACTGCTCATAGGTGTATGCATACCCTCCAGCAACATCCCCCATGTGTACAAGAGCAAAAGTTAAAACAACAAATAGAAAGATATATATTTTTTATAAACAGATGAAATTTAACCGTAGGTGTGTGGGTTTGCCCATCGCTTAGCTATGGTTAATGCAGTTTAAATGGCAGAAGAGGATAAAAAGCTAAATATATGCAAATGAAGCAGTATAGCAATAGTGTAGTGGGTAGAGCATTCGCCTTATGAGCAATCATTCCCGGTTCGAGTCCCCCTGCAGTACATTTCATTTTCCATGTCAAATCACTTTGTGACCAATATTTTTAGTTGCATAACCTACTAAATAATATATATTTGTTTACTGGAGTACTGCATTAAATGCAGATGTGAGGTGTCAGTGTCATAATGTTGCAAAGTCCATAGATAATCACATGTGTCCCATACAGTATATGTACACAGGAATCATGGATACAAATGGAAGGTAAAATGTGTAAAGAATGATAACTCCATACAGCTTCCAAATCCTCTACCTTCCCAAGAACAATTAGACATTACTGTCTAAATTAGTGCAGTGGTAAGCGGGAGTAAGCACTAGTAAACAAGTGTAAGCACTAGTAAGCAAGTGTAAGCACTATTAAGCACTAGTAAGTGGGTTTAATCCCATTTGCACGGAGGTAAGAAATGCGCACACAGATTAAGCAATACTGAAGCTCTTTGTAAGCATATTTAACCAGAGGTTAGCTTACCATCATGCAAACCTGTGAACACCCACTTACAAGTGCTTAAAAATGCCTTAATCACTCTGTATGCAACAGCCGCTGTTCTGGCCAGAAACAAAATAAACAGCCTTTGCAGGTCTTGAACCCAGGACCCTGTACACTATAGTCACAGTAGTTAACCATCAAGCCATCACAACAGTACATACGATTGCGGTATCACCAAACAAATCCTCACTAAAGTAAAATCAAACTGAACATGTGAAAGAAATCTGTATACAGTCTTATGTTCTATAACGTACTACATAACATAAATATGTGAACTGGAGTACTGCAGTAAGCCCAGATGTGAGGTATAATTGTAATAAAGTGTTGAAGTCCCCTAATAAACACAAGGACCCCATACAGTGTACGTACACATGAACCATGGATACCAGACGCATATATAACATGTAATGAATAATAAATGAATGCCAAAAAGCAAATATAATGCAAATTAAATATTAATCAATGCTAAGCTTTGCACAGGCCAGCTTAGTAGGTGTAAGCGATGGGTAAGCCAGCTAACTCAATTTGCCCATTGGTATACCACTTTAAACAAAGCCAACCTTAGGTAAGCAAGTTTGCTCATAGCTTAGTCTTTTCAAAACCGACCAATCACAGCAAAGTGTGGGAAATTGGCCCTATTTAAACCCAACAGGTGGGAATACAACTCATAACTGGTTGTATCTTCCCCTTGCAGGCACCGTGTCTGGAATGGGAGAGGGTGTGCATTTTTGGGTGCTGCTCTGGGGCATCCAGGAGTCCAGAGTTATGGCAGGACTAATTGTCAAAGACCATGAGCAGAGACTGCTGCAGGGCCAGTACCAGGATTCCCAATATAAAGCGGAAGCCTGGGACAATCTCACCCATGACCTCAACAGTGCCAGTGGCATACCCCAAACTGGTGAGCAGGTCAGGCATAACTATGGCGACCTGAAGCAGCAAAAGGGGTATCTCTTGGATCAGTGGATCCAAGAAGCTAGGAGTACAGGGGAGGTCCCAGCTGTGTGTAAGTATCACTCCACTATCTGTTTAATATTTTCCAGCTCATGTATATTATGGATAGGTATGGCTAAATATTCCTCTTATGTCCTTCACAGTGGCAATTGAGTGGGCTGCGAACGAGGAGGCCCATGGATGTTGCTTGGAGAAGTTGTGATGTGAGGCAGGTTAGTAATACTCTTGCATGAACTGTCATAGGAAATAAATCTAAAAGTATTAGTAAGTTAATTGCCTGTATAAAACCTGTATGGTTTAAGGCAAGTACGGCATACACCAGAGAATATGGCAGGAAGAGTCTCATGTAGGTTGTATGTAAATAAAAGCATAATATCCTGACAATGAAGGTCTAACTGCTGGACTGCATGTGTTTACTCTGGTATCATATAGTAATGTAGATTTGCAATCACTTAATAGTACTGTTGTATTAAGCACTGTCACCCACACTGTGCAACATAAATAAAATGTGTAGGGATTTCTGTGTATGACTGGTGTAATTCCCAGAAGTCATTAAGTACAAATGAGAGAGACATAGAAAACAGTGAAAAGACAGACAGCAAAATCCAAATAGCACACACAACTGAGATGTGAACTGTTGTGTTTTTATCACACACAGCCATGGTTCGAATCCTGAGAGTGGTAGTAAGTCTGCATACAGAATCATACCCCACAACTGTACAGATATGTCCAGAATGCCCGGTAAATTGGCCCATATCTACTACCTGTCACTCTGTCCCCCTGGGAAATCAGTGGCATGATCCCAGACATATAAGCAGCAAACAAGAAATATAACTAATTGTCACACATCTATAAGAACAAACGTGTCACTCTAGCAACTCCCCAAACTATTATGAGAGTAATGAGCCAAGTATGTCCCATCTACACCCCCATGTTGTTAAGCTGTGACCAGAGCGTGTACAGTAACAGAGTGAGATGTATGCACATAATACTAATGTGGAATCTGGTACTTTGTGTGGCAACATTCAGGTAGTGCTAACAAACATTGCTCCCACAGGTCAGTCAGATATGAACACTGTGCACAGAAATAAAAGATTGATACCCTGTACTGGTACTGTTTACTTTGGTATTGTATGGCATTGTTATTGTTGCAGTTTCTCTGAATAATAAGATATTACTCATCACCGTCACCCACACTGTGCTACATAATATAACTGTCTAGGAAATCCTGTATAAGAGTGTTGTAATACAAGGTCAGAATGTAAAACCACAGGAGAATTATAGACAGAAATCAGATAAGAGATATACAGCAATATCTACATAGCACACACAGCTGTGAAGGACAGTGTTTTAGTGTTAGCAGACATAGCACATATGGGTGTGTGGGTCCCAGTGGACCTGCATGTCCCACCTCAGCTGGCTGTGTCACCGTGCACCAGCATATCTGGGGCCCAACCCAGGACCTGCTCATCCGTTGGGCCTGCACCAATTTTGTGTGGAACCACCTCAAGAGATGGGGCTCACCCCCCCCCAGGGGCGGGCGCAGACAGGAACATGTTACCAATCGCCAGGTCTGGGTTGTGGTGCGTAGCGAGCTCATTTGGGAGTTTGGAGATCAGCTACACCAGCTCGAGGGCCGCATGTCCTGAATAAATGGTCGGCCTGCCTCTCCGATGCAGCCCCCAGCACAGCCACCTTTGGGGCTGTGAAGGTGCAGTGGTGACTGCTCATGCATGAGTACCTCGTTCCATGGGCTTCCGATTTCCCAACACCCCTCCCCATCAAGGTGTTTACCCCCAACATGTGTCATATACTGCCCCTGTATGCATCTTGTTTGTCTTGTCTGTTAAACTACACAACCTACCTCCCCAAATATACCTACTATCCCTCACCAACATCCCATTTTCACCTGAAAAAAAAACGCAATCTGTTCCTCCCAAAAAAATCTCACTCCATACATAGCTGTCCATTTCGCACACATGTCCACTGGACACATGTAATCTGGTCTAATTGGCATCACAGCATATTATTGTTGTCCTCATCCCTCTCTCAGGAGTTGCAGTGTCCAAATCTACCTGCAAATTCAGTGTATATGCACAGCTATAGCTGTAAAAGAAATGGGCAGCTATGGACCTTCCCTACACCCTTCTTGCACATCCCTAGCTATTTTCCCTAATGTCTTTCCCTCTTTGTGCCCCTTTTTCCCTACTTTTCTACCAACCCTTTTTTTCTTTTCTTTTAAAGAAATTAGCATGGGAGTAAGCGGGAGTAAACACTTTTAATCAGCAGTAAGCAGGTTTAAACCTGTTTGCATGTGGGTAAGCAATGCCTACACATGTTAAGCAACTGAGAAGCTAAATCAGTATTAGAAACTGTAACTAGAAGTTAACAGTGCTTACGTCTGTGCAAACCAGTGCCAACATTGCTTACAACTGCTTAAAAGTGCCTTAATCACTCTGTATCCAGCATCCCTTGTTCTGCCCAGCAACAAAATAAACAGTCTTTGGAAGGCTCAAATCCAGGACCCTGCACATCACAGCCAAAGTGATTTATCACTAAGCCATGCGAGATATACATAACCCTGATGTTGTCACAAACATATCATCCAGCACAGTCATTCAACAGTGCAAGAAATGTATTTAAACATGTAGATGTATGTGTGTGTGTGTGTGTGTGTGTGTGTGTGTGTGTGTGTGTGTGTGTGTGTGTGTGTGTGTGTGTACATATATATTTATATCTAAATAGATATATACATATCTATATATGTAGATACAGATATATATATATATATATATATATATATATATATATATATATATATATATATATATATATATATATATAAATATATAAAGATATACATATATATAAATATATATATATATATATATATATATATATATACATATGCATACATCTATAGATATGTACGTCTACAAATATATGTCTCTATATATACAGCAATATATATATATATATATATATATATTATATATATATATATATATATATATATATATATATATATATGTAAGCATAATTATATATCTATATATGTATATAAAGACATATATCTATAGATATACAAGAGAACATAACAAAAACATATATGTCCACATGCACCATTAATGGGGGTGAGGGGGCCCAAGCAACATACGTCTTGGTACATATAGATATTCCCCCCTACAGCCAAACACATCTGCCCTATAGTACAATATCAACTGTTGCAAATCCCATAACCAGGACCTAACACAACATGCGCACAAGATGTTAACAGTACTCCATCCCACCTGTATGATGGGAGGCTGGTATCAGTAAAATATTGTGCAGTACAGTTTGGCTACCATAGGGAATGTACAATGTGGAAGCAATCAACATTCCTAAGATGCATATAGACAGATACATATATGCAGATACACACACACATATATATATATATATATGTATATATATATATATATATATATATATATATATATATATATATATATATATATATATATATATGTAACTACACATACACACACAGAGATATGTCTAAGAAGATACATATGAAGAAGGTGCACACAATACAGAACAGTCACTATGCCTACAGTTGCCACCTTGCCAACTGGACACTGTATGAGCCACCCATACAAATGACAACTGTTGCCTGCACCCACAGAGAGGTCAAAGGATATAACACCACACACAGGTTTGCATATATGGAAAAGCTTTATTTTTGTGCTATTACAGTTGTATATGCCATGTCATATAGCTGTTTAGACTCTGACATACATATAAACAGACTAATGCAACTGTCAAACAGATAAATTAATACAGTATTCTGGAAAGGTTTACATATGTTGCTGTCCAGGCCAAGGCCTTCAAGTAGTACAACAGTAAAGACAGACTGGGCAGCAGGATAACAATCAACAGTAAGTAATGCAGATGTATAGTCCAGCAGCTTCTATCTACACTCTGTACACAATTCCTAGGGGGTAAAGACCTCAGTTGATACAATGGGATGTATATGTTACATAACAAGGCATAACTGACACCATCACAATCACACTGACAAACAGAACAGTCTGTATGGCAGGAAGCAGTAGGCCTGCATTTACCCAAGGTGAATTGTATGGTATTGTGCATGCAGATACCTTAAGGCAGCTTACCACTGATACCCACACATGTTGTGACAGCCTAGGTTAGTTATGTTGCACACCCCATAGACTGACATACAGGGCCATAGGCCATATACCACTGTTACATACACTGGCCTCTGGAGTGCATAAGGGCACGCATGTATTGTGTAGATGAAGCCCACACACATATATGGACCCAACCCCACAATATGTGTGGGGGCCACAACAGCAGTGGAATGATGGCAGGAATGGCAGCATGACATACTCACAGCCCACTACATAACAACACCTGACAGCATGTCATATGGACAAATCCTGGTATTTAGGTGGAAGACAGAGGCTAGAACACAGGCCCATATGTGAAATAATGTTTTCATACACTAAGTAAGTAGCTGGTGTTACAGGATAGTCAGCAACATACCCTTAGTCAGGAATATGAAGTCAGAAATACAAATGGATGTAGCCATGTACTGATAGCACTCACACACACTGCCAGTGATATATCTGACACAAGACCTGTGTGGTAGACAGACAAAACATAACAGGCACACCTCTGGCCATCAAATGGATAGGCCCAAAGTTGAGAGCTATGCAGACAGATTGCATTCCATGTTAAACTAGTATGTACACGCAAACCCTGTAACACTGGTGCTACACAATGCATACAACAACACTACTCACACTGTCTGTCTGTAGTTCTGGAGCCTCATATAAATAAGCAGCTGGTCTGAGTGTGCAAGTTCTCTTGTAAGAGGTATTGCTACCTGCTGTCTGTAACACTGCTGTCCACACACAGGAAGGATGTCCACCATACAGGAAAGGTAAAGGGACCATGCCCATATGATGTAGGGATTTATAGTAGTGGGTTGCCATGACAGTGGTAATTGGAAGTACTACACAGCATTCTGCATGCAGGTAGCAAGTGGAGGACACTGATTGGTGCAGAGGCCACCACCTGTTTATGTGCATCATCTACAAAATCCGTGCTGCAATCTATTCAAAGCAACTCAATTCATTTACTGGAGAGAGACCGAGATAGAGAGAGAGAGAGACAGACAGACAGGGAGACAGAGACAGTGACAGAGACAGAGACAGAGAGACAGAGTGAGTGAAAGGCAAAAAAAAAAAAGAAAACACAAAAAAAAAAAAAAAAAAACATCCATCCAGCAAACTATTCAGAAGAGTCATCATTCCCACAACAGGTATGTGAAGTATATATGCATGTAATTGATTGTAGTACTTGGTCGATAATAATGGGATAGATTATATGGAATGATTTATATGTGCCATCAGGTGTTATTGTTGTAATGATGTTCAGCTGAACAACTGCTAAGGACAATAGAGTCTGTCCCTGTGGGTAGTGGGCCATACCCGTCAACTGTGCAGAGCAGCACTGACTGATAAGTTGCAAGCCATCATAGTGTGTGTTGTGTAATGTGAAGCAGGTATATTACTTTGGCCAATAGCTGGTGGTGGAAGTAATGCCATAATGATGAACATGTGGGTTCCACAGCCCAACACTTGCAGGATACTCAGGTTAACCTGTATTGTAGTATGCTGGAATGCCAAATGTGTGTAATAGGGTTACCTGCAATCTGGTCCTACATATACCCCCCCTAATGTTAAGCTGTGTCCATATGTGCCACCTGTCTGTTTTGCAAAAAGGCTGAACAGTGCAGATGTGCAGAAAGGTGTTGTGAGATTGTGGACCTGATGTCTAAATGTACCCCATATATTGGTATGTATATATATATATATATATATATATATATATATATATATATATATATATATATATATCTACATGTATGTTGACTAGATCTACAGATACTCATATGTAGACATATATATATATATATATATATATATATATATATATATATATATATATATATATAACACATATATACAAAATCATGTATATCTACACACACACACACACACATATATATATATATATATATATATATATATATATATATATATATATATATATATACCTATATGCACATGTCTACATATATACAAACACACACCCACATATATGTATGTAAATATATGTCCTCTATATTACCACCACATTGCTGCATGCTATGTGTGAAGGAACAGCACACATAACAATACACACAGATATATACAGCTGTCAGTGTGTGCAACATGGACTGGTATGTCACATGTGAACCCATTTCTGGGACCACATTGCCCTTGCCTGTGAAGTAGGGAATGGGAATATGGGGAAGTGTGGCAGGTATAGTTGTTGAGGTGGTCCGGTTTGGTAGATATAGAGGACAGTCTACAGGGGTGGTATGTGACACATTTGGTGGGTAAACACCCTGGATGGTGTGTGTGGTCTGTGATGTAGACACCCCATGGGCCGCAATATGGACACAATGGGAACAAGCCTCCCACCCACTGCTACTCACAACAACAGTCAACATCCTGAAGGTGCCTGGCCTGGAGTCTGAGCAGAATGAGCATGTTGACCCTCTGAATGTGTACTGGGTGCCTCAAGGTGATGTAGCACATCCCACATGCGTCGGTGGAGCCCATTATGGAACAGACCCTGGACCTGACCTCAGGGGACAAGATCATATCTGTGTGTGCCCTGGGGGGTGGGGGGGGCAACATCACCTAAGTTGGTTCACCATGCAGGTAGTGCTGGACCAGTACATGAGGAGGCCCCAGGGTGTGTCCCACATGTGATGTGACCTGGAAACATGGGCAGATGAGTTTGGAGAGGTAGTTCTGCTGACAAATATTCCCTAAACATGCTATTGTGTTACTGTGGGTATGTGGGTAGTAATAGTCTACACATCCCCGGTACATGTCCAACAGCATGCATAGATATCCCCAATAATGCAGAATGTCAGATGTGTAGCAATCACATAGCAAGCATACCACAGGCATATTGGAACCATAGTTGCCCTGACAATGGCATGCAGGTGAATAGTCTGTTACAGGCCAGCAATGATAGTGTCCACACAGGGAACATGGCTACAAACATATAGCACAAAGTGTGGTACATACAATATCACTCCCACTGGTAGGTAAGCTGTAGCCATACCTGTTGAGTTGTGTGTATAGTTTGTTGTCACTGATATGGTGGGGGTGTGGCAGAGATGTGTATTAAAAACTGTAGTAACCGTGCTGTATGAGTTGCCCAGACCTGTTTCCATCTTTATGTCTTTCAGGCAAGATGTCACATGGACAGCTGCCAGCTTACTCAGCTGCTGAGAATGAAATAGTGCTAAACCACCTAAACCAGCACTACCCTGTCCTGTCTGGCCAGGCTGCCCATGAGCAGAAGGAATGGACTGCCCTGTGGAATGACTTAGTCCACAGGGTCAATGATGTCGGACTGCACAACCGCAGTTATGAGCAGGTCATGCATCATTGTTCTGACATGCTTCGCAATGCCCATTGGCATGCTGCTGCATTCCAGGGGATCACCTCACAACAGGGGGGGGGGCATGCCATCCATCCCCCCTACATGTGTTGAGGAGCTCCTCGCCATCCTCATAGCACCTGCCCATCTGCATAGGCAACAACTGCTGGATACCCATTGTGGAGGTGGGTGTTACCCACACACTGGCTGAGAAGCATGCAGGTAAGGCCACTGGGCACATCAGTAGACCACTGTTGCGTATGCATCTGCATCTGTACAGGTAGATCATGCATATCTGACTTGTCATAGATATAGTTTGTTGCTGCATAGTAGTGATAAACAGATATGCATACGTGGTAGTATTGTGGACATGTACTGTTGATGTAGTTTAATGCTGCACCCACCCTGTAGCAATACCACAGATGTGGCCACTGACTTCACATCTCTCACTCTCTTATGTAGGTCCCTCCAGTATACCACCAAGGCAGCAGCCTGTAGCTAGTGAGTATGGCTTATGTTGATGCTTGCCAATACACTTGGCATGTAATGGTTTGGTATATTCCATACACACGTCTAACACACCTAACCAGAATGCATGCTGTACATGTGCATGTATTGTTGCTGTTAAATGCACGGCATCACACTGGTGACCATGATGGTGAATTGGAAGGCTATGTCAGACACCTGCAAGATAACTAACATCCTGTCTTTGTGGAATGTGTCCACAGGGAGTAACATAATGGTGGGAGACATGGCCTACAGTAGGGACATGTGTGAAACATCACCCCTATTCAGTGCAACAATAGTGTATATACCAGTAGTACAATGACAACTTTTACAGAGTTACACTATGGCATAACGTATTACTGTCGTCCACATTATCAGCTGGGACTAGGCTGTAACATGTGGTGTTCAGTGTATGGGACACTGCAAACTGACACACATATGTAGGCCTTACTTGTCAAGCATCTGCAAAAAGGCTAAAGGAGGGGATGGAGTGTCAGCATAATTCACCAGTGCACTGCAGCAGGGATCCTAAGGATACTAAGAATGGCTGTATCGGCACACAGTCAGGTTCAGGAACTGTGGCAGACATAACCCTACCCCCACAGTAATAGTGACAGCAGTGTGTGAACACCAGCAGATGTGCAAATGAGTAGACCTTGCAGTCATGCAGATTTGGGAGACATGTGTAAGGCAGACTGAACATACACTGGCAAATGCAGATGGCCCATGCTAGTATATCCTTGCCAAGAGTAGTGACTACTGTAGTACACATAACAATAGGTGCAACAAACCGTCATTATAAGGCTGTGCACACATATGCACACACGGAGTGTATGCATTGCGGTCAGCATCCACACACCTAACACATTCCGTAGACACTGCATGTGAATGTACAGGACAAATGTCACATATCAGGCTCATGTACTGTTAATATATGCGGTGATGTGGTCCCATGGCAGATCAAGGCAGGGTGCATCATGTCAATAAGGGTGTGTACACTCCCCATAGCCACTGTATGCTCTGACGGCTGTCAGTGTCATAGTATTGAATTGGTCATACATGGTCTGCTGATGTTGAGATCTGTAAATCAGACATAAGGCATTCACAAATGACATCTATCCACATATCATCCCAGGTATGTGTTGCTGAAAAACATAGGGGCTGTGAGCATTAGAGCTGACATAATTGACACAGTACTACACATTCAGCAATGGGTTGTACATCTGTGAGGTTTGGTGCACATTACATGGCAGGGTGCAGAACAGGTGCACAGCAATACTGTGTACATGAGTGCAGTGGTATCCAGGGGAAGGGGCATCACCTACTAACACAGCACATTTATCACACACATGTATACTGCTGCTAGCATGGATTGACTATAGTTGCACTGCATGCTGTTGTGTACCATAAGTTGTGCATGTTGACAGATGGGTAATAGGAGGACTGTGTGTACTATCATTGTGCAACCTCACCTGTGAGTGTGTGTGTGTGTGTGTGTGTGTGTGTGTGTGTGTGTGTGTGTGTGTGTGTGTGTGTGTGTGTGTGTGTGTGTCCATGTGTGCACATGTGTGATCGTGGAGTTGTTCATACAGCAGTACTTTCCTTTGGGATGGGATCGTCCAGTACATGGACATGGACTGACACATGACACACCAGGAATACTTGTCATGTATGTAATCACAGGACAGCTGATAGTATAATAAGGTCTGTAGCATGGAACATGCATTGGGAGGGGGAAGGTAGACACCAGGTATACCCTTAATATCGCATTCATCAGACGGAAGACTGACAACCCACATATGCAGCACTACAGATGCATTGGGGAATTACTAGACTACACCAGGGAGTGTATCCATATATTACAGTTGTCACATGATAGACTGATTGAGAAGCATATCTGGCATGTACTGACCAATACTTACACATGAAACTCCAGTGCATGATATTATGGAGTAAACATAGTAGCCCCTCACATGTAGGGGCCATGCTCATAATGTCTGGACATACACAGGGTGAACACTGAATGACAGCAGTGAGGCCATGTAAAACTACTCCACTCAGGTCAGGGAGGTAATGGAGTAACAGGTCTTGTGATCACTTGTCTAGGCATTTAGAAGAATGATACATTAATGATAGGCATTTAGAAGAATGATACGTTAATGATAGAAAGATAGTGTGATAGCCTTTTCTGATCATTTGTAGTCATTTAAAGCTGCTTTAAGTGTATTTTTTTACTGTTTTTGCCATATCTTTAAAAAAAAAAAAAAACAAAAACAAAAAAAACCAAAAAGATTCCTTGTTTCCCACCTTTCTAAGCTAGTATAGTCTAGTTTTCAGGCTAGTGCTGAATTCAGTGCTGTGATACTAGTTTCTGAGTTGCCCATACCTTACTTGGATAGAAGGAAGTTTCCCTGTTCACCTGTGAGAGAAGGGAGCTTTGAGCAGCCTATCCGTTCCCGGAGGAGTGGTTCCAGCCCAGAAGTTAGTCGTTTATTGGCCATTTTGGGCTCATTTCTATCTCTTTCATTTCCCTACTATAAAAACCATGTTTGCACGGTTTTGCACACCGGGCAGTGCCAGTTAGCTACAGTTAAATTATTCCAGACTCCACTAACTCTCCACTTCAGTTTTTCCCTTGAAACTAGTCTAATTCTCAACCTAAGCACTCAAAAAGTATCCTACAGCCCAGCACTTGCTCAGACCTAATAGCAAGCATTAATATACCCTGACACTTGATTGCCCACCAGGGCAAGGCTCTTTATTCACCCCTCACCAATGAAGGGATGAAGCAGCTCACCCTACTATTCAGGCATGACCAAAGGGCAAGTTCAGGTGTACTCTCCAGTCCAGCTGGTGAATCTGGGTATCCTGAGGCAATGTTACAACTGTCTCATGTACACAGAAAACCCTCTCCTACCACAAAACACTAACATATGCAAGAGATGCAATTATACAGCCAAACTGGAGGCTAAGCTGTTTTCACCCAAGACTAGAACAGACAGTCAAGAGGAGAAGGTTAACACTTGCACCACACCTCCAGCCACACATAGACCTACTAAAACAGCAATGGCAAAAAATACACATAAATACACAAAATCATACTTGGAGGCTCTAAATAAAAACCTGCAAAAGCATCAGAGACCTCCAAAGCAGACACCCCAATAACCTGCACCTCCCATCACAAACCAGACAACATATAAAACACAAAATCATTTTGCCGCACAATAACAGCCCTTAAGGCGAAATAACATACATAACACACTAGTAATAGGTGACTATAGTCAGGCACACTGATGTCCCACTCACTAGGTTGGACAAGCAGAAGGTTACTGTTAGTTGCCTGTCGGGAGCCAGAATCTGCCACATAACACAACTCAGGTCACTCCAGAACAAGTACAAATATGACTCTGTCATTGTTCATGTTGGTGTGAATGAGCTGAGACATACCTCCCTGGACTACATGAAAAGAGACATGGAAGAGCTCTTTGATAATGTAGTCCAGGCTGGTATGACCCTGACCCTGAGTAGCATCCTGCCATCACCAAGAATGATACCTCAGTATAAAGAAAAAATTATCAATTTCAACAATTGGTTAAGCTTCTGGTGTCATTCAAAGGGGATCCAATGTCTGTCAGCCTGGGAAGACATGCTCAACAAGCCTCATTGCTTTGCAAGAGATGGCTTGCACCTATCATCACTAGGCTTTCAAATACTTGCCAAGTCTCTTGCTGCCCCCATAGTGCCTTTTTTAGGCAAGGCTCAAAAGTTAAACCCACCCTCGTAAACAGCAGAATTAACAAAACACTGAGGGTTATGCTACTCAACGCCAGGAGTTTAAATCTCAAAATGCACATGCTCGAAGCACTCATCAGTATGGAGAACATCGACATCTGTGCAGTAACTGAAACCTGTTTCAAGGATCCAGAGAGCACCCCAGCACTACCAGGCTACAACTCATACCACACATTTCGGCCACAGAACACGGACCGAAACACAAAAGGAAGGGGTGTATTCATATTCATCAAGGATACCTACACCTCCAGGTTAGTGGAGCAGCATGATACCACTGAGATTATCCATGCGCAACTAACATCGGGCAAATCTGCAATACAAATTGTGGCCTGCTACAGATCACCCTCCATGACCCAGGAACACCAATCCACCTTTCTGGAGACACTGGAAAACATGAAGGTCCTACCAAACACCCTGATATTGGGCGATTTCAATTACCCTACCATTAACTGGGAAAACTACTTGAGTACAAACTCCCAGGCCCAGTGCTTCCTGTAATTCATCAACTCAAATGCCATGGATCAGCTGGTAAACTCCCCTACCAGAGGTGAAAACATATTGGACCTGGTCATCACCAACATGTGCAACAGGTGTTCCACACCTGATGTCAACCCATCACTGGTTAGATCAGGCCATAAACTAATCACTCTGGATGTCCACACCCCAACTCCACCCCCAACTAAGGAAACCACAGTAAACAACTTTTCTAAAGCAAACTTCACCTTACTTAAGTGAGGGGTGGTAAGTTTCACAGCCCCCACACTAAAGGATAACGCTGCCCAAGATGCAGAAACCTTTACAAATGCACTCTATGAGCACCTACAAGGATGCATGGATCATGCCATCCCTAGCAAAACCAAGACTCACTCATCTAAGAGAAGGAAACCAGTTTGGTGGACCCCTGCCATAAACAGGCTATACAATAGAAGGAGGAAACTAGTTCAGAAAAAAAAGCAAATCCCAAGAAGGAAAGACATCACTGATCACTATCATTAAGAAACTAAGGTCCCTCATAAACTCATCCAAGGGTAACTTCGAAAGAAAAATAGCCAAGGATTCAAAAGATAACCACAAAGCCTTCTTTAGCTATGTTAAGAAAAATAGCTCAAAATACACTGAACCTACTGATATTGCCAACATCCTGGCAGATAGATTCAGTGCAAAATTCACCCACCTCTCACCCCCAAAAGGGCCCACAACAATACTGGAAAAGTGTAGTGTCCCAGAAATTACAGATGCACAGGTGAAAACAGCCCTTTCAAAAGCCAAAAACACAGCATCAGTGGAGCCAGATGGTGCCCCAGACTGCTTCTTGCACAAACTACAGAACAAACTAACCCCCCACCTAAACATGCTGTTCAACCTCAGCCTCTCCACAGGCTACATGCCCATAGAATGGTGCACAGCAATGGTTATTCCTCTCCACAAAGGAGGGGCCACAACTGACCCTGATAACTATTTCCCCATAAGCTTGACTAGCCTGGTCTGCAAGGCTATGGGGCACATCATCATGGAACTCATTAACAAAGACATTGGGAACCTCCAAACACTCGACCCAACTAAGTTCGGCTTTGTTAAGGGCAGATCACGCCTACTAAACCTGGTTCACTTCTTCAAGACAGTCACTAAGGCCATAGATGAGGGAAAGGTGGTTCACACAGCCTACTATGACCTCGCCAAGGCTTTCTAGACCATTCCCCATGTGGGTATTAAAGAAAAACTCACCAGCCTGAACATAAACCCCTACATCATGAGATGGGTTGCCAACTGGCTTACAGACAGAACTCACACGGTAAGAATGATGGGCTCCAGGTCCGACTCTAAACCAGTCACAGGTGGTGTCCTGCAAGGCTTGGTCCTAGGACTCCTAGGTGTTCGGCATATACTTCTCAGAAGTACAGGCAAACACAGGAGGACTATGGCTAACCAAGTTCACTGATGACTGCAAACTGGGAGCCATAATTGACTCTCTGGCTGACACGGACATCCTCCAAAAGGGCCTTACTGAGACAGACACCTGGTGTCAAAGTCATGGCCTCAAGCTAAATGACAAAAAATGCATAGTCATCCTGTTTGGGAAAAACAAAACACGAATTACCACATAGGTGGCAGCCCCCTTAATACAGAAGAGGTAATAAGAGATCTGGGGACCCAGGTAGATAGTAATCTCTCCTTTGACAATAATATTGCCAAAGTAGATAAGAAATCCTTCTATGTGGCCCATCTAATTACTAAAGGGTTTGCATCTAGAAATAACAAAGAAAACCGAAAAACTACTAAAAATCAAAAGAAAAACGAGTTGAATGGTAGGAGAAAGCTGAAATAAGCAAATACGAATAACATAATGCTAAAGCAACTAAAAACTTTAATATGGTAAGCGCTTTCAGTGGTAAAAATATTCCACCTTCTTCAGACCCAGAACAACATAAAACTGATGCTTATATAGCTTGTAGTTAATTATCAATTAGTCATTCAATCAACCAATAAAAATAAAACCAGATAAAAGTACAATATTTAAACAGTATGAAACCTGCTCTAAAATGCTACAATGTTAAGTACATAATACTCAATTTATAAATAACATTAAATATATATGTATAACATGTGTAAATGTTATACTAAAAAATCACATTTTAAAAAGCTACTAGGGCAAAACTGAAAATGTATAATATGTGATAATGACATAAATTTACTGTAAGAACTAAAATATTTAGCTAAATATAAACACATAAAAAATATATAGTAATATGTAAAAAATAAATAATTAATTGCATGCTGGTTAAAGACTAAAATCTGATCATAATAATACTGAATATATGACCAAAAACAAAGTCCATATTTTTATATATATAAAACTGTGTAAATGTTACTATGTTTCAAACTTAATCAACAAAAAGGTACAGTATCAAATTCGAAATCTTTTATGCAAAATTAATATGTTATCTATTTAAAGCTTTTAATTTTAACACGCTTTTAATAGACACAAATTCATTTAAACCAGGGAAAATGTATGCAGCCGTTTTGATTTGCCAATACAACTCATTTTGTTCTAATAAAAGTTGCCAAGGCCCCTCGGTCTAAAAGTGTTTGGTGTACAACCAAAAATAAAAACTCATGTGTTGGAAATTGTAAAATATGCTGAGCAAGAGCATTGTTAACATCACCTTTACTAACAGCATAACAATGCTTGTATGTTCTTTGTTTTAGTTTCCGTTCGGTCTTACCTATATAAAATGAGGGACAAACCTGACAGCAAGCTGCATATAGTACAGCTTTGGACTCACAATTAAAGGAGCCATTTATTGTGTAGTGTTTGTTATTAATATTGATGTCAGTAGTCACTTGAATGTGTTTACACTGTGTGCAATGCCCACCTTTATGTACCCACTTGTTCGTACCTAGATGCTCATTCTTATGCCTTTTCAACAGATTTTTAAGGTTAAAACCCCTTCTAAAAGTAAAGCGGGGTCTGATACCTAGCTTAGTACAAGTGGACGGTTCTTCCAAAATTAATGCCCAATTTTTTATAAAAATCTCTTTGACTCTTGCCGTGTCAGCTGAAAAAGTAGATAGGGAACTGAGATGTAATAACGTGACACTGTCATTGTTTTTGTCATGCTGTCGTGTAATTAGATTAGTATTGGTAGTAATACCATCCTTATATGCTCTACTAGTTAAAATAAATTTAAACCAACCTGTGGATCTCTTATCTTTAACTTCTGTAAGTGTTTCTAAAAATAATTTGATAGGATACCCCCTACTTGTGAACATGGACTTCATCTTGTTACATTCTAAGTCAAAGTCAATATCTTCAGTAACCATCTGTGCAGCTCTCACCAACTGGCCTTTAACAACTGCCCTTTTCTGGTGATATGGATGTTCACTAGTATAGTGCAGGAAGGCATTGGAGTAGGTAGGTTTCCTATAAATGGTAGCTTTATACTGCTTGTTATACCTGTCATTAATCAGTTGTAAATCAAGATATGTTATGCTATCTACCCCTACTTGATAAGTGAATTCAAGAAAATTGGTTTTGTTGGTAATATGTTGTATGAATCCTACAATCAGTTTGATGTCACCTTGCCATACCAGACACATGTCGTCTTGGTATCTGGTGTACCATAGTACATTTTCCTGAAAAACGCTATCAGAGAACAAAAAATTATGTTCCCAATATGCCATAACACTGTTGGCAAAACTGGCACCACATGGGGACCCCATGGCTACCCCTTTGTTTTGTAAACATATTCTTGTCAAATATAATATAGTTATTAGAAAGAATCAGATCTAAAAGTGTTTCAACCAGACATATTTTATCATGCTCTACATTCTTGGACAACATAAATTCTCTCACCCATTCTATACCCAATTGGTGGGGGATGACTGTGTATAGATCTTTTACATCGATCGTAACAAAAATGTTGTTGTCCTTATATGCCAAGTTGTTAATATTATCCAGAAAACTCCATGAATCATGACATATTTGTAACTCCTGGTTAATAAGTGGTTTAAGAATACCATCTACCAATTTAGCACAAGCAAAAGTAATCGAACCCCTACCATCAACAATGGGTCTAAAAGGGGGGTACCTGATATCCTTGTGTAGTTTTCGAGTCCCAAAAATACTAGGAATTCTTGGTGCTGCCATAGAAAGATACTGAAAGGTGTCTATATCAATAGACCCTTCCAGAAATAAATTGTCAAGAGCAGTTCTAATGTGCCTGTATGCAGTATTAACCTGATGTAAACTAGCAGTGGTATATACCTCAGAATCCATGTGTTCACGCATCTTACTAATGTAGTTAGACTGATTCATAAACACCATGCCCCCTCCCTTGTCTGGCTTCATAACTCTAATACCACAATTGTGTATCAAGTCGATGTATTGTTTGTCCTCAGAAATAATGTTAGTGTGCGTTAATCTAACTTGCGTATCATTATCTGATAGTCTCCTTAAATCTATCTCACACATTTTTTCAAAGGACATTACAGGCAATCTAACGACAGACACCACTGTGGTGACCCTCAGGGTGAGAGTGACATGCATCAGCCAATCCTCGGGTGCCTCCTGCACATGGCCACTGAGGTGATCAAGATGACATGTATGCAACATGTATTACAACACATGGTTAGGGTCTGTGATGGAGACCTGTACCCAAGCATGTTCTGTTGACTGTGGTAGTGTAGTGGAAGTAGTCATGGCATGTGGTGTGTACAGGGTGATGTCTTCTATATGTGCCAGTTCTTACACAGCTGGGCAGACATGTCAGTGTCAATCAAGCATAGGTTGCCTGTACATATCCCAGCTGGATCCCTGCCATCTGCACATCTGTACATGGACTGACAGTCATCAGCTTGGCAAGTAGCTATGCAGTAGGATGATTGTGGTGACAGATAGATGTTTGACGACAATATGTATGCCATAACTACATGTTGGAAGCCCTCACTAACATGTGCTGTACAGACGGTAGTCTACAGTTACATTCCACATGTCGGATCATTATCCAGTAGGGGATATATACTGTGACACAGCTCACACACCAGGGAAACTACAGGGAGGCCTCAGAGTCTACATATAGCACTCTACTCTTGCCTAGGGAAAGCACTGTCAACAGTTGTACCGCCATGATATACTACATGTCAGTGTGACAGCCCGTACTCTGTGCTACTACCCCTGAATGTAACACATTCACATTGATAACAGTGCTGTATAGGCCTCATATACTTGTGTGTCCTAAACATGACACTCACACCCCTTGCTACTGTACTGACAGCACATATGCGCATGTATTGTACATGGCATTACATACACTTATTGCAGATGTCATTACCCTGCTATGTTATCGCACTGGGTGGTAAGAACTGGTTAACCAGGGCTAAGCCATGCTTAGCAGGTATCAATACAAAAAAACAGTGCACCAGGTGACACACAATAGTGTTTAATAGTAGAAAAATAAAAAAACTGAACAGAGGTAAGCGCTTTCACAACAGTAGTTGCTTCATCAGACAAAGTTAAAATGCACTTCAGCTCTTAAATAACAGCTTAGTCCCTAAGAGCTGAAGTGCATTTTAACTTTGTCTGATGAAGCAACTACTGTTGTGAAAGCGCTTACCTCTGTTCAGTTTTTTTTATTTTTGTACTATTAAACGCTATTGTGTGTCACCCTGGTGCACTGTTTTTTTGTATTTATTCCCATTTTTTGCACCTTGGTCTTACCCGCAGCCGTTTCTTTGTTTGTTTAGTAGGTATCAACATTGCTCCAATATAGCAGCTAAGCTGATTTGTGCACTGGTAAGCAAAGCCTGCACTGTGTAAGCACCTCTACATTTACCCATAGCTTAGTGCCACTTAGCTTTGCACAAACCCACGCAAATGCACTTAAAGCTGCTCAAAACTGTCTTAATCACTTTGCATCCGATAGCCCTTGTTGTGCCCAGCAACAAAATGAACAACCCTTACAGGTCTTAAACCCAGGACCCTGTACACTATAGTCGCAACACTTAACCACTATGCCATGACCACTGTGACAACAGCTGTTGTTTTTCCAATATATCTGTCAATACACATATTGATTAGTCTTGAGCAATTACCTTTACTTCCACAATTGTGTAGTACTTGTTATTAATATGACTGTTGCATCACATATGTTGTTTTATCATAATGTACACATATCAGATACATATGGTGAGATACATCTGGGAAGGTATACACAACCGTGATGTTTACACATGACAGGAATATGGATGTATACATATACATATGTTGATATATGTCTACATGTGCATACACATGTATATTCATACATATGTCTGTATACAAATCTGTATAGTGCATCATATATATGGCCATGTGTAGATCTCTTTGTATATATATATATATATATATATATATATATATATATATATATATATATATATATATAGCTATATATGTATGCACATCCTATGTGTACAGATATGCCTATTTATGTAGATATATATGTAGATATCTATAACTATATGTGCATACATATCTATTCTGATACACCTATTACTGTCAATATATATGCAGATATCCATAAGTATATGTTCATATGTATCTATATCTGTATATTTGTAGACATATATTGCTGTGTATATGTATATATTTGAGTGTTTATATGTATGTCAATATGTATATGTGTATTTATCTGTATAGATATATGGATAATTATATATACATGCATGTTCACCATATGTCCAGAAGATGGAGTGGAGTCCTACCTCAGCCCCAATAGTCCCAACCTTTTAATGCAAGGGGATGTCAGGTATATATTGCAGGTATATATGTAGACTGCTAATACAGTAATAGGGGTTGTCGTAATAGACATGTTGTGTGTGGGAGGTCACATCTACTTTTAACATGTGTGACATTGGCTGCTGACAGATATCTTAAAGACATCATAGTACAGTACCACTGCTAGCACAGTAATGATCCTGTGGACTACAGTAGAGATATGGCAAATAAATGTCGACAGTCTGACACACTCTGGTCAGTCTAAGCCTGTCAATGTGGATGTTAATAGCCATGTAGATGGGTATATCACGTAAATACTGGTATACATATGTCCATATAGGTTATGCATTCACACACTTCTGTCTGCCCTGACAAATAATAACCACTGGTGCAGAGGTCACATGGCCACATACTACCCACTAGTTAGTGACATACATCTGCACAGCATCCGACTGCTTTGTCAGAAATACATGACAGTTATGGTGGCCCAGCAGCAGTACATCTGGCAAATATCTGGACATAACATCACACTGGGTAAGTACACTAAGCTGCTAGGCATGTAACAAAGCACTGTACAAACTACAGGCAGACTGCCACGACACTGGCCTAGATTTCTTATGAGGGAATACACATGTACCTGCAAATATAACAGGCTCTACAAGCATGTCACAGGACAGATTAACAGACACCTGAATGAAAGTGCATACCCACAACTAATGTGAACATAGCCACAGCCCATATGGTAAGCTAGCTTAATATTACAGTATATGGACTGTCTGATTAACATCATCCTCATATGTGCCACTCACACATTAACCCTACATATACTGGGCCGCTACACAGTGTGGTCCGATGCCTGTCTGTGGTATGGGACATGTGTGTGTTTGGCTCTACAAACATGTAAGCCGATAGGGTACCATACACTGGAGCAGCATGTAACATCAGATAGAACAGGACCAAGAACATAGTACATATGTACCATAGTCTGTACACAGGCCAAGGTACATATTCGCAATACACACACTGTCAACAATCACCATAAGTACACAAACCTCAGTACTGTACACACAACCACAGAATGCCCATGTTACATCCTTAAACACAACCCCTACTATACATAACATGTGTAGCAGTCTGATATCTCACTGGCTTGTTAGATATAATGTCAATAAATAATGGTGTACAGAACATATGCACCTCTTACTGCATGACATATGTTCAAAGGTTGACAGAGTTGTGGCTGGAGGCACAAACACAGAGCCAATATTGACATGTTGCTATGATAACCTCATACATTTACTGTTCTAACAGGGTTTGTTGTGACATATGTCCTATGAGGGATATAAAGTCAATAACTCTCATGGCTGTCACCATGTACTGACTGTAATCCCCACACTATGCTTCTGCAGTTTTTTGATAGGTGTTCTGTGAGTAACACAAGAAACAAAAGGCACCGCACATTGCCCATTCTGCAGATAACCGTACAGATGGGGATTTCCTCAAAAACATAGCACTGTCATGACAGGTATTAAAACATGTAGACCAGCAATATCCACACACACCCTGTTAAACCGACAATACTCCAAACGTAGAATAGCAACACTTACCTTCTGTAGTCATGTCAGGGATATCCTCCTCCTGTGTATTGGCCTGTTTCCACAGTGTATGTTGTTAGAGGTAAATCCCAAATCCATTTGTAATGCTGTTTGCTAAACACCAGCTCTAGGTCCTGCTCACAGTGAATGAAAAGGCCCAACACCAACATGATGTTCCTAGATATTGGAGTGTGTTTCCATGCAATTAGCTATGGGATTGTTAACACAGGTGTTCCACATGCAATCAGCTTGAGGAGGGCTGCAAGTCATGCAGAGGCCATCAGCTGATCATGAGCATCACTTACAAAACACAAGCTCCTGCCTAACCAAAACAGGTGCAGTTCTCCACATCCACCAGAGAGGGAGTGAGAGAGACAGACAGAGACAAAGTAAGTCAGGGAGGGGGTGAGAGAGTAAAACCTAAGTATGCTTGTGTCACACACCTATCAGTACAGGGTTTGAAACCCCTGACTGACTATGTATTGCTATCACGTGTCTATGCAGTCATTGCATGCACCACATAGCCTACAGTTTGAGGAGCTATCCAAAAGTATATGTGATGTTCAGTGACATCTGCAACAGTGATATGGTAGCAATACAATAGGTGTAGTACACATGCCTGTCCACATGAACAGGTGTCAGCGACAAAACAGCCACACCCTCTCAGGGACTCACACATATTGACACATGTGGCAGGGTCAGGAATACACTTCCTAACTAGTTAGTTTGCCACAATACAGTAATGTACAGGTATCACATGCACCACAGGGGTTATCCAAAGGTTATATGGGCAAAGGGCATGTGAAGGTGTCTGACATCAGACAGCATACTTCAGTATGCCAATGGGAGTTGTAGTGAGTGTGAATGTGGTCGAAAGCATCATACACCACACACACACAGACAAAGGGTGCCAGTACTGACATGCATGTGTGCATTGCTTCAAGGGTGCGTACTGGTTGACTGTGCCAGAAGGCTATACAAGGCTAGGTGAAGGGTATTCCTTGGCATCAGGCCACATGACAATGGTCTACAGTGTAGCTCAGGGGTGTAGTGTCTGGATTGGCTCACACAGGTGGGTATTGTATTAACCATCCAGTTACCTGGGTAACTACTGTGTGTGGCCAATGCTGTGCAATACTTGCCATGTACGTGTTCTTTAGTCCATGACATGGACGCTGTCTGGGATGTGCACACGTCCCACATGTATGTACAGTGACATGTGGAACTGTACCAGCAGTGACTGGCCCATGTTATGTACACAGATTGTTATCATCAGATGTGCCAGTCCTGGCCTCATGTGGCAGGAACTGGTAATGGACACCAGGTTGACCCTGTATCTATATTGATAGCATGATGCAGGTATTCCCTGGTGTCAGTGGCATCTGTCCATACAGTGAATGTGTTTAAGGCATGGTATGTCCTTTATGGGTCACATTTGATGGCACTACAAGTGTTGCAGCTGTCCACTGAGGAATATAGTGAAGGCACACTGTCTGCATGTACGTGCCTATTGTACTGATGGAGAGGGTGCCATGCCCTCTGTAGTCAACTGCAATCACACCATGGTTAGTATCTGTGGGCAATATGCAGGGTACTACCAACATAGTGGTTGTTACCTAGGCAAGTGTGTTTGTGTATGATACATGGGTTGAGAGTGTTCTCCGGGTAATACAAGGGTTGCTAAATTTGTTTGCCAGGCCTTGATGTCACATGTAGGGGTATGGATTGGTACCCCAGCCTCTCAGCTATTTCACATCTGTTATTATTGTAAGGTGGACATTGTGACATATATGGCCACCGTATAAGAAATTTGCAAAACCCGCTCCACAAAGAGTCCAGTTGTTACACACTCACAGTCACCTCCACACAGGGTACGAATGACAAACACAGACACAGCCACTTGCCATGTCTGGGATTAGACCTCCTACCTAACTAGTTTATTACACTACAGCATTATGCAGTTATAGGAAGTGCCACAGAAAGTACTGGAGTACTTCTTCCCCAAAGATGTATTTCACTGGGAATGACATCAACAGGCTTGCCAAAGAAGGTCAATTGAGGTTATAGTGAATGTGAATGGCCTCAAAAGCATTGCTCCCTACACAAAGAAACACACACACAAACATCCACATTTGCAAGTGTGGGAAAAGAACCCCTACCAAAGTACTATATCTTACCAAAGTACTATATCACACTACAGCATTACACTGTTATAGGACGCACTACAGAGACTACTAGGCTACTCCTTTCCCAAAGTTGTATTTCACAGTGAATGACATCAGCAGGCTTGCCAAAGTAGGGCATTTGAACTGTAATGAGTGTGACTAGCCTAAAAAGCATTTCTCCCTACACAGACAAAGAAATGCACACACAAACATCCGCACTTGCCATGTGTGGGAATAGAACCCCTACCAGAGTATTATATCACACTACAACATTACACTGTTATAAACATGGTAGACATGTTACTGTGGTTTGTCCACATGGCCTTGCATATGGCTTATGTGGAGTGTGTTATGTTGTTATTTGGATGTCTATGACATAACATGCATTGGCAGTATGTGTGAGACACAGGCCTTTGGAAGAGGCCTGTAGGCCATTTGGTGGTGATGCAGGCCAGCTGTAGCAGGCTGTTGCATTCTGTCAGTCCTACAGTCCCAGACTGCCATACAGTATATTCCTCTGGGGTGACAGGGTAGGTGTGCTAGGTGTTCATGCCAGTGCTTTCTATCAGTATTGATCAGGTGGTGTGGATGTTGGCAGGGTGCTACTTACAGCTAGAGACAAACCTGCATGGGACACCTGCAGTAACTGATGCATTCTTTCGCTATTGCCATACACAGGTGGGGGTCATATTGTACCCATTACCAACAGCAGGGATACGACCAGAGAGGTACGTGTGGGTGGTGTTTGGGTGAGCTGGGCACATGTGTGCTATGGACACTACTTGCATCTGACTCACAGATATGCATGGGGCATTCCAGTTATGCCATCTTGTGTAAGGACATCAGCCATTTCCCAATACATCAGTGCTATCATCTTTGTGATCTGCAAGTGTTCAGCCAGATGACATTGGTATACCCTACTACAAGCCCAGATAATATGGTGCGTACCTGTATGTACAATTCCAAGGGTGTGTCTATTTCATGTTTACACATTATATACTGTATGTCTGGGGTACTTTACCCTCTGTACTGCTTCTATATTTAGCCCAACAGTCATGCTATGTCCATCTTTCAGATGGTGGCACATATTACCACCATACATTTACAATGGCTTACTGCTAGCATGTGTTACACTGGGGTGATTTGTCTTTGGCACTGCGGTTGTGAGGACTTGGCCCTGTCATTGGCAGTAGTGGACAATGGCCACCAGATGAAACATCAACATGCATACATAGTGACCACTCACACACAATATGAAACACACACCAACCTAACACACACATACCTGCATATTGCTCCAAGCTATCCTGCTACCTTGGCCACCTCAGGTAATCTGTGCTCCACTGGTATTATACCTACACATACATGTTACTACATGTCTACATCGAATTGGAGGGGGGCACACCTGACTGTTACTACATGTCTAAATAGGAATGGGGGAGCACACCTGGCTGTTACTACATTTCTGCATAGGATTTGGGGGCACACCTGACTGTTTCGACATTTATATATGGGATTGGGGGAGCACACCTGACTGCGTCTACATTTCTACATAGGATTGGGGGGGCATACCTGACACTTGTACATATTTTGCTATGACTGTACTGGTATGTCAGGTACTCCATTTCATTCTCTATTCTAACCTATCATGCTGACTAGAGGCATATCAGTGTACTATATGTCTTAGGTTTGATTGACCTACATATTAGTTTCTGACTTCCTACACATTAGAACTAACATGCCACTGCCTGACCTGATGTAGTCTGTCTGTGTAGGCTTGGGGGGGAGGTTATCCATAGGCATCATTCAGAGGCCATAGCACAGCATTTGTTTGTGTTTGTCTACACCTGTCCTGCTGGCTGAGACTTGTTGGGTATGTGAACCTCCCTGACTGGCAAGTGTGTGTCATATGGACACACATGTGGCCGAGCACATTTCCTGCAGTGGGTTTTGTCATTGTGTGTAGTACTGGCTACTATGGTGACACCAGTATTTGTTACAGATCTCATGCTGCCACTATAGGTGTCTACTATCTGCTGGCAACCCATTCAGCCACCCGATTCCCTTGCATACTCACATCCATACCATAGATACAAGTTACAACACATACTACTCCATTCAGCAATTGGTAAGGAGAGTGACTCACCTTGTGGGTGTGCCAGTATTGAGGATGGTGCTGGAGGGCTGCCTATGTTGGATGCACATAGTACACTCCCTATACATGGTTGAGCATAGGTAGTGTCATGTTTGACATCCCATTTACTGTACGTGCAAGTCAGAGAGAGGTGTCATTCCCTGGGTCCCTACTGTGTCATTGTATGTGCTATGCATTGCCTCATTGCCAAGACCAGTGCATACTGGGCACACCTCCATCTGCCTGCTGTTCTTCTCCGAGTCACTCTGTGCCTGTGCAGGCCTTGGCATTGGTTGGGGGCTGTGTGGCTTTGCCCTGAGCTGTTCCTGCTGCAGCTGTTTCCACAGCATCATATTGTGTAGCATGGCACATACGATGACAATTTGAGTTCATGTATCTGGTGAGTACTGCAAGGCTCCACCGGATGTGCCCAGGCACCGGAACCATGAGTTAAGCATCCCAAACACATACTCTATTATAATTCTGGTCTGTGCGTGTGCCTCATTATGGAGTTCTTGTTTGGGTGGTGTGCATTTCTTATGGATGTCATCAGCCACGGCTCCAGTGCATAACCAGCATCCCCCACTAGGTGACCGTAAGGGATGTCCCCATTGGCAAATCTCTAGTACAGCTGCATCAAATGCCAGATGTGGGAATCGTGATAGCTTCCAGGGCAGTCAGCACACACATTCATTATAATGCCCTGGGCATAGCACATGACCTGGCAGTTGATGGGAAGCCCTTGCGGTTGATGTAGACCCTACCCCACTCACCAGTTGGTGCTTTGATGCATATGCGCATGCAGTCTATAGCACCCACTACCTCAGGGTATTCTGCTATTTGGTGGAAGAAGTGCATATTGCTGGCCAACACCTCACGGGTCTTGAGAAAATATACATGCTCACTGGCATGTGCTGACATGGTATCCAGAAATTGTTGGAATACCCTGGATGCTGATGCCTGTGAGATCCCCATGATATCCCCAGTTGGGATTTGGAAGGTACCTGTGGCTAGTATTCCTAGGCCTACACATACCTTGGTATCCACTGGGATGGGTCCCCCTCTGTTAGTTCTGGGTGTCAGGCGTGGCTGGCACAGCTCAACAATTTGCTGTAGGAGGTCCCTGTCCACCCTATAGTGCTCCACTACCTCCAGCTCTTGTAGCCCCTGGTAGGTTACCCTGGGTCTGTACACCTTTCTTCATTTCTCACTGTGGGATGGTTGACAGCATTCTCATCCTCACCACCCTCAGCCTCTTCCACATGTTGATGTCTGATAGCTGCTGCAGCCCCTATCATTTTTTGTTTTTGTTTGTTAAAAGTTCCCCGCTTGTATACACCAGTGGTATAGAGTATGTGGGAAAACCCAGAGGGAAAAGTGTTTGCATAGTTTATAGTAGGGATCTGGGCTGGGCTGGTCTGCTGCTTGTGTAAATGGCTGATTCTGATAAATTTCACCTGCCAGCTATGCTAGTTCTCCTAGATTACCTTCCTACTGCTGTTTTCCCTTCCCATTGCCTTCCTGTTTAATCCCAGGGGAGCGCCATGCAAACACAGTGCTCACATTTGCACAGAGCTGCTACTTCCTGGTTTACTTTTTCCCCATTTAAAACCCATTGCGCAGCGTGCACACCCGCTTAGGCAATGTAAAGCGTGCTAGGCAGCCTCAGACACACTCCCTTGCTTAGCTCTGCTAAGCTAAGGGCAAACCCGAGCCACAGGGCTCCAGTCCACTTACAGATTTCCTGATACACCCCCCCCGCCATGATGTCAGCTAACTCCTAGGCTTGTACCAAGCTATTCTTGCTCTTTCACTGTTGGGTGCTGACTAGCATGCAGGGGAAATCTGGGATTCAGTATCATTCCCCTCATTTGCATTAGAATGTCTGCTGATGCATAGTTACAGGTCCCGCACTGAGCCTCCCCACTTAGCAAGCACTATTCACTGGCCATGTTGTATTTTGCCTGCCATTGAGTATAATGGCAAAATAGTGATTTTGGCTAGAATGCTTATTTTAGGGTTTTTATTTTATTTTTTGCCCGATCCTGTTTGCGCACAACTGCCCTACGCTTAAACAGCCGGGATCGGCTAAAAAAAAAAATAAAAGTTGATTTTTTTTTTGCCCCTTTTTTCCATGCCAATGGCCATATATTTGTCCATTGGCATGCTTTCTACATAATATCCACCCTTTATTTGGAGCTGTCATGGCTCCGTTTTGTACTTTGCAGAAATGTACTCGGTTACTGATAGAGTACATTTCTGCAGATTACACTAGTCCTGCATGGCTGGCTTTCAGATTCATGGATCGCAATTTCACCTCATTTGCATGAATTTCACCTGCAAATGGGGTAATTTGGATACAGGGGTTGAGTTAGTGCAGGGCTAGTGCAGAAGCATCTGTGCACATCCCAACAGCTTATTCCTGGATCACACGGCAGGCATATTGTCTGCTGGAGCTCTTGCACTATTCTTGCACACGGTGAGGGGCTTGCTGAATCTGGGTGTTAGTGTAGGCTTTATTCAATTGACTTTAGACACCTCCCAGTTATTTTGTTTAAGAAGGAATCCTGTTTGAGATTCCCCTTTTTTAAACATTCTACCTATATCATTGAAAGCTTCTTCCATTCCATTAATTTTGATATTTGTTGTTTAATCATATCCTTTAGAAGAGTTTTGTTTTGTTAAAATCATCTTTAATGTTGTCTATTTTAATGTTTTATTTTTCAGTTTTAAGAGAAATTTCCTGAATTTTGGTAACAAAAGCTTGAAGTCTATTCTTCATAGAGTCTTCCTGTGAGAGACCCCTGGAGTGACTCAAATTGATTGTAGAAATATGTTAGTTTAAAATACTGACAAGAGATTCCAAAAACTAATTAATTTTGGAATCCAAAGATTGATAAAAAAAAAAATAAGTTGTTGAAAACATTCTACAATATATCTCAAGGCCATCAAATCCTGTCAGAGTTTTTAAAAACCTGGAGAGTTTCACTGAGATGCTGCTAGTAGTCTACCATCTTGGCTTGGAGCCCCCATCTTAATGAATATTTTCTGAGATAAATCTGTTACATGATTAGTAATAGTTTGAGTTGCTGTCTGTAAAGGCAGATGTATGAATTTTCAGCATTTTCTTCGACTGCAAGTGTTGAAATCTAAGGAATTGTACAAGATAGTACAGGGAACATACCCCCAGATTCTCTAAAGCTTGCATGGCGTGCAAGATCGGTGCAGGAGCCCAAGCAGGCAATATGTCCGCCGTGTGATGCAGGAACAGCCTGCAAGGGCATGCACAAATGCTCCTGCACCATTCTTGCACGGACGAAGCCCTTGTATGCAAATCCCCTCATTTGCTGGAGAAATCCATGCAAATGAGGTGAATTTGCGATCCAGGAAGCTTGCGACCGTCTGTGCAGGACTAGTGCAATCAGCAGAAATGTACTTGGTTATTAACCGAGTACATGTCTGCAAAATCCAAAATGGCGCTAAGACAGCCCCAAATAAAGGCTGCATATCATGTAGTAAGCATGCCAATGGCCAAGTATAAGCCACTGGCATTGCAAATAGTACAAAAATTTAAAAAATCAACTTTTAATTCCTATTAGCCGCTCCCAGCTGTTTAAGCGTATGGTAGCGGGCACAAACATGATTGGGGGGAAAATAACATAACAAACATAAATAAAGCATTCTAACAAAAATCAGTATTCTGCCATGCAAGTCAATGGCAGGCATAAGACAACATGGCCAGTGAGTGGTGGTTGCTAAGGGGGGAGGCTCAGTGTGAGACATGTAACTATGCATTAGCAGGCAGTCCTATGCAAATGAGGGAAAGGATAGTGAATCCCAGTTTTCCCCACTATGTGAGGCAGGTCCTAACAGTGTAAGAGTATGAATAGCTTGCTGCAAGCCTAGGAGGTAGGTGACATCATGGGGTGTGTGTCAGGCATACTGTAAGTGGATTGGAGCCCTGTGGCTCAGGGTTGCTCCTAGCTAAGCACAGCTAAGCTAAGGGGTGTGTCTAAACCTACCTAGCAGTCTTTACAAAGCCTAAGCGGGTGTGCATGGTGTGCATCGGGTTGTACAGGAAGAAAAAAGAGGTTAAACCAGGAAATAGCAGCAGTGTGTGCACATTTGAGCACTCTGTTTGCGTGGCGTGCACACAGGCTTAAACAGGAAGGCAGTGGGGAGGGAAAACAGCAGTAGGAAGTTAATCCAGGAGAATTAGCTTAGCTGGCAGGTGAAATGTTATCAGAATCAGCCAATTACACAGGCAGCAGACCAGCCCAGCCCAGAACACTGCTATAAACTGTGCAAACACCTTCCCCTCTGGTGTTTCCCACAGTCTACACTGCCGGTGTATACAAGCAGGGACATTTTAACTAACAGACCTACAAAATGAGAAGGGCTGCAGCATGCAACATAGAACAACATGTGCAAGAGGCTGAGGGTGGTGAGGATGTGACTGCTGCCAAACAACCCACAGTGAGGAGACAGAGAAGAATGTACAGACCCAGGGTAACCTACCAGGGGCTACATGAGCTGGAGATAGTGGAGCGCTATAGGGTAGATAGAGACCTCCTACAGCAATGTGTTGAGCTGTGCCAGCCACACCTGTCACACCACACTGACCAAGGGAAACACATCCCAGTGGATACCAAGGTATGTGTAGGCCTTAGTATACTAGCCACAGGTACCTCCCAAAGCACAACTGGGGATATCATGGGTATCTAACAGGCATCAGCATTCAGAGTATTCCACCAGTTCCTGAATGCCATGACAGCACATGCCAGTGAGCACGTATATTTCCTCAACAACCCTGAATTGTTGACCAGCAATATGCATCTCTTCCACCAAATAGCAGAATACCCTGGGGTAGTGGATGCTATAGACTGCATGCACATATGCATCAGAGCACCACCCGGTGAGCAGGGTAGGGTCTACATCAACCACAGGGGCATCCCCTCCATCAACTGACAGGCAGTATGTGATGCCCAGGGCATTATATTGAATGTGTGTGCTGGCTACCCTGGAAGCTATGACAATTCCCACATATGGCATCTTACACAGCTGTACCAGAGATTTGTCAATGGGGACATCCCTTATGGCCACCTAGTGGGGGATGCTGGGTACACACTGGAGCCGTAGCTGATGACACTCATCAGAAATGCACACACACCTGAACATCAACGCCATAATGAGGCACACACACATGCCAGACATATAATAGAGCATGTGTTTGGGATGCTCAGGTCATGGATCCAGTGTCTGGACACATCTGGTGAAGCCTTGCACTATTCACCAGCTACATGTACCCAAATTGTTATGGTATGTTCTATGCTACACAATATGATCCTGCGGAAACAGCTGCAGCAGGAACAGCATGGGGCAGGGCCACACAGCCCCTCACTAATGTCAAGGCCTGCACAGGCACAGAGTGACCTGGAGGAGGAACAACCTGAGCCTACCCCAGTAGGCAGAAGGAGGTGTGCCCAGTATGCCCTGACCTTGGCAAGGAGGCAATGCATAGCACATGCACTGACACAGTAGGGACCCAGGGAATGACACCTCTCTCTGACTCACACATACAGTAAAAGGGATGCCAAATATGACACTACCTGTGCTCAACCATGTATAGGGAGAGAACTATGTGCATCCAACATAGGCAGCCCACCAGCACCATCTGCAAGCCTGGCACGCCCACAAGGTAAGTCAACCAACCTACCAATTGCCATATGGAGCAGAATGTGTCTTACCTGTAGCTATGGTATGTATGGGAGCATGCAAGGGAAATGGGAAGCTGGATGTTATAGCAGCAGACAGTAGACACCCTTAGTGGCACCATGACATCTGTAACACATACTGGAGTCACCATAGTAGCCAGTACTACACAGGTTGACAAAACCCACTGCAGGAAATGTGCTGAGCGACATGTGTGTCCATACGACCTACACATGTCAATCAGGATGGTTCACATATCCAACAACAGTGTCAGGCAGCAGGACAGGTGTAGACAAACCCAAATAGAGCCTGTGCCATGACCCCAGAATGATGGCTATGGTTAACCTCCCCCCTCAGGCCTACACAGATAGACCACAGCAGGGCAGGCAGTGGGATGTCATTTCTGAAGGGTAGGAAGTCAGACAATAATATGTAGGGCAACCAAAGCCATGATCTGTAGTATACTGGTATGCCTCTAGCCAACACGATAGGTAAGACCACAGACTGAAATGGAGTACCCCAACATACCAGTACAGTCCCAGCAAATGTGTACAACTGTCAGGTGTGCCCCCCATCCTATGTAGAAATATAGCAACAGTCAGGTGTGCCACCCCCAATCCTGTGTAGAAATGTAGAAATAGTCAAGTGTGCCCTCCCCCAACCTACATAGAAATATAGTAACAGTCAGGTGTGCCCCTCCTAGTCCTGTGTAGAGCTGTAGAAGCAGTCAGGTGTGCCTCCCTGCTATGCAGAAATGTATTAACGGTCAATGCCAAATGATGGATGGATAACCTGCAGAGACAGCATGCTACCTGTTGGTGTACAACACAAAGGTCAGCACTGCAGTACAAACTACCTGGACCTGACCCACACATGAAATACAGATGGCCATACTGGGCATGCTCATACACTTAAGAGAAATGAAGGCAATATAAGGCAACAACATATTGAAAGGTCATACTGGGCATGTTCACACAAATACATGATGACCATGTCTGCAAACACCAGTGGACCAGACATATCTGACAGTTATTACTGCAGACACCCATCAGTATGCACCATTCATGCCTTGCACACACAGTGGTTAGGAATACAGACATATATGTAAGGACAACACACTATAATAAGCCAAAAGTAGAGGGACATAGATGTGTGGAAGAGGATTACTGTGACAAGGAGCCCTCCAGGCCTGTCCCACACAGCACACAGCCAAAGGGCCCAAAAAACATGAGGGGCAGATGTCACTCACTGCAGATATTAGCCACCAGTATCTGTCAGCATTACAGACCATGTGGTGCATGTGCCAGCTGTGCAACATGAATATACAAGGAAGTAGTCATCTAGCAACTGTATACACGTACCTGTAAAATATGACCCTGTGTGTGTCTACATGTGGCGTGTCAACCCCTACCTGAATGGATAATGGCCCATGCACACACACTGCCCTCCCCATAGCCCTACTATGCCAAGCCCGCTGAAGTTATCCAATGTGAAATACACCTTTGGGAGGGTTGCAGCTCAGTAATCTCTGTAGCATGTCCTGTAAGTGTGTGCTGCTGTAGTGTGATAAACTAGTTAGGTAGGAATTCTATCCCTAGACATGGTGAGTGTGTGTGTGTGTTTGTCTGTCTGTTTAGAGAGCAATTCTTTTTAGGCTAGCCACACTCCCCACAAACCAAATGCTCACCCTTCGCAAGGCAGCTGATGTTATCCACCTAGTAATGCACCTCTGGGAAGCTCAGCCCAGTAATCTCCGTAGTGCATCCTGTAAGTGCATACCACTGTAGTGTGATAAGCTAATTTGGTAGGAGCTCTATCACCAGACCTGGCAACAGTATGTCTGTGTGTCTATCTGTCTGTGTAGAGAGCAATGCCTTGTTAGGCTAGCCACACTCCCAACAAACCAAATGCTCAACCTTTGCAAGGCAGCTGATGTCATCCACCTAATAATACACCTCTTGGAAGCTGCAACCCAATAATCTCCATAGTGCATCCTGTAAGTGTGTACTGCTGTAGTGTGATAAACTAGTTAGATAGGAGTTCTATTCCACAGACATGGCAAATGTGTGTCTGTCTGTCTGGCTGTGTAGAGAGCAATGTTTTTTTAAGCTAGCCACACTTCCAACAATCCAAATGTTCAACCTTTGCAAGGCAGCTGATGTCATCCACCTAGTAATACACCTCTGGGAAGGTTGTAGCCTAGTAATTTTCATAACGCATGCCATAACTGCGTACTGCTGTAGTATGATTCAGAACCCTAGTAGGGTTCTATACCCACCCATGGCAGTTCTGGATGTTTTGTGTGTGTTCCACTGTCTGTGTAGGGAGCAATGCATTTTAGGCTAGTCACACTCAGCACATGTCAAATGCCCTACTTTGGCAATCCTGCTGATGTCAGCCAATGTGATATACACCTTTGGGGAAAAAACACTGCAGTAATCACTGTGGCACATACTTTAACTGCATAGTGTTGTAGTGGAATAAACTAGTTAGGTTGGGGTTCTACTCCTGGACATGACAGGTGTGTGTGTGTGTGTGTGTGTGTGTGTGTGTGTGTGTGTGTGTGTGTGTGTGTGTGTGTGTGTGTGTGTCTGTACCTCATAACCTGTATGGAGGCAGGTGTGCGTGTGTGACACCTGGGCCCAGTGTGTAGCAGGTTTGGCAATTTTCTTATATGGTGGCCCTAGTACATATCACAATGTCCACAGTACAGGGAAAGCAGCTGTGAAATAGCTGAGAGGCTGGGATTCATATCCATATCCATACATGTGACAACAAGGCCAGGCAATCACAGTTAGCAACCCCAGTATTACACAGAGCAAACTCTCAACCCATGTCTCATACACACACACACACACACATGGCGAGGCAACAACCAAGATGTGTGTAGTACACTGCATATTGGCGACTGATAGTAACAATGGTGTGAATGTAGTGGTCTACAGAGGTCATGGCACCCTGTCCAGCAGTACGATAGGCACCTAATTGCAAACAGTGCGCCTTCAGTATGTTACCCACCGGTTGCCTGCAACAACTTGGGTTCCATCAAATGTGATCCACAAAGGACATACCATGCCTTACACACATGCCCTGTATGGACATATCCTACTGACACCAGGGAATACCTGTAGCATGCTACCAATGTAAGTGCAGGATCAACCAGCTGTCTATTACCTGGCCCCGCCACATGAGGGCAGGACTGTCACATCTGATGATTACATTCTGTGTAAACAACATGGTCCAGACAAACCAGGTACACTTCCACATGCTACTGTACATGAATGTGGGACGTGTTCACATCCCAAACACCATCCATGTCATGGCGTATAGAACACATACATGCCAAGCATTCCACAGCACTGGCCACACACAATAGTAACCCAGGAGACTGGATGGTGTAAACTATACTCACCTGTGTGGTCCATTCCAGACACTACACCCCTTAGCCATAATACAGACCATTCTCATGTGGCCTGGTGCCAAGGTTTACCCCTCACCTAGCCTTGTACAGCCATCTGGGACCATCAACCACTACATACCCATGAAGCAATGCACACATGCACGCTGGTACTAGCACCCTGTGTTTGTGTGTGTGGTGTATGATGCTTCTGACCACAATCACACCCAGTACAACACCCAGTGTCATACTGAAGTATTCTCTCTAATGTCATACACTGTCACATACCCTTTGACCATAGAACCCCAGGATAACCCCTGTGGGCCAATTCATACATACGCATTACTGTATTGTGAAAAGGTAACTGGTTAGGAAGTGTATTCATTACCCTGCAAAGTGTGGCAATGTGTATGAGTCCCTTACAGAGTGTGGCTGTGTTGATGCTGACACCTGTTCATGTGGACAGGCTCATGTGCTATAACTACTGTACTGCAACAGTGTTGCAGATGTCACTCACCAGCACATATACATCAGGACAGCTCACCAACATGTAAACTATGTGGTGCATGCAATAACTGCATACACATGTGATAGCTATGCATAGCAGTCAGGTATTTGAAACCCCGTACTGGTAGGTGTGTGACACAAACATGCTTACATTTTACTCACCCACACCTTCCCTGACATACTTTGTCTCTGTCTGTCCCACCGACACCCTCTCTGGTGGATGTAGGATGTACACGTGCTTTGCTAGGCAGCAGCTTGTGTTTTGTAAGAGATGGTCATGATCAGCTGATGGCCTCTGCACCAATTGCAGTCCTCCTCTAGCTGAGTGCATGTGGAACAGCTGTGGCAACATTCCCATAGTCGATTGCATGGTAACACAATCTAATATCTAGGAACATCATTTTGGTGTTGGCCCTTTACATCCACTGTGGACAGGAACTAGAAGTGTTGTTTGGCGAAATGCAACCCAGATGGATTGGTGATTTACCTCTAACAACTTACACTGTGGAAACAGGGCAACACACAGGAGGGGGATGTGCCTGGCCTGACTACAGACTGTAAGTGCCGCTATACTGCATTTGAAGTAATGTTGGATTAACAGTATGTGTGTGGATATGGCTGTCCTACATGTTGTAGTACCTGCCATGGTCAGTACTGTGTTAATGAGGAATCCACATCTGCAGGGTCGTCTGCAGACTGGGCAGTGTGTTGTGCCCTTGGTGTCATGTGTTACCCACAAAACACATATTTGTGAACTGCAGAAGGTAGTGTGAGGATTGCAGTCTGAAGATGGTGAAAGCCCTGACAGTTATTGACTTCATATCCCTCATAGGGCACATGTTGCAACAAACCCTATTACGACAGTACATGTATAAGGTTAACACAGCAACATGTAAATATTGGCCCTGTGTATGTGATTCCAGCTACAACTCTGTCAACCTTTGTACATATGTCATGCATTACGAGGTGCATGTGTGCTGTACACCATCATGTGTCATCATATGTGATAGCAAGCCAGGCAGATATCAGACTGCTACACATAGGAAATTCACAAAAAAAATGCTGAGAGTTGCACTCTGAATCCAACAACACACGGTTTCAACAGTAAACAGTAAACGCAGTTCCAGAAGTAATAAAAGCAAATGACTATTTATTTAACATCAATACATATGAAGCACTTTTCGTCCCACTAAATAGTGGGACTTCTTCAGACAAACAATCCCTACCTGTAATCATAGTCACAAGGACCCAGTCCTGCATGTGATAGGACAACACTAATTAATACAATTAAAATTAAAAATTTAAAATAATTGGTCATTTAAAAAGAAACCATTAAAAGTAAAGAGCTGAGACCACTAACACTATGTAGTTAAAAATCATGCAAACATAACACAAAATGTATTATTTTGAGACCGGCAGATCCAAAACGTAATGTAGGCAATTCTAAAAAAAAATACATATATTTAATGGTTATTATTAAAATAGCACAGTAGTAATAATAGAATAATAATAAGGGCCATTCATGATAAGCTAAGAACAAGTAAAAGGTCTAACCTAATATGCATCAAGAAATAACATTTTATACAGTTTGCTGTAAATGCAAAATGCACTAAAAATTTAAAAATATGTGCACTACAAATTAATGTTGGCACGTGATAAAAAACATATAATAACATTCATAAATAGAGTGTGGAAATGACTTAGAACTGTGTTCAAGTAAATAAATATATTATATGAACATGTTATGTAAACAATAATCAGCAGTAACATGATACAAATTACCAAACAATTATCTGGTCATACTCTTCATTTTCAAAATGGGGTATAGGGAGCAAGTCTCATTAAGGCCTGGAAATAAACATGCATTACTACGGAGTTGCCAATACAGTTCTAGTATTTCTAAACATACAGAATCAGGGCCCCCACGACCATCACTTTGAACACAATCTACCGCCTTAAATAAAAATTTATGGTGGGGGAACTCAGATATGCATTTGGCTAGTGCGTTCTCTAGTTTACCTTTCTTAATGTAGTATAGATGTTCGTAAACCCTCTATTATAATTGTTTGGTAATTTGTATCATGTTACTGCTAATTATTGTTTACATAACATGTTCATATAACATATTTATTTACTTGAACACAGTTCTAAGTCGTTTTCACACTCTATTTATGAATGCTATTATATGATTTTTGTTATCACGTGCTAACATTAATTTGTAGTGCACATATTTTTAAATTTTTAGTGCATTTTGCATTTACATCAAACTGTATAAAATTTTATTTCTCGATACATATTAGGTTAGACCTTTTACTTGTTCTTAGCTTATCATGAATGGCCCTTATTATTATTCTATTATTACTACTGTGCTATTTTAATAATAACCATTAAATGCATGTATTTTTTAGAATTGCTTACATTACGTTTTGGATGTGCCGGTCTCAAAAAATACATTTTGTGTTATGTTTGTATGATTTGGCGTACAGCAACAGTGGTCCCACTCCACAAAGGGGGTGCCTCTACAGACCCTGGAAACTACGGCCCCATAAGCTTAACCAGCCTGGTCTGCAAAGCTATGGAAAGAATCATTATGGAACTCATAAACAGAGACATAGGGGACCTACAGACACTTGACCCCACCCAGTTCGGCTTTGTAAAGGGCAGATCCTGCCTCTTGAACCTGGTTGACTTTTTCGAAACAGTCACTAGAGCCATTGATGAGGGCAAAGCAGTCCATACAGCCTACCTGGACTTGGCTAAGGCCTTCGACACAATACCCCACTCAGGCATCATAGATAAGCTCAACAGCTTAAATGTAAACCCTTATGTCACTAGATGGGTTGCAAACTGGCTAAAGGACAGAACCCATAAAGTTAAAATCGCTGGAGCAATGTCAGATTCAAAGTCAGTCACAAGTGGTGTCCCACAAGGATCGGTCCTGGGACCCCTCTTGTTCGGCATTTATTTCTCAGATGTTAAAGCAAACATGGGAGGGCTGTGGCTGACAAAGTTCGCAGATGACTGCAAACTAGGCACCATAGTCGATACACCAGTGGACACATACATCCTACAAAAAGGCCTCACAGAAATGGACAACTGGTGCCGGAGTCACGGCCTTAAACTAAATGCCAAAAAATGTATAGTCATCCCCTTTGGGAAAAACAAAGTACCCACAAATTATCACATAGACAGCAACCCACTGAGTACAGAAAAAGTAATCAGAGACCTAGGGACCCAAGTCGACAGCGACCTCTCATTTGACACTCACGTTGCCAAAGTGGTTAGAAAAACATTCTACCTTGCACACCTCATCATGAAGGGATTCACATCCAGATCCAAGGATGTCATTGTACCCCTATACTCCTCCCTCATCAGACCCATGATTGAGTACAATGCCCCATTTGGTATGTACCTCACCCGGCATTTGCAACAGCTGGAGAGACCACAAAAGTACCTCACCAAGAGGATCAAGGGTCTCCAACATATGTCTTATTCTGCCAGACTAAAGAAACTTCAGCTCTAGTCAGTAGCATACTGTCTGCTCAGAGGTGATCTCTGCCTGACGTACAAGGCCATGTCCAATCAGGATCTGATGGACATGCTCCACCTCAAAAAATCCAAATCCATCAGGACCACGAGAGCTAAAGACTTAAACCTTGGCACAAGTATGAATAGGACATGCTGGAGGGATAGATTCATAACCCAGATGCTTCCCATGCTTTGGAACAAGATCCCAGTTCATATTAGGCAGAGCCCCTCACTGACTCTCTTCAAGAGAAATCTTGATGAGTGGATGGGAGATCGTAAATTTACCCCAGGGGTCACATCTGTGTCACTACTAGACAGAGGCACAGTATTCTAAATTTATTCTGTACATTTTTTGTACCATTTCATGGGGTGGCAAAAGCCACATCACTATGGCTAGGCTTACAAATGCCCCAGGGCAGATAGCCTAGTACTATACTATGAAACTATGAAACTATGAATAGTGATAGTGGTCTCAGCTCTTTACTTTTAATGGTTTCTTTTTAAATGACCAATTATTTTAAATGTTTAATTTTAATTGTATTAATTAGGTGTTGTCCTATCACATGCAGGACTGGGTCCTTGTGACTATGATTACAGGTTTATTTAAACAGCAGTTGGGAGGGATTGTTTGTCTGAAGAAGTCCCACTATTAAGTGGGACAAAAAGCGCTTCATATGTATTGATGTTAAATAAATAGTCATTTGCTTTTATTACTTCTGGAACTGCATTTACTATTTACTGTTGCATCCGTGTGTTGTTGGATTCAGAGTGTAACTCTCAGCATTTTTTGTGTGAATTTCCTAGTTTGTTTTTGTCTTCGGAGTTTAGACTGCTACACATGTTATGTACAGTACGGGTAATATTTGTCGACA
The DNA here is from genome assembly GCF_019279795.1 of Protopterus annectens. Lineage (NCBI taxonomy): Eukaryota > Metazoa > Chordata > Ceratodontiformes > Protopteridae > Protopterus > Protopterus annectens. The sequence goes on from NC_056739.1 coordinate 1,438,568,572, forward strand.
TTACCAGGAAATTCCATGGTCATTTTTACAGTACTGAGATCTGCGTAACTATGGTGACTGTCGACAGTGTATGTATTGTGAACATGTTCTTCAGTCTGTGTACAGACTGTGGTAGATGGCATTGTTATAGGTCCCATCCTATCTGATGTTACATGCTGCTTCACTGTATGTTACCGTATTGGTTTACATGTTTGTAGGACCATACACACACATGTCCCATACCACAGACAGACAGCAGACCATACTGTGTAACAGCCCAGTATATGTAGGATTAGTCTGTGAGTAGCACATATAAGAATGTTGTTGAACAGATAGTCCACATACTGTACTTTTATGCTAGCTTACCATATGTGGCTGTGGCTGTGATCACATTGGATGTGGGTATGCACCTTCACACAGGTGTATCTTACCCTGTGGTGTGGCATGCCTGCAGAGCCTGCTATATATGCAGGTACATGTGCATTCCCCATAGGAGATGTTGGGCAGTGATGAACCAGTCTGCCTGTAGCATGCACAGTGCATTGTTACATGTCTAGCAGCTTAGTTTACTTATCCGGTGAGATGTCATGTGGAGATACTTGCCAGATGTACTGGTGCCGGGTCTCCCTTAACAGTCATGTATGTCAGACAGAGCAGTGGGATGCTGTATAGATTTATGTCACTATCTAATGGGTAGTATATGGCCATGGCACCCTTGTACCAGTGGTATTATGCATCAAGCCAGACAGGGGTGTGTGAATCCATACCTATGGTGGCATATGTATACCAGTCATTATATGTTATACCCATGTACATAGCTGTTAATATCCATATTGTCATGTATGGTACACATGCTTAGAACTAAGGGGTTCTGTGTATACTTCTGGATTGTAAGGAGTGTTTCAGAATGTCCACATATTGTAGCCAATATTTGTGTTGCAGTCCATGGGGGCATTATGTGCTAGCAGTGGTACTTTACCAGGATGTCCTTAAGATGTCTGTCAGTAGCCAATGGCATACATGTGGAAAGCAGATGTGACCTTCAACACACACCATGTCTGTGAAGACAAGCACAATTACAGTAGCAATAGTCTATCAATATACCTGCTATACATACCTGACATCCACTTGCACTATGACATTGGGACTTTAGGGGCTGGGGTAGGTCTACACTCCGTGTCCAGGACATATGGTGAGGACATCTGTACATATACACATCCAGATATATATCTATGATTACACATATACATATCGACATATATAGATGGTTATGTATAAGTACACAGATATACATATACACACCCAGATATATACATATACAGAGCAATATATGTCTACACATATACAGATAGTGATACATATGCACATAAACATATGGATATCTACAGATATATCGACAGTAGTAAGTATATCGGTATAGATATGTATGCACATATAGTCATATATATCTAAATATATACCAACACAACTAGGCATATCTGTACACATAGGATGTGCATACATATATAACAATATACACATATCTATATGTACATATACGTATACCTATATATACACATATATATAGATACATATATGTATAGATATGTACACATATGTACATACGAAGAGGTGTACACATGGCCATATATATATGTAGCACTATACAGATGTGTATACAGGCATATGTATGTGTATACCTGTGTATGTACATGTAGACATCTATACACCTATATGTATACAACCATATACCTGTCATGAGTAAATGTCACTGTTGCGTATACCCTCCCACATGGATCCCACCGTATGTATTTGCTATGTGTACATTATAATGGAACATCATATGTGATGCAATTGTCATATTAATGACAAGGACTACACAATCTAGGACGTAAAAGCAAGTGTTCAATACCACTCAATTTGGGTAATGACAGATGTACTGGCAACACAACAGCTGTCCCCACAGTGGTCATGACGTAGTGGTCATGTGTTGTGACATCAGTGTAAAGGGCCCTGAGTTCATAACCTGCAAGGGCTGCTCATTTTGTTGCTGGCCAGAACAAGGACTGTTGGATACAGAGTGGTTAAGGCAGTGTTTTTGCAATGTAGGCCACACATGTCAGTATCATGACATAGCTAGGTAGGGGTCTAGTCCAAGTGTTGGCAAGTAACTGTGTGCATGTATGTGGATGGGTCTACATCAGGTTGCAGGGTATACACTCCTCAGCGGGCCACCTGTCCGTGTGGCACAAGCAATACCCAGTATAGTAACCTGTGAAATGTGTCCGACTGTACTCCAGATATGTCACTGCCATGGTGTCAGCACAGTGACATACCCCGTTGTGCAGACCATCGTTGTGCTGACACATGTACACCTACAACATGCCTGCATATCAGTTTAGAGACCACAACCAAGCAGTGTTAACAACGAGAAGGCATCATTGCAGGATGGCTACACTAACTGCCAATTATGCCTCACACTCTACACCCTACAACATGTTACACTGCAGGACTGTGGCACTGCTACAGGCTGGGTGCAGTACTACCATACATCTACTTTAAATACACACAATACTACCACACTTGGACATCTGATTATCACTACAATGCAGCAAAACATTATTTGTATAACATATCAGATATGCATGATCTACATGTACCGCTGCGGATATTTACACAACAGTGGTCTACTGATGTGCCCTGTGTCCTTACCTGCATGCTCCTCAGCTGTTGTGTGGGTTACATCCACCTCCAAAAAGGGGTCCAGTGGTTGATGTTGTTCAAGACGGGCAGGTGCCATGAGGCTGGCCAGAAGCTCCTCCACACATGTCGGGGGGGGTGAATGGCATGCCCCCCCCATGGCAAGGTGATCCCCCCAGACTGTGGCAGCATGCCGACAGGCATTGCAAAGCAGATCACTGCATGATGCCAGACCTGCTCATAACTGCGGTTATGCAGGCCAACATCACTGACCCTGTGGACGAGATTGTTCCACAGGGTGGTCCAATCCTGCTGTTCCAGTGCTGTCCTGCCAAGCAGGACCTGGTAGTGCAGTACCAGGTGGTTTATTATCACTTCATTTTCCTCTGCAGAATATGTTGGGAGGTGGCTGTGTGCCATCATGCCTGAAAAACATTAGGAAGGGAACAAGCCTGAGTGACTCATATGGCAAGGTTACCACAGTTTATAATACACATCTCTGTAACCCCCCCACCCCCATATCAAATTCAACAGAATATACACACAACTCATTAGGTATGGCTGCAGCCTAACTACCATTTGGACAGATTGTGTAGTGTACCACACCTTCTGCTATGTGACTGTAGCCATGTCCCATTTGTGGGCACTAACATTGCAGGTCTGTTACAGACTATTCACTTGCATGCCATTGTAAGGGCCACTATGGTTACATATATGCCAATGGTATGGCTGCTCTGAGATTACTGCACATCTGACAGTCTGTGTTATAGGGGGATTCTATGCATGCTGTTGGACATGTACCGGGATTGTGTAGACTATTACTACCTACATATGTACTATGACATGGCACATTAACATGTATATGTTCCACTGGCCAGCTGATCCACCTCTCTACACCCATTTGACCTGGATACCTGGCCACATCACATGTATGTGCCAACCTGGGGCCTCCTCGTGTACTGTTACAGCCATACCATCAGGTGGAACCACCCAGGCAATATTGGCCCACCCCCCTCAGCCACACACCAACATGTCCCTGTCCCGTGAGTTCAGGTCTGAGTCTGTTCCATACTAGTCTCCACAGACACATGAGGGATGTGCCACATCCATCTGAGGCACCCAGTACACATTCACATGGCCAACATGCTCCTCCTGCTCAGCCACCAGACCTGGCACCTTCAGGACATGTACTGCTGTTGTGAGTGGGAGTTGGTGGGAGCCTTGTTCCCATTGTGGCCATATTGGGGACCATGGGGCATCCACATCACAGACCACACACACACACACACACACACACACACACACACACACACACACACACACGCCATCCACGGTGTTTACCCACCACATGTGTCACATACCACCCCTGTAGACTGTCCTCTATATCTACCAATCCTGACCACCTCCACTTGTGTATCTGCCATACTTCCCCATATTCTGATTGCATAGCACTGTGGTGCTAGGATGGGATTAACATGTGACATACCCATACATGGTGCACACACTGCCAGATGTAGATATCTGCCTGTATTGCTATGTGTGCTGCTGCCTCACACATAGCACACATCACTGTGGTAGTTATATAGGGGACATGTTTTACCATATATATCTGTTTGTGTGTGTGTTTGTTCAGATTTTGACATTTGCATATCAGTATTTATCTATATGTGTGTACATATATGTGACTACATATTTATGTGCACATATATATGTCTACACATGGGTATATGTATATTTCTGGACATACATGCTGATTATATAATATTTAAAGATTTATATGTATATGTGATATAAGTACACATGTGCATACCTATATGTGGGGTACATTAAGGCATCAGCTCCAGAATCTCACAACACCTCCCTGCACAGCTGCACTGTTCTGCCTTGCTACAACACAGACATGTGCCACATATAGACACGGCCTGACATTAGGGGGGTATACATAGGGGCTGATTGCAGGTAATCCTATTACACACCTATGGCATTCAGGCATGCTACACTACAGATTTTCCTGAGTATCCTGCCAGTGGTGGGCCATGGCTCCCACATGTCCATCATAATGGCATTATTCCACCACCAGCTATTGGACACATAATATACATGCTTCCCATTACACAACACACACTATGATGGCTTACATCTTGTCTGTCAGTTCTGACATGCACAGTTAACAGCTATGATTGCCCACTACACACAGGGACAGACACTATTGTCCATAGCAGTTGTTCAGTTGAACATCATCACAGCAACACCTGATGGCATGTACAAATCATTCCACATCATCTATCCCATTATGATCGACCAGGTACTACATTCTATTATATATATATATATATATATATATATATATATATATATATATATATATATACCTCACATACCTGTTATGGGAATGATGTCTTGTTGAATGACAGCTGGCTAAATGCCTGTGACATCAGCTTAAGAGCTGTGTCATTTTTTTTTCTTTTCCTCTCTCTCACTCTCTCTCTCCAGTAAATGGATTGAGCTGCTTTGAATAGATTGCAGCCTGGCTTTAGTAAGTGATGCACATGATCAGGTGATGGCCTCTGCACCAATTGGTGTCCTCCACTTGCTAACTGCATGCAGCTTGCTGTGTAGTACTTCCAATTACCACTGTCATGGCAACCACCTACTATACATCCTCACATCATGTGGGTGTGGTCCCTTTACCTTTCCTGTGTGAAGGACATCCTTCCTGTGTGTGGGCATCAGTGTTGCAGACAGCAGGTAACAATACCTTTTACAGGATAACGGACACACTCAGGCTAGCTACATATTTGTAGGAGGTTCCAGAACTGCAGACAGAGTGTGTTATGCTTTGTATAGTACTGGTGTTACAGGGTGTGTGTGTACATACTAGTTTACCTTGGAATGCAGTCTGTCTGCATAGCTCTCAACTGTGGGCCTATCTTCTTGGTGGCCAGAGGTGTGGCTATCATGTTTTGTCTGTCCACCAAACGGGTGCTGTGTCAGATATTTCACTGGCAGGTTGTGTGTTGAATGCTATCACTACATGGCTACATCCATTTATGTTTCTAACCTCAATTCCCTGACTAAGGGTATGTTGCAGACTATCCTGTAACACCAGCAACTTGCTTAGTGTATGGCAACAGTTGTCCACATAAGGGCCTGTGTTCCAGCCTCTGTCTTCCACCTACATACCGAGCTTTGCACATATGACATGTTGTCAGGGGTTGGTCTGTAGTGGGCTGTGAGTATATCACACTACCATTGCTACCATCAGTCCACTGCTGTTGTATCCCCCAAACATACGGTGGGGCTGAGGCCATATATGTGTGTGCTTTACCTACACAATACATGTGTGCCCTTATGCAATCCAGAGGCAAGTGTATGTAACAGGGGTATATGGGCCTGAATTAATGAGTCTGGGGGGGGATGCACCATAAATACCCTAGGCTGTTACAAAATGTGGGGATATCAGAGGTGGGCTGCCTTAAGGTATCTGTATGTACAGTACCATACACTTCGCCTATATTTACACTACTTACATAAACTGGGTTAATGCAGGCCTACTGCCTCCTGCTATACAGACTGTTCTGTTTGTCAATGTGCTTGTGATGGTGCTTATGCCTTGTTATGTAACAGTTACATCCCATTTGGTCAACTGACGTCTTTACCACCTAGTGATTTTGTACAGAGTGCAGATAGAAGCTGCTGGACCATACACCTGCATTACTTACTGTTAATAGTTTGGTATCCTGTGGCCCAGTCTGTCTTTTCTATTGTACAATATTTAGGGCTTGGCCTGGACAGCAACAGTTGTGAGATTTTCCAGACTACTGTATTAGTATAACTATTTCACAGTTGCATTACTCTGTTTATATAGATGTCAGTTTCTGAACAGCTATAATACATGGCATATACAACTGTAATAGTACACAGATAAAGGTTATCCATTTCTGCAAACCTGTGTGTGTTGTTTTATCCTATGACCTCTCTGTGAGCATATGTTGCAGGCAATGACTGTTGTTTGTATGGGTGGCCCATACAGTGTCCAGTTGTTAAGGTGTTAACTGTAGGCATAGTGGCTGTTCCATATTGTCTGCACCTTCTACATATGTATCTTACTGTACATATCTCTGCATGTGTCTGTGTAATCACATGCATATCTAAATATATATATATATATATATATATATATATATATATATATATATATATATATATATATATATATCTGTATATCTGTATCTGCATATATCTGTCTGTGTATATGTACCATGGAGATGTTGATAGCTGCCATATTTTACATTTCCTATGGGAGCCACACTGTATTGCATGATATGTTATTAATACTGGCCTGACATCATACAGGTGGGTTGTAGTACTGTTTATATGTTGTGCACATGTCATGTCACATCCTGCTTATGTGATCTGTAACACTTTAGTGTATTGCAGGGCAGACATGTTTAGCTGTGGGGGGTATGCCTATTCATGCATGATGTATATTTTTGGGGTGTCCCAACCCCATTAACAGTGCATGTTGACATATTTGTATTTGTCAATCTACCAGTGCTATCTACAAATGTGTGGTCATATATATATGTATATATTTCTATGGAGATATATATATATATATATATATATATATATATATATATATATATATATATATATATTTACATATTTATAGATATATATATATATATATATATATATATATATATATATAGATATATATATATATATATGTAGATATCTACATCTATTGATATGTTGTATCTGTTTAGATATTACTATGTTTACTCACACAAATACATTTACATATTGGAATACATTCTCTGTACTGTTGAATGACTGGGCTGGTTGATATGTTTTGAATACATCAGGGTTATTTATATCTGACATGGTTTAGTGGTGAATCACTTTGCCTATGGTGTGTGGGGCTTTGTGTTCGAGCCTAGCAGATGCTGTTTATTTTGTTGCTAGGCAGAACATGGGCCATTGGATACAGACTGGTTAAGGCATGTTTAGTCAGTTATTAGCGGGTTTGTGTGGAGGTCAGCACTGCTAATCTGCCGTTACATCTGCTTACAGGGTGTTAGCTTCAGAGTTGCTTAACCAGTGTAGGCATTGCTTACTGCTGCGCAAATGGCCTTAAACCCGTTTACTAGTGCTTACATATGCTTACTATTGCTTATTTGTGCTTAAACCTGCTTACTAGTGCCTTATTCAGTCTGACACTGGTACTTCACATGTGCATTTCTTGCGGTACTCCAGTATATATATATATATATATATATATATATATATATATATATATATATATATATATGCTGTTTAGTGGGTTTTGCAACAAAACTATCGGTTATAACATGCTTTGTCATGTAAAATAGGCTGTGCTACAGTGGGACTTGAACCGGGAATGCCTACTTATTGGTCGGATGCTCGGTCCACTACACTATTGCTGTGCTTCTTCATTTGCATATTTCTACCATAATGTCATACCCATGGATCCTTCCCTCGCCCACCAAGCCCCACGTACACAGCAACCACCCATTCTCCAGTTGCTAGCCCAGCCATGCCACACCTGCACACATTGCCCTCTCTACACGTCTCGGTACTCATCCAGAATACTGTCTCAACTCAAGCTTCTGCAGGCTCTTCATCCATTTAGTCCATGTACGTACGAGCTTTGCCGTGATCGTACTCTGATACTGGTGCAAATATCGATGTGACTCAGAATTTTTGGTTTGTCCCACTAGGGATGGACCTGTTATTGTGTCAGGATTAGACTTAACTAGTCTACACTGTTTCTCCCACTGGTAGCATCCTGCCAGGGGTTTGAGAAGCAGCTGTTTACTCACACAACTGGCCAGCCTCATCTCCTGGTTCCATGGAAACGACTTCCCAAGTTTGACATTCTGTGCATGAAGCACCCCCACACGCCCCCCTCAATGTCCACTGTTTTTTTATTATTTGCTTAAGTATTATGCAAGACTACTGTTCACACAGTATGATTGGACAAGTACTGGTTTTATGATACACATAGACTGCTCGGAATACTGTAATTGAGCAATGTACAAATGGTTGCTGGTAGTAATTTACATACTTACATACATTTCCTATACTGTTGAATGACTGTGCTGGATGATATGTTTGTGATGGCTTAGTGGTAACTCACTTTGACTATAGTGTGCAGGGTCCAGGGGTTGCAACCTGGGAGTGCAGATTATTTTGTTGCTGGGCATGATAAGAGCTGTTGGCTACAGTGTGACTAAGGCACTTTTGAGCAATTGTAAGTGAGTATGTGCTGGTTTGCGTGAGGGCCTCTGGTTACAGCGTCTTACACTGAGTTAGCGTCTACATTGCTTAACCAGTGTATGCATTGCTTACCGACTCCCAAACAGGCTTAAACCCGCTTACTCCCGCTTACCTTCATGCTACTTTATGTATTTATTTTACATTTGTTTACTGGGAAAATCCAACTGGGTGCTTGTCCATTTTCAGCGGTGGCCCGGGAAGTAGAGCTCCACAGTAAAACCCAGCTACTCATTACAAGTAATACAGAGGTGTCCACATTCATAGAGTGACAGACCTAACATAGCTAAGTAACATATTCTTCATGCTTAGTTTACGTTAACATGTTGGCATTATTCATTCTTAGGTCAGGTTTACATGTCAGGTATGACTGTTAACAAAGGTCAGTTTAAGGTGAAGTTAGATTCCAGTTTAACAGTTCTGGATAGGATGCACTCAGGTATTCGGGTTAAGATTTAGTTATTCCATACCTGTGTGGTAGAGTAGAAGAGAATAGTGAAGGAGTAGGTAGGTAGGTACAGGGGGAGACATTGTAACTGTATAGTAGGCTGTGGGAATAATTGATAGGGGAGCAATAGGGAAGGTTTAAAGAATGTGTGATATGTATGTGAGGCAGGACAAGAGGTGTTGGTTTCAGTATTTGATATAGGGGTACAGATTGTAAGGTGGGGGGGTTAGCCAGGAGGTGAGCATGTGCTGATTAAAGCGTGCTTGAGGTGTTCCTTCAAGTGTTATTTACATGTGTCCTTTGGGACAGCTGAGGTAATAGATGTGGGTAGGGAGTTCCAGATTCTGCCAATATAGTTGGGGAAGAGGGTGCTACCTAATTGTAACTTTAAACTTTAATAGAAATGAAAAAGGGGTTGATAGGTAAGTGGTGTTAAAGGGGCGCAAAGAGGGAAAGATAGCAGGGGAAATAGCCAGGGATATGCAGGAAGGCTGAAGGGAAGGTCCACAGCTGGCCATTTCGTCTACAGCAACAGCTGTGCATATACACTGAATTTGGAGGTAGATTTGGACACTCACACCCCTGGGTGGGGGTGAGGACAATAATAATAAGTTGTGATGCCAATTAGAACGGCTTACATGCCTACAGTGGGGTGCTGTGACCATGTGTTCTTTGGTGTTTTTTAGTGTGTTTTGCAATAACAAATCTGGTTATACCGTGCTTTGCCATGTAAAATAGACTGTGCTGTAGTGGGACTCCTACCGGGAATGCCTGTTCGTTAGGTGACTGCTCTACCCAATTCACACTATTGCTTACATCCACGAGGCGGTCCAATTAGAACCGCTCTAGCCAACACCTGCACACTTCAACCCATAATTTCATACCCATCATCCCCCCCACTCCTCCTCTGCAGCACTCATCCTTTCTCTGGGTGAAGGTCGGGTCTATCCACACCACTACACACTGCCCACTCTCCACTTCTCGGGACCCATCTCGTACATTGTCTCAACCCATGGGTCATCAGACTTTCCCAACCTTGTAGTCCAAGTACATACGCGCCCTGCCTTGATGAGTTAGTGTACTGATGGGAATCCAAATACCCAGGAATTTTTAGGTTGTCCCACAGGGGATGTTCCTCTCTTTGTTTCTAGATTAGACTTAGCGGGTCCACAGTGTTTCTCCCATTGGTTGTATCCTGCCTGTCATTTGGAGAGCAGTGGTTTGTTTACTTTGTGTGTTTGTTTGTATGTTTCACCTGTTTGGCTGGGGGGTAACAGTACGTGTTACACGTATGTTGATTGGGCCCCTCACCCCCATTGGCAGTGCCTGTGATCATATATGTCATTCTTATGTGCTGTATCATATCATAGATAAAAAGCTGCAGGAGTTACTGAAACCACTAGTAAAAGTCCAAAACACACCGGTGTGTTTTGGACTTTTACTAGTGGCTTCTGTAACTCTTGCAGCTTTTTGTTCGTGGTTACAGCGTTTGTTTATTTCATATCATAGATATATATCTGTGTACACACACACATATGCGCATATATATATATATATATATATATATATATATATATATATATATATATATATATATCTGTATATATATCTAACAACATGTGGATGTATGGATGTCTGCATATGTATATATCTATACGTGGATATTTATATATATGTATGTCTATATATGTATACATATGTAATACAGAGAGGGAGAGTTATATATCTATTTAGTTAGTTTTATATATATATTTATATATATACACACACACACACACACACACACACACACACACACACACACACACACACACACACACACACACATACATCTACATATTTAGCTACATGTCCTGTAATGTTGACTGGTATTGCTGGATGCTATGCTTGTGGAAACGTCAGGGTTATGTATATCTGCGGTGGCTTAGTTGTTAATCACATTGCCTATTGTATGCAGGCTCCTGGGTTCGATGCTTGCGTGGACTGTTTAGATTGTTGCTGGCCAGAATGGGGCCCGTTGGATACGCAGTGGTTGAAGCACTTTTACACAGTTGTCAGCAGGTTTGCGCAACGGTAAGCACTGTTAACTTCTGGTGACATCCGCTTATACATGGTTAGCCTCACTATTGCTTACTCTGTGTATGCACTGTTTCCTGTCATTCAAACAGACTTGCACCTGCTTAGTCGTGCTTATTTATCTTTACTACTGCTCTGTTTTTGACAGTCATAGGTGGTGGATTTGGCAAGTGTATGGAGTTATCATTCATTTCACTGCTTACTACTCCAGTTCACACACATATGCTATTTATTAGGCTGTACAACTAAATATATTGATCATAACAGTGCTGTGACATGGGAATGGAATGTACTGCAGTAGGATTTGAACCGGGATTGACTGCTCGTGAGGCAAACTCTCTGCCCACTACAATATTGCTGTACTGCTTCCTTTGCCCATATCCTGCTTTTTATCCTCCTTTTGCTATTTCAGCTACATAAACGTAGCTAAGCGATGGGCACACCCGCGCACCTATGGTTAACTTTGATTGGTGTTTTAAATCTATAGATTGGTTTCTTCTTTTATTTTATATGTCCTGTTGCTGTTGTACACGTTGGGGGGGTCTGTTGGTCTGGATATGGGGACACCTGTGAGCGATCTTGCTAATTTCTTTACAGCTTCTGCTGTTCAACATTGCAGGGGCATGTTTATTCTGAGAGCTCTGCTCTCAGACACACCCCCTGCACTCGTATATGCTCCATGTAAGCCTAGGAGCTCGGCCGGCGCACCTTCATTACTTTGCATGGCGCTCTGATGTCCTGCTCCTAAACGGGAACTTCTGTGCAGGACTAAACTAGTCCTGCACGGATGTTTAGTAAATCTGGGTGATAGTCCATCAGATGATTTTTCTCTTATTCCTAACTGTTGCTCTTCTTAGTTACCAAGATCCCTTCCTCATTCAGAATTCTGCTAAGTGAAATGGAATTGTTCTGTGTGCAGAGATTTGAAGACAGAATGCCAGAATATACAGAATATTTTAATGAATGAACATATTGCACATTAACTACTGGAGGATATTAGAAATTTATTAACATACATGGTCATGTGAAAAAAAAAGTCCAGTAAGAAATTCTGGCGTTATGACTACAGAAAGAGATTAACAAAATGATTTTTGGACAAATGTCTACTGCTACAATGAAATACAGTGTGACATCTGAAGAAGTCAGTGATATTATTCCATGTAGATTAGTATATTTTGTTATATCAAAATATTAAACAAACAGTTATTTGACAAGTTTTAATAGTTTACAACAGAGGAAAAGTCACCATTGAAGAAATGCATACTTCATTGCAATAAAGGCAATGCAGTACATTTTTCTTCTAATTGAAGATATGTGTGACATAAAAGTAACTGTGCTATTAAATATACATGTCCTAAAGACTGTATTGAGGAAAACAAAGATGTAGAATATAGTTCAGAAGCTTTTTTAAGTGATATTGAGAAAATTCATAAAGTGGGCATTAATATTTTTTTAGAGTTATCACTTGCCCCTCATTTTATACAGTGCTCTTGACTTTAACAGGTGTATCCTATGAAAAACATAATTATAAATGTCCTGATAGTTATAGGAAAAAGAATATATATTTCTCAAAATATTTCAGGGGAAAAAATGATAGATTGCCTGGGATTCAGAAGCATTGTGGCTATGATTTGTTAACTGTTGTGCAGAATGAGAATTGATGTTCATTAACAATGAATGTGGCGAGGACTGTAAGAAGAGCATGTAGGACTGTGGTGCAGCTGCAAGGGAGTTTTAGCAGCAGCAGTGTCTGTGCATTGAGTATGATTCTTGAGAGTGTTTGGTGCAATCTCACACGTACAGTTGCAGCAGTTGAAAGAAAGTATGTGCAGCTCTACATGCTCATGAGATAGTTGTGCCAATCTATTTTGTGATGCAATGATATATGTATATATATGCCAACAAAATAACGTTTGTAAGGTAGTAGTTGAAGTAACATTAAGCTAGGAGGAAACAGTTGGTAGCAGGGCCACACAAAGAAACATATAACAGAGGCAAGACTGATAAGGGAAGTAATGACACAATTAGGAATGTTGAAGACAATGGATATTGATATAGAGCTGGTACTATATTGGCAGAATCTATTGACTGAAGTTTTAATAAAATGCAGGAAGCAAGCAGCCTATATGAAACGCATAGTAGATATAAACACAAGGAGACATGAACTGACAAACATCATTTGTAGTGTACAAAGCACTTCTTTTACTGGCCAGGCTACAGAACTGGTGAGGTAAGCAATGTTAGAGATACACAGAGCAGTTGGTGATGCAGAATGAAAAGAAAGGGCAAAATAAAAGACAACAAAATCATGCAGTCCTGAAGGGTTTTGAAACCACAACTCTCCCCGCTTATACAAAGCATTTAATTTATAATTTAAAGGTTGAGCTACAGAAGCAGTGATTGAAAAAGCATCATTGAAACACACAGCTGTTGGTGATTATACTCTTGCATGTAACCATAAGGCATGGGAACCTGCAACTGTCCCCTTTCACATTGTGCAAACCACTTATTTTACAGTTTGAGATACAGAGTCAGTAAAGTAAGCTCTGTCTGAGAAGCACACAGCAGTTGGTGGTTTCATACATTATGAATAATAGAATAAAAGAGCCAAAAATGACCTATGATCTCACCAACGTTGGTGTCTAATCCACATCCAAAGCCATAGTTGTCACTGATTTTTTTTGCAAGGGAAAGTAGTCAAATCCTGGCAGTTTTACTCCATGTCATATATTCAGTCACTGCTGCAATAAATATGTATGCACTGTACATCGCAGCCTGGTTCTTTGCTATACAACAAGCAATGCCATTTCTCATCAGTTGTTCATGGGCATCTATGGTGCTCTTTGTGACCTGCCATGCATAGTACGATCACAACTGATAAGTGATTTGGAAGCCCTACATAGGCATGTATTAGATGTGCTTATCTATTGTTTGACCAGATTAAATGTTGAAAATGGGAGTACGGAAAGAGATGAAAAGAGGAAGTAAGAGGAAGGTAGAACAGAAGATGAGCTACTAAGGAATAAGCAGACTGGAGGGTGGGAAGTTTATATAATTTTTCTTTTTTTTTCTTTTGGACAGGTACAGATTTTTTATGCATAAAGATGCGGTAAGTTGGGGAGGAAGAAAAGGATGTAAGAAGAAGGTAAGAGGATTAGGTTACATAGGTGCAGAAGACAGATATGATTGACAGGGTGATTAACAGCAAAATGAGGGAAGGATAAGACAATGCTGAAGGATACATTACAGAAACAATGGGAAGACAATGCTGAAGGGAGGACTGAATGGCCATCAGGGATGGTTATGGACAGAGAAAGGAGAACACAAGACTAGGAGATAGGATGGGGTGCCAGCCACTGCAGTCTCTGCTAGCTGTGACCTAGTGGGAAATTGCTCACCACCCTGAGTACCTTTAACACAGGGCCCATCTCAGATGGTGGAAACAGTGCTGCACAGGGAAGTGACCCAATTAGTCACTGGAAGAGGTTCTCCATTTGGTTGATTCTGAAATCTTTCAATAATCTCCTCCAAAATATCTGCCAACTGCCAATGTGTAATAAAGGTGTCACTTCCACTGTCATTGCTACTGGAGGGTACAACAGTCCCAGAATCTGCTTTAGGGCTACCAGAATCTAGTGGCATAGGTAGCATTTGAGCTGTAGTGGTGATTGTGTTTGTCTAGGAATCAAATGTGTTAACTGCTTCTGGTAGTGGTGGTGGTGGCAAAGATGCTGCCAGCTGTGGGGCCAACAGGCCTTGACAAACGGATAGGTACAGATCATGATAATGTTGCATATAATAGCAACATAAATGAAGAGAAGCAAAATAATAAACAAAACATGCATGTAATAGAACAGCAACAAAGATGATGAGGGTAGAGAAAGAAGTACAAATACAATAAAAAACTGAAGCTGACATATTTTGACTATTTAACAGTTAAATC
This sequence comes from Protopterus annectens, assembly GCF_019279795.1. Taxonomy (NCBI): domain Eukaryota; kingdom Metazoa; phylum Chordata; order Ceratodontiformes; family Protopteridae; genus Protopterus; species Protopterus annectens. The sequence goes on from NC_056739.1 coordinate 1,438,584,000, forward strand.
TAATAGACTTGAAGGATCAAAAACACTTCTCAGTTTAACAATTTAGAATATAAATCACAGAATGGGACCTCAGCAACAGCCATCTCATCATCTGCATTTTGACTGCTAGAGAATTAATGTGATAAGCTAATTTGACAAACCAACACAACACTCTGATATACAGTAATGGTATCTAACAGAAATGTACATATACAAAGACACCATGCAGCTCTGTCATACAATTCATTCACATGCTATAAGCAAGGGAAACAACTATTTTGACAAATATATTCACCCACCCAAAAATGTTGTGCATACATGTTTCAGCCATTTAATGTTGTAGTCACTATAATAGGACAAGAGCCTTGGATGAAATATTTCATGATAACACAAATGGGGGGGATTTTACCCACAGGTATCCTAATAATGTGGAAGCAGAGACTTGCCATTATGATCCTTTGACCAAGTATAAGACAGTATGCATGCTCAAGCACAATAACAACATTCAAGAGTCATCCAGCTAACTTTGACCTATGGCAGTTACTGCAGAACTGGCAGCGATATGTGAGAGGTATACTGTTTGGGAATGAATCTCTACTACTGTTAATATTAGAATCCCAGACTATCTGCATTCCATACCTACACTTAGCACCTGCTGCCACAGGATTTACAGCACCAGCATTGCCATATGCAGTTTACAGTATATCTGAATATGTATCCATCCATCCACAACCCCTTTTTTCCCATTTTTGCACATGGAGTTGAGGTGTCACTTCAAAGGTTTACACCACCAAGTGGCAAGGTCTGCCACAGCAGTTTATCCACACCACACACTCACATGCACACTCGCAACTATGTCCAATGGAATGTGGGAGGAAACAGGAGCACCCTGGAGGAAACCCATGTGAACAAAGGGAGGACCTGCAGACCCCACACAGATGGTACTCCAGCCGAGATTCGAACTAGGGACCTCTTGCTGTAAGGCAACTATGCTAACCTCTGTGCCACTATGCCACCCAGTCTAAAACAAGTGTAGTGAGTGATGCCTTACACATTCCAATCTCTTCTTGTGCAGCTTCACTTTCTTCAGAGGTTATACAGATAAAAAGTGCACTGTGTAATATGTGTGGATGGCACATGGTGGTAGGTTATATGTGTAGCTATGATAAGTTCTACTTACAGTACAGAGGTGGTGGTTGTTGTTTAGCTTCATCCTCCCATCACTGTTGGAGGTCAGGATTGCAAAACATCATGTCACTATAATAACGTTAGCACTGTTCCACTGTGCATGGGATACCAGTGGCACTTATGACAGTCTGGTGTAAACTATTCCAGGCTTCAGCCTTATACTGAAGCCCTAAATAACCCTGCTGCAGGAGCCTCTGTCTGTAATCCTTATGAAGGAGGCCCAAATTATTTTGTACTCACACTTGCACCACTTCTGCACTCTAAAAGGAGCATTGTTCTCTCCTTCTTGCATTTTCCCCTCTCCTTCTCCAGCCATGATATGTCAACTTTTAGAATTTCGGTGAAAAAAACAGAACATTGAAACCTAAATGAAGTCTCACATATTCCATTTGCCACATAACAATGTTCATCAATGGGCAATTCATTTCTGTGATGAATGGCAGGCTCGGATAATATAGGTATTTCATTATTATGATTCACGATGGTACTTTAAAGTGTGAAGCATGGCAGTTCCATATCCCTGTATGTGCTGGTAAGAAATCGGGTAGCACATTGACATCATTTTAAAATGGTTATAAGTGGAATAGCAATAGACTAAGCAAGCACAATGTTGCCTGCAGTGACTCAGGTGTGTGCAGAGCATTGAGAAGACCAGAGTTCAAAGGTTAGCAAGTCTGCTTATTGAGCAAACTGAGAAATTCAGAAAAAAAATTTTTGAACCCTAATTATCATAATTGTCGCACTCAGCCAGGTGAATCAAATGTTGTAAGCATAAAAAAGCAGACAGAGAGCTTCAGTGTTCTCATCCCAGGGTTTTGTGCTGGAATGTCTCCTGTTTGGCATTTACTTTTCTGAGTTAAAAGCCATTATCAAAGGTCTCGGGATGGCTAAATTTGCAGATTACTGCAAGCTAGGAGCAGTCTTTGAATCCCCAAATGACTTGGCCATCATGCAGGTAGGTTTGTCCTAAATAAATAAATGGTGCCAAAATCATGAACTGAAGCTAAATATTAAAAAATACATTATTGTATCCTTTGTGAATTTATCTGTCCCAGAAAACTACCAATTTACCAATATGCCCATAACAGATGACCCAGCTGTTCAGGATTTGGGACCTTATGTTAACAGTGACTTAACTTTTGACCAACATGTGCCCATTGTTGTAAGAAAGTCATTTTATATTGCACAACTTATAAACAAAGGGATTGTGTCTAGATCTAGAGATGTCATTGGCCCCCTGCTTTACTCAACCCTCATTAGGGCAATCATTGACTATACTGCCCCCCTTTGGTATATAGATTCATAGGTTCATATCTGATTACTAGGCTAATGATACAAGAGCCTTTACAATCCTAGACAATAATACCCCAGATATGACAATATTGTATATCAGGTCCCCAGATATGGGATGAGGTAGTATCAGGGCAGTGGGTCTTTGGGTGTTAGAGTCCTGAGTCATTTTACAGACTGCTTCTGTCCATAAGGGTCATGGGCAGTACCCTGGAAGTGAATTTATGGTTCCCCAGCTATTAATTCAAATTCTTTTTGAAGCGAGTGAGGGATGGGCTTTGTTTTAAAAAGAGGGGAAAGTTTATCCCATAAGCAAGGTAGCCTTCGGGATATGAATCTGTCTCTCCAGCATGTTCAGTTAGAGTCACAAATAAGGTTCAGATCCATAGAATGCATAACCCTCATATTATTTTCTTGCAAATATGTAACATTTTCATCAGGGAGGGATCAGAGAATGCCTTGTAGGTCAGGCATAAGTCACGTCTCAATAAGCAATATAAGATGAAGTAAATGGATAGGGCCGTTAGTTGGTCTTCAATAGACATGTACTTTACGCTTTGTATTTTTTAGTGAAAAACCTCTGAGGCCACTCCAGTTGGTGTAAGTGCCTGGTTAGGTACATCCAGAAGGGAACATTGTACTCGAATATGGGCCTTATGAGTGCCAAGTACAATGGCACTGTGACTTACTTTGAACTTGATATCATGCCTGTATTCATAAGCTGAGCTACACAGAAGGATTTTCTCACTACTGTAGCTACCTGGTGGTCAAAGCTTAGGTTACTATCTATCTGTGTTCCTAGGTCCCTCACCACTGGATCTAAGTTTAGAGGTATACTATCAGGATTATAATTTGCAGGATATCTGCTTTACTGAAGGGTATGATTATGCATGTTTTAGTGTTTAGTCTCAGACCATGGCACCAGTCGTTTGTCATTTTTTAGGACTATTTGTAGGATGTAAACATCATTTGAGGATTCAGTGATTGCTCCCACCTTACAGTTATTGGTGAACATGGTGAGACAGAGTCTTCCAACATTGGTCTTCACTTCAGAGAAGTGGATACAAAAGAGAGAGGTCCCAACACTGAGCCCTGTGTGATACTGCTAGTAAAAGGGTTCTTATTGGAAATGGACTCACCTATCCTAACATGTGCCTTGTCAGTGATCCAGTTTGCTTTCTATCTGACAATATAGGGGGTTATGCATAACTCAGTAAGTTTATCTATAATCCCAAAGTGGAGGATTGTGTCAAAAGCTTTGGCCTGGTTAAATAAGTGGTGTGTCCCATTTTACCATCATTCATTGCCCTGGTGACTTTCTTGAAGAAGTCCCCCAGATTGAGCAGGCAACACCTCCCTTTGACAAAGCCAAATTGCACACATTGGACCAGATGCAGAGTTCCTATGTCATTATTGATTAGGTATATGATAATTCTCTACATTGCTTTGCAGATAAAACTGGTCAAGCTTATGGTTCTGTACTTACTCGGGTCAGTCAATGGGCTCCCAGTAAAGTCCTCTGTTCCTCTGCTACAACGCCCATCTGGAGGCTGTGGTTAAAGACAGGTTTCTATTGGCCCTGATAGATTCTGTTTTATGCTATTTAAGAAGCATCCTGTAATGTAGTTGTACCCATGCAGGTTGGGATTTTGGCTTCAGTGAGCCCAGTAAGGACCAGTCCCTTCTTAATGACCAGTAGGGGGTGGCTGTGGGTATTTCTTTGGCTGTGGTAGGACTTAATGGATGGGGGGAATTTTAAACTAAACTTGTCAAGACAGCAGGTTTGCTACAGTTTCAAGCTGGGTGTAGGTGTTGCCATTCATGATTAACTCGGCACATTGCTGAGCATTTCCCCTGAGGTTACGAACATAATTAAAACAAGTTGTATGGTTATCTTTTACTTGAGGGGCTACCCTTCCCTCATAGTTTGCTTTGGCAGATTTGACCAGCTCTTTAATTTCTTTGTTTAGACTGGTGAGTGTCTTTTTGCACTGTTTTGTATGTTCCTTCTTGGCTTTGGAGAGTATTTTTTAATGTTGTTGAATGACCCATTTTTATACTGGGGATCCACCAGTGTGGTTTATTTTTGACAGTAATCATAGGTTTGACTCAGACAGGAACTGCCTCCTCTATGCAGCTATGAATGTGTTGTACAATGCTCTTGGCTACAGCCCAGGGTAGGCCTCAGTGTCATCTAGGTTTGGAGAGGCTTGGAAGTTTAATAAGTTGTCATTTAGTTTGAGGTAATTGGCCTTAGCAAAGTTCTTAACAGGTTTGGAGTTTGATGGGGGTTCTAAGTTAGTTTTTATACTAAAGGAGATCATTTTGTGGTTAGATCTCTCCAGGGAGGAGTTAATTCATGGGAGGAAGCAACATCCCCCATGTTCATGAGTATCAGGTCTAGGATATTTGTACCTCTAGTTTGTATTAATAAAGTCCAAAAACCTCTAGGCGAGTAAATTATGGGTAATATAAATCTCCCAGCTGATGGAGGGGTAGCTGTCATCACCCATAAGATTGGTGTTAGACTGAATTTTAAGAGATTCCATTAGGTTTAGGCAGGAGGTGTGGTTTTCCAGACTCATGTTAGGGGAGCTGCAGCTAGAAAGGATATGAAAGGGGGTCACATCTGTGGTTTGTTGGGCATGGAGTAGCTCAAGAAAGTTGTGTTATTGGGCCAGTCTAGCAGTATACTTGTCCTTTATGAACACTGAGACTCCTCCTCCCTTTGTTTTGTCCTGAGCTGAGGGGGATCAAAATATATGAAAGGCTGGGGTGATTTCTAAGGTTGTGAACCATGTTTTCGTGACTGCACGTGTGTTTGCGTTCTTCAGGGAGAAGAGTGTTTCCAGGGAGTGCAGCTTTTTATTTAAACTCCAAGCATTCAGCAGCAGTATGTCTAGGTAGTCATGAGTGGTTTTTGTTTTGTTTTGGAGAGTTTAACAATTTGGCACAGCCTAAAAACATCACTATGTGGATAGATAAAGTTTTTGCCAGTATCCAAAATCCAAACAGCAACAAGTGCCAACCATGTCTGGCAAAGCATTGCGGTTTGTTGTTCAGTCTCCCTAGGCAGACAGATATTGGATCCCCTTGTCCTGACACCAGAAACTAAGGTAATTGTTGAAATCAATCATTTTTGCTGGCACTGCGGCATCATCATTGTTGAAGGTAGGATGCTATTCAAGGCTAGAGTCATACCTGCCTGGGACAAATATTCGGAGAGCTCTATCATGTCTCTTTCTTCATATAGTCCAGTGTGGTACATTTTAGGTTGTCTATGCCCACATGGACTATTACTGTGTCATACTTGTACTTGTGGTGTAAAGACCTAAGTGCATGTGTGATCTGTGGATCCTGGGTCCAGGCAGACAGCTCACTGTGCTTTTCTCCTTGTTCAGCCTAGTAAGTGGGATATCAGTATGTCTTACAATGCAATCCCCAATAACTAGAATGTCTGTGTGTGTGATGCATTGCCTTATGAGCTTGGAATGTATACATGTATATGTCCAGACACATGTAACAACTGGAACACCCACACATATACCTTACTAAAATGATACAAGGCCTAAACATGTCCTACAACTACATGGACCGAATCAAAGCACTGCTAAGAGGTGACCTGTTTCTGGAATTCAAGGCATCCTCTGACCCAATACTAATAGATTTACTGCACATTAGTGAGTCAAATGGGTTTAGAAATACTCAGTCTGGGGATCCAAACCTCTTCTGCAACATCAACTGAATGGTTTGGAGCCACAGGTATATCTCCCAAAGGATACCACTGCTCTGGAACAGACTCCCCATCAACATAAAACAAAGTTTCTCTCTCTCTGTTCTCAAGTACCATTTAGATGTATGTATTAGAAACAGAAAATTTAACCCATGACTGCCCCTTGTACTACTAATGGATAGAGACAGTTACTAGATGATTTATCCCATGCATGGGTCTACTCGAATTATCAATGGTATGATTCCAGTTATTCTCATTGGGGTAATATATAATAAGGACCATGGAATGGGTAAGGTCAAACTGTAAACAAATGGGATAGGTTAACTCAGGCACAAAAGTGGAAACTGGCTAGGCTTAATATGACCTGCAAGGACAGCTATCCTAGTACTTATCTCTGAACCCACGAACAGAAGAAAACTGTACAGAAGAGAGTTCAGAACCTGCCAAATAAGAATTTCAATGTATTTCCTCTGAAAAAAATATCTCTGCTTGTGCAAAGTAGGATACACACTGTGGGACAGATGAAGAAATGAGGACATGATAGTAAATCTTACAAGTCCATTTATTTGTAGTATGGCTGCTTTTAACTACTGTTCAACTCATTGCTATATTAAGACATATGTCTGCCTGTACATCTACTGGTATTGGGAAAAATCTATTGAGGGGTAGACTGAGTGGGGTATAAGAACTGGTGGGCTGCAGGATTTTTAATGGTAATGGTACACACCCATGAGCTCATACTCAGTGCACAGTTCAAATATTTCTACAGAGTGAATGATACCATTGAAGGTTGTATATGCTCTGCATATCTGAGTTCCAACAGTATTTTTAACACTGAGAGGAACAGTCATGTCACCATTGTCATATGCAATGCTATGTAATTGTTTTGCTGGGGACATTCACAGTAAACCTATGTGCCTGACATTAACTAAACAGTGTGGAAACAGATATATAACTGTCAGGTACACAAACAGCATGCTATATGACCAAGAAGGATGCTAATGGTATCAGGATTTGTCAGGGCCATACAGGAACAAGGCTGGTACCTCGACTGCTTCCCATACCAACGGACCAATGCCTACAAAAACAGGTCAAGCAAAAGCACTCTGCAGTAAGTCCAAGTTCTAAGAGAATGAGGTTTTACAACAGGCCTTCTGCTCTGATGGATGATAACTCATTGCCATGCATGCAGCTGACCAGGTCTACAAGAACTGTGCCTTGGGGTGATACAGGCACAATTTTTAATGTGGTTAGTGGACACAATGTGGTTATGAAATGGTGTGCCACAGCACCAGTGATACTAAAGTGGTGCCCAACAAAGACCACAACTCTAGTCATGGGAAGGTAATGCAACAAGTAGTGGGCCATCAAGTGCAACAGCTGCTATGGAGACAGAGGTATTACCAGCATGTCTTAATGGAAGTGATACCTATGCAAAATCCCACAGTGTGGTGGTGGATGTTGGGGCAGAGCTGAACAGGTCCCACCATCAATCCACTGAAAATGTCCCGAGTATGCAGGCCTGTTTCTATGTAACAGTATGTGGAAGTCCCCTTGTCATTATCAAACTTATTAAAACTGCCTAACTTATTGTATTCAGGTACATCAGAAGTTCGACATCCGCAGTCATCTGCACAAGATATGTACATGAAGTATTACTTTTTATCATGTTTATATTTGTACAACTCAGTTCCATGTATACTTATGGTGCAGAGTCAATGGATGTCTTTGCTTTAGTGCACTTGGAGATGAATTTTCTTTGTATCCAGAACCAGCACTGTGGAACTGCACACATCTGATGCTGGAAGATCTGCGTTTTCTAATAATGATGGCAAGGATGATCAGCCACAGTCAAGCAGTGCAGAGAATGTGTTGGGTTCAGGGAATGTTACTCCTGCATCCCCATCTCAGACCCTGGACACAGCTTCTGTGCCTGTGGATCTCCAGGCTACCCACACATCTCAGGTTAATGTGGATTCTACTGATGACAAGTACAAAGAGAGGGGTTCCCAGAGGGAGTGGGTGTACACCAGGGTTCAGTTTTGAGCCCATTGCTGTTCGTGTTCTTGATGGACTTTATTAGCAAATTGGTCAGAGGACCCAGGTCAGCAAAGGTGCTGTATGCAGATGATGTGGCATTACATGCAGATAAGCAAGAATTTCATTAAAGGATAGCTGAATGGAATGCAAACCTGAAGGCTCATGGAATGACACTGATTACAGATAAGATAGTTGCAATGGCAACAATGGGTGGAAATCAGAAGAAGTTGAGAAATAAGAAGGGAAAGTGGTGGAATGGGTTAACAGCTTCAGGTATCTGGGAGGAGAATAGAAGTCTGAATGAGGAAGTGAAAGCTAAAATTAGAGGGGTTGCAGCAAACTGGCATGTATAAGAGGTTGTGTATGATAGAAAAATGCCAAAAAAGCTGAAGAAGAATGTATACAAAACAATGGTGCAGGCAGTACTAGTTGTGGTAGAGAAACTTGGGCAGTGAAAGCAGAACTGTTAATGAAGATAGAGATGGTGGAGACAAGGTGCCTGACATAGATGGTAGGATGCATACAGTGGGACAGATGAAGAAATTAGGACATCAGAGTAGAAATCCAAGTAGCTCCAATTGCAGAAAGGTCAAAGAGAACAGATTACAGTGGTTCAGGCATATGTGCAGGAAAGCAGGAGACAATCTGGTAAATAAGATTTGGGACTGACAGAAAGAAGTACAGAGGAAACGATCATGTCCAGCAAAGAGATGGATGGATTGTTTGAGAGAAGACCTGCAACATTAATAGGTAAGGTAAGACAATAGCATTGAATTGAGAGATATGGTGACAGTTGACAGTACACCCAAGCCCTGTGTAGAAAAGAAAACAAAGAGATTGCTGCTACTGCTGATGAATGATAATCTTGATCAGTGAAGTGTGTTGGCTCCCAGTAGACAGATGTTCGAATCTGTTTCTACCACTCATGAGCAGATAGGACTACACAGGTTGGTGAGTAATGGTGCTCAGTGGAGACATGGTTACTGCCCTCCACCTAAAGGTGGTGTGTCACTCACCACAACCTAGCGTATGAGCAGCACTATTGTGAAGACCCAAGCTAGCACCACCATAGCCATGGCAGAGTTTATGAGGTTGATGAAGGGTGCACATGATGACATAAGGGAGTGGATGTCACATATCCAGGGGCAAGAGGATTTTCAATGAACTGTCAACTGATACATCCACAGATGGTAACTAATGTGTTCATAAAAATTACCAAGATCCCGTTCCCATATTGTTATTACTTCTATGTTCACATTTGTTGTGAATGTGTTTGCACCAAAAGAAGGCATCCCAATGGTTATGGCCATTACCACAGTGGCACACCTTGTAGCAGACATCACTCAAGGTCACACAGCATGCCAGCATCTAGCCACAGTTGTGGTACATCTCATTCAACACCTAGACCTGGCCAGTAAACTGAGCCCCGATGTTGCAACTGCTGCTGAGGCTGTGTCCTTGAAGACCCACACTCACACCACCACAACCCCTAGTACATCACACACCTGCACTGACACTGGCCCTTCTCAACAACTGTTACATTAAAGACATTCCCCCTCCACAACCCCCCACTTAAATTTCACAGAAAGAACACTTTACTTTCATACTTCTGAGGTCTTACATACATCTCTGTGAAAGGCATCCACTCCCATGCTCCCTTCTTCATCTCTGCATATGATGATAACTGTGCTCTGCCCATTGTACATTGCTACTTGAGGTGCCTATGTCTGATGTACAATGTGGCCAGGCTATGCAGATTTAAGCACAGCCTGTTGTAAGGCTGAATGTGTAATTTTACTGTAGTCTATCTGTTTTATTCTTGCCTGCTGTATTCTGAGGTTATGTGGTAGTCAGTGACATGACATACTGTTCTCACCTCTGTCGGGCATGATCATCCCTTGTTGCCTGCTCCTCCACTGTCTCTTTGTCTGACATAGCATCCACTGCTTGGTGTGCTGTGTACTGCAGCCTCTGTTAGTCAACACCCTTCTGTAACTTCTTCCCAAGTATGATATTTTGTAACACACACTAACACTATGTTTTTACACATGTTAGGTATTTACTGCAGGATGAATCCAGACAAAGAAAGTATGCTTTCAACATGCTCAGTAATGTTTCTTGTTTGTAAATGGAAATGGGTGTACCCATGATCTGTTTAATTTTGTGGATTTCTTATGGGTGTTATGAGTCAGAGTTATAAGGCATATCTGGTATCACCAGCAAGGTACCCCTGTGGGAAGTCACCCCTCACAACCTGCTGGCACACGTCACATGTATGCCATATGTGGGAGTCTCAATAACTGCCTGAATAGCCCGTACACACATTGTAGATGATACCCTATGTATTATAGACCAGCTGGCAGTTGAAAAGAATGACACCCATTATGTTTCACATACCTCCTTCCCAGGTCACCAGATGGGGCCTTTATTTCAATGTGGGTACAGTCTGTGGCCCACTATACCAAAGGGAAATGAGCTATATCATAGAATTCTCATATAGTGTTGGACCTTTCCTCTGTGGTAGATGGGACATACATATGTTTCCCCACATGCAGATGCAACGCATCAAGAACTTGATGGAATATTTGCATGGCAGAAGCCTGAGATACTCCTACTCTGTCTCCAGTAAGTGACTGTAATGTTCTTGCAGTTACTATACATAAAGTCCCACACATCTAAATACCCATTGCTGTAAGTGTTCCACTACTCCCACGGGGCTACAGATGAGGCAGACACATGTCCAAGCTTCTTGGTTGGTCTCCCTATTTACACAGTACTGGTCCACCATATTATTGTTGCAGCTGTGGACTCCATAAAATGTTAAGTGTAATCAGATGATCCGGCACCTTTAGTAGTAATTTTGTATGCCATCAGGCATGATAATGGCAATAAAAGACTCTTACAGATGCACATTTCTTAATGCTGCAGCAAACCCTAATATTATTTAGTAATTCCATCAATCTAAACATGGGCATTCACCTCAGTTTAAATAGGCACTATGCACATCTCTGTTTCACAGCATTTATATGTTCCTGATTCACTTTGCCATCTTATTATGTCTCATTAGCATACAAGGAAATGTTCCATTTTAATAATGTTGCTCATTATCTTGTCATTATTTTAACATCAGTCATTCCCAATAGTGTTGCTTGACCTGGCCATGTTTCACAGTATTTTTTAAATGCACATACCTTGCTTGTTGCTACTTCTTGGGCAAATTCACTTACCACAATGTGGCAATGCTTTCTGAATCAGGGCCTGAATTTCAAACACCTTAGTATACTGTAAATTATATATATATATATATATATATATATATATATATATATATATATATATATATTGCAGCTGCAAAGCTATTTGTTGTGAAAGGGAAAATAAGCATATGCAATCATTCAGTTCTGAAAAATCAAACACTTATATATGAAGTGCTTCAATTTGTGTATCTAAATACATGACCTCTTATGTGTTTACTTATAATAAAGGTACACAATTGAAAACTAAACTTCCTTCATGTTTTTATTTAGGTAGTTATTTTAAATATGTTAAAATTTATTTCTGTCAGATTGGATATTAAAAGTAGATTAGAAATACAGCTTGCGTTTCTAAAAACATTGGGTTAGCATTGTGTAGTGCCTATGCTGTCCTGTAATACTACTGCAGACTTATTTTCCATATCTTCTTCTTCCCAGCTTGATGCCCTGCTATCATTTGCAGTATGCCTAGCCCCTTCAGAATCATCTGACCAAATATGACATGCTACATCATATACAGGTAAAGGTATTCATAAATATTCAGTTCAAATGATCTCTATTAACCATGCATTATGTAGTCTCAAGTGGTCCGGTTCTGACTAGGATGGACTCAGGTATAGGTTAATCAGTGCCCCCTTCACCCTCCTTAATGGGCCAACCTGAGTAGATGAAGGCAGATCCAAGCAGTAGTGAGATTCCTGAAGCTACAGTAGGACTCTCTCTAGGAGGCCTATGTGGGCTTCAGGCCTCCAGCTCGCTAACTCCCCAAACATCTCTATCAGATCTTTAAGTGATTGTCCAGTACAATCAGAATAGCATATAACAGTAACTGCAAGACACTTGGAATGTAAATAATACTACCAAAGGTCCATGTTCTTACCTCTTCTTCCCAGTGGCTAAGAAGGTCAGATGATTACTACACAAATCATTGCAGTGGTGTTGACAACGCTCACTAGAGTGGGTAAGCCACGGGCATCGGACATCACCCTGACAAGAAAGTGTTACATATCCACTTTATCCTTGCGACCCTCAAAAGTGTTTCCAGTCAGGTGCTACTAGTGTTGCTTAGGTAGGAGGAATAGGAAAATCTAACTTTTCTCATTGCACAGCCCAGGAGCCCTAGTAATGTCAATACCATTGGAAGCCATGGCCAATCACGAGGTCAAATTCCAGAGAGCTACTGTAGCCTGCATGTGGTCACACTACATGCAGCATGGGGTAGCTAGTTAGAGTGACCAGTCATGGTGTTATCATAGCTTAACACACAAACTGGCAGTGTGATATGAAGGTGTTAGCGTGTAAATACTGGCAAAGACAATGCCTGTACCTCTCACCTGTCAACATTTTTACAGACTGTTCAGATTTTGGCTTACTATTTTGGTCTTTTCCTCATAAGATTTGAGATTTTCAGGCAGATTTTTGCATTTTGAAGTCAATAGATAGTGACAGGTATTTGAGTTTCCTTCATAAAATGCATGCTAATCCAAAGCCTGTTATTCTTTCAACTTTTCATGGCTGAAAGAACAATATGTGAAATCTGTCCTTCATTTAGGGCCTTTGCCCCCCATTATTTTTGGCTTTGTCCATCTTTCTTGTGCTAAGAGGTTGAGAGGTATGACAATGTGCAAGCTTTGTGCTGCTGAACTTTGATATCAGTTTTGCACTTATATATCTCTGTAGACTATAAAAAGTAAAGTAATATTTCTCCATGTCCTCACGAGGCTCATTAACACAGCCATATATGCTACTGTGCTTCTCAGATGCTCATGCTAGTCCACATAGATGAGTGAACCTCATTGGATGACGTTGGTAATTTTCACAATAAGAAAAGCATGCAATTCAGGGACATCCATAAGATCTGGCATCATTAGCATAATTATCATGCAAAAAGCTTCAAAAGTGCACTGTGTTTATTGGGTCTCATTTTACTTTGGAAGAATGCAACAATCTGAGCAATACTAAATATTGCTTAATAAGACTTCTAAGTGCAGCAGTTGAATCTGAAATGAAAATTGCCACTACGTCTTTGTTTTGTTATGTTGGCAAAGTATGGAAGTATAATATATATGTTACATAATGGGGAAACCACCACATGCTATGTGCTATTACGGTACAAATTGTGTGCATCTTGTGATGTGTTCTACAGTGTTGATTCTGCATTTGGTGATTGGGTGTGGGGGAATAGATAAAACTGTGAAAAGTAGAATACACAGTGTTTAATTTTATCCAGCAGTCATGCACACCTCTAGAGTTCACAGTTGTGCCCATACAAAGCACACTAACCCAAAGCTCACATTTCTCATATGTTGTTGACTCACTTGGGAATAAGTGGTTTTGTTGGATGGTCAGGAGCCTAAATGTGATGTAGTTTGTCTACACTTTACCATATGGACGAAATGATTTCCCCTATGTACATCTCTGAGCTCATTAAAGTTTCAGCTGAGGATATGTTCTCTCACTGGTAGGTGTACCACTAATGATCCTCAGCTGTGGAATACTGTCACAGGGCATTAGATATCAGGAATATATTACTTCAAATTTTTGTATTTTTATGTGGAGGGGTGGTTGTGGAAAGACAGATATACATATTTATCCACATACAGGGAGAGCTGTGGACACTTTGTGGGCCAAAAGATTGACTAAGGTTCACATGCACCTAAAGATTGGAGCTCCAATATCACATAATGACATGTGTGCACCTCCTGTTGGCCTCCATGATAACTAGTGACACCAACAACATGTGTTTAACACACTCTGAATATGGGTGCATCATACCTTACAATGTAATAATGTATTTACTTGTGTGTAGCTGCACTTATATATAATAGTGCCACAAGGCTCTTGCCATCCTTATCTCCTAGAGTTTGTAGCTGTGTAAGGCTATGGCAGGCAGAACCATAACATTTCTCACGGGTATATTTCTTTTCCTTTTCTGATTATCATGGCACAACATGGAAAACAAAGAAAGTACAAATTCTCCCATGGAGAGAATGAGATCCTGTGACAGGAACTCTATATCCACAGTTGGCATAAGATCAGTCATGAAGGATTTGACAGGGCCGTCCGCAACCATGCCAGGTGGGACATGGTTGCCTTCATAACTGCTTTTCGTGTCCAAAACAGAAATTCTGATCAAATCAGATGATGAATCACCAAAATAATCAGTACCACCAGAACTTGGGCAGCCTGGCTGACACAGAAGCAGAAGGTTATAATATGTGGTCCACCAACCAAATAATCACTAAAGAATACAGAGGTTTTCCTGGTATCCTTGCATGAGGATCAGACAGTTCAGGGATCCATGGTAGAGTAATAGGCACTGGTGCAGATATATGCAGGTGACCATATTTTATGCCTACCTAAAGTATGTGTCTTAATAACTCAATATAACTGTTAATAGTACTTAAAATCATGACAACTTCATTTTTCTGGAATATGCGGACTTCAAGTTCAGAGGCCACCTGCACTAAGTATGTTATTTATTAATTTCCTTTATCACTATATTATGTAGCAGTAGTGCACTCACAATGCTGTAGCTATGGGAGTAGGCTTCTTCCTTAGTTTGGGTGATGTTTTTTAATATTTTCACAAGTGCTCCTCAACTTTGTTAAGTGGGTTTCCAGTTTGTGGATCTTACACACAGGCTACCAGATGAGGTAGGTTGGGGTCTGCCCCTCTCCTCAAACAATGGTCATTGCTGACACTTGCCACTGTGACCCTCTCATATTGCACATATGATGATAACTGTGTCATGCTATTGTTGCCTATGTCTGATGCAAAATGTAGCCAGTCTGTGCAAAGTATAGCACAGTCTAGCTGTAGAAGTAAAGGCATCATTTTTAATGTTCTATATAACACTTTAATCTGACCCATGGTTATGGACCAGTTGCTGCCTCTTATACAGTGCTGTGGCATACTGTGCCTGACTCCATCTGGCATAGTCTTTCTCTGCAGCGATCTCCTCCATAGGCTCCATATATGGCACCTCCCATGCTGCTGGTTCTGTGTATTCTTCTTCAAGAATGTTCTTGCTCTGTTGTATCTGCTTCCATATTATGATGCTATGTAGCACAGTAGTCTGTAAAGATTGTGCTGTATGCTGCTAGGTTGTACCGCAGTGCACCTCCTATATAGCCATACCTTGGAAGCAGGCCTTCAATAAGCCAAATACAAGTCAGACAATGACCTGATTCTGTGACAGAACAGCATTGCAGGCATTCTCTGCCTTGGTCTGGGGATTTCTTATAGGTTTTATCCATGGTTCCTGTATATTCGACATCACTTGCAAACTGCAAATGGGGAAACTCACTCAATACAAACTGCTGTTATAGGTTCTACATGTACTTTATGTTAGAGTTGTGGGGACTGCTCGAGTGGTCTGCAGATGCTTTGTATACTATTCCTTACACACTACAGACCACCTTGCAATCAACAGAGTAGAACCCCTGATGGTTAATATAGCATTGTCCTTACTTCACTGGTGGTGCCTTTATTGCAATGTGAGTGCAGTCTGCTTGCCCCAGTGAATTAGACTATATCATAAAAAAAGTCTGCACAGGAATGGGTCTTTCGTCTGTGCCATGTGGAAATAGCATATGCTTCTGCATGTGCTGAAACATGACATTAAGGAACTGATGAAGTGTCTTTGAGGCAGATGTTTGGGATGCACACTCCATGTCCCCATTTTGGTTGGTGAAAAGCCACTATAGCTAGTATTTTCAGATCCACACATACCTCAGTGACCAGAGGAATAGGTACTTCTTGTATCCCCTGGGTTGGCATCTGATGTTGACACATCTGACCAACTCCTGCATGATACCTGTGTGCACATGGTTAAGTATATACAGTGTTAAGTACAGGAAGGCACCTAATCGCCCTTTTATATACATCTCCTGTTTCACCTTTCTTAAATATCCAGTGTTGTATGATCTGGGAAGAAAGGGCAACACTTCTGTTTTCATTAAAATAAAGTATCTTTCCTGTGCCCTATGAATCCAAAAATGGGAAACATGTTTTTCTTCTGATACAGTGTCCAGTACTATGTTATCTAAGTGCATTGGCTTAAAAAAAAAGCATCTGTTGATACTGATGCCTTATGCATAATTGATTTAAGTAATGACAGACCAACGATTGTTGGATTGCTGGTACTTTCAATTTTTGACATCATAATAGGGTGAGGACTTTTCATTTAAAATGCTTTAGTCAGACATTGGTTAGTAATTAAAATGCCATTTTTTCTGACAGTATTAGAAACATATCAATACGAATGCTTAGAAATCTTCTTTTTTCTTGTGTACTGACACTGTCATACTCCTGTTTCTAAACTACACACACTGGAGTTTTTGCCACATTAAAAATGATCTATTCACAAAATGGCTTTTATTTTCTTATTTTCTGCTGTCTGGCGTACATTGCCATACATGCTAAAGATATCTTGACTTGTATAGCTATCCTTACATACAATTCCTTCACATGCACAGTGACATTTCATATGAACATTTTCCACAAGCATTTCATCAGTAAGGCTGTAAGTGAAAAAACAACAATTACTGCAGTTTTGTTACTAGTGGAAGAAACAGTTGTAAATAATGACTAATACAACTTCAGAGATCAAAAGTTTGTTACATTTTCTTATATCCAGATGTCTAGTTTATGTTGCTGTTCATGTCAAATGTGAATAGTAATCCAATTTAATATATGCAGTTTCTTATACATACACAGTGAGCTTTTTATTTGTACGTGTTCACACATCAAGTGCATCATTTAAGCTGTAGAAGAAATGGCATAATGGCGGCTGTAATCCCAGCACTACAAAAGTTGAAAATAGGTACAAACAAAGTTGCAGAGATGATGCAATGCAACACTTTAAATGCATAAAAGCACTGAGGACAGTTGTTATGGAAAAAAACCTCTTTAAAGCAAGTCTTCTTGTCTTCGCTATGGATTTTAAAGAGCTGATGGAAATACAAAATACGACATCTGAAACATTCAATCTGGCGGTGTGAACTAAGTTATAAAGATAAATATCAATCTGTCAGTATCACCCAGAGGAGTGTTACATTTCATTTCAATATTTTATTCAGGCTTGTTTTCAATCTAAATCTGTCACTTTTTACATATATCTCGCTAATAACAGAACATAGAATACAGAATGGCAATAAAATAAATGTCACTGACAGTATTTTGTAGAGCATCTGGACAGCACCATAATTTGGCTGCAACATCATTCATGTCAACTTTAATTTTTTCATGAGTTTAAGAATGAAGAGAGCTATCTGCCCATATCTTTCATATTTCAAAGAGCTTTATTAACAATCAACTGATTTTGCAGCAAGCTACTGGCATCAAAGTAGTAAATATAAAGCAGTTTAATCTCCACGCAAAACTCTAAATCAACAGTAAAATGGCAATATAAAAATGAATTGTTTATATCAAATCATCCCTAGTATTTACCAAAACCACCTTCTCCATAAGTTATTATATAAAAAAAGCAAATATTCAACAATCAGAATTTAGTTATAAAAAGTATATAAAACAACAGAACAATGCCAGTAATAAAATAAATAAAAATATCTACCAGCATATTCTAGGCACGATTTTTACTTTTATGCAAATGACACTCACAAGCAAACAGAAATGGTTAAACTCATGAAGAAAATATACCATAGTTAAAAAGTTAAGGAACAACCAGATCCATTGATTCATTATATCACAAAAGGGAAATATACTAATATGACAGAGGTCCATAGTACAAAATTTAAATTAAAAGAAATGAGCACATAGCTCATACAACAAGAAAAAAAGCAATGGGGAATTTCGGCTAGTTTGCATTCACTGGACAGGTCTTCAATCCATACAGAAATATGAACAATTTTCAAAGATCCACATCATTGCTGGCTATTACAGTAACTATAGTTGTATAAGTTCTAAGTTCCACTTATGTGTAATGGCAGATGTGTGTCAGAACACACTGTTTTACTGACATATAGGTAGTTGTTCCCTGTTGTCCTCCATCTGGCAGTCTGCCAAGCTTCAGAGCTCCTTCCTCTGCCTGTCTGTGAGTGTGAATGACAACCTGGCAGGAACAGGAGAGTTCTTCACACTCACAGACAGGACCCTTTCAGTTTTCTAGGGTCCAATATGAAAAGTAGACAGAAACACAAGCTTTGTGAATCCCTACTGTTCCAAATGAAACACCACATACCCATGTAGCAAAAATGTTTGTTGAACCAAAGCACAACAATAACTCCAACAATCAACTATATACACCATGTGAAGGGGGGGGGGGTAATGGGAGGTTACTGCCAGTAAGGCAGTGTGTTCTATGAACACCTATTGTTACTTGTAAGTGGAACCTACATGACTGTACTATATTCAACAAACACAATGCCTTATTGGCATTTTGGTAAATTCCCAAAGATTACCCAACCTGGGAAGAGGAAGGATAAAGGTCCAGGAGGCCCTGGCGCATGATCTTTGCAAAGCCTGGTCTGGATCTAGAAAAAACATTCAGTTTGTAGAGCTTCATGACGATATTGACAGAGGACCAAGTTGCTACCTCTGGAATACTTTTAGAGTCCAATCATTTTCAATATGTCACTGAAGAGGAAAAGGGCCTGGTGTGATGTGACATTACCTTTCCTGGATTCATCTTACCATGGTGAATGCAAAAAAAAAAAAAAAAACAGTACCAGAAGACAGCCAGCATGCAGTGGATTGCTTAGAGACAGGTTGATATTTATTTGCCCCAGAAAAGGAAATATAAATCCTTTCAGGCTTCCTAAAGGACTTTGTTCTGTCAAGGTAGTACCTGAGCTGCCTATGCATATCCACTGTATGAAGCACCCACTCTTTCTCTTATACTTAGGTTTTGGAAAGAATACAGGCAGATTAATGGACTGATTCTGAGTGAATTGAGTCCATTTTCAACATGACAGAATTATTGTGTAACATAATCCTATCCCTCTGGAAAATCAGGTAAGGTTGTCCCACCATGAGAGTTTGCAGCTCAGAATCTCAGCTTGCTGATGTCAGAGCAATAAGCAAAACAGTTTTCCATGTTAAGAACTAGAGATAAGTGTGAGTTGTCAGTTCAGAAGGTGGTCAGATTAATTTTTGGAGATGATAATTTAGGTTCCAAATAAGATGAATTTGCTTGTGGGGGGAGGTCTCATATGCAGTACTCCTTTCATGAACTGTTTTAGCAAAAGAAAAGAAGAAAGAAGGATCCATTGGCAGGCAAGCAGAGATGGCTGCTAAATGTATCCTAATGGATGCATATGAGAAGCCATTGTGAAGCAGCTCACAAAAATATTTTAGGACCAGAGAGATAGCAACCTCAGTGGAACCTCTGTTTCCATTTACGCACCACACAAAAACTTCATCCATTTGTAAACACAAGAATTTAAAGTAGCAGGTATTCTGGCATCCTTAAACACCTACTGCACATCCTCTTGAAACAAATGCCTAAATGGAGTCAATATTGTATCATTCAGGCTGCCAATTGATGTTTCTCCAAATCAGGGGAAACCAGTCAGCTGTGTGAATGTGTGAGCATATCCAGCATGTGAGGAAGTCTGTGGTAATTGCCCTTTGCCAGTGCCATTAACAGGGAGAACCAAGATTGCCTGGGCCAGTAGGGGGTCACCACAATTATCTTTAGCATTCTTCTTTGAATTTTCAGAAGTACCTTGTGAATCAGTGCGGTCGAAATGCATATAGGAACATTCCCATCCAAGGGAATGAGAATGTGTCTGATCTTCAAGCAGGGCTTCAAGGAAGTCTGGAAAATAATTTATCCAGTTGTCATTTTTGAAACAAAATGAACATACCTATTTGAGGCATTTCCCACATCTGGAGTAGATCCTGGAATATCACAGCCTTGAGCTTCCGCTAGTGTGGATCTACCCAGGATCTGTTTAATCTGTCTGTCATAACATTCTCCTCTGATGGTATGTATGTTTTCTGAAGAATCAGAGGATACTGAAAAGCCTGCTCCCATGTTATCAAAGACACAGAGGGTGAGACTTCATACCCCCTTGTCTGTTGAGATATCACATCACTGTAATGTCGTCTGTAACCACTGGAAGGGGAGCCTGAGCCAACAGGTGGTAAAGGACTTTCAAGACGTGAATCACTACAAACATCTCCTTGATACTGATGTGTTTTTGTGTCACTGGATCCCCAAATGCCTTGCATTTCCACCTCCATTGACGTAGCACCCCAGGCAAGTCAGATGAATCTGTCTGGACAGATTGTATTATCGCCAAAGAGGAGAAAGGAAGTCTGAGATTAATACTCAGCTGTTCTCTCCACTACTGTAACCCTGTTCTGATGAAGGACAGCACCAGGAACTAAGGTGCTGGGTTCAGCAATTTAAGATATATCATTGAATTTTGCTTGTGTAAAGATGGGCCAGTAGTATCATGAGAATCATATAAGTCACCAGTCCAACAAATTTAAGGAATTCTCTAGCTGATGTGACTTTCCTCTTGAAGAATTCCAGAAACACAATCTGATATAACAAGACCTTGTCTTCAGGCAGAAAGGACATACTGTCATTGGAGTTGATCAAGCATTCCAGAAAAATGAGTCTTTGAAAGGGTGTCTATCATGACTTTAGGAGGTTCAACTTGAACCCTAGATGGGAGAGTAAGGTTGAGATGTTCTCTAGCAGTTCCAAATCTCTAGATACAGACTCTGCATAGACCAGCATGTAATTCAAGAACACAAAGATATGAATGCCCAGAGGCCAACAGTGGACCACTACCGGTGCAAGGCATTTGGTGAGCACTCGCAGTGCATTGGATAACCCAAATGGCAATAGAGAAAAATGAACCAAGCATAAGAGATCTCATATATCTCCTGCAGTGATGAGCAGTAGGGATATGATAATATACATTCAATTTAAGGCTAACCATGAAGCAGTTGTCCAGAAAAAGAAGACGCAATGTATCAAGGGTGAGGATCTTGAACATGGGTACCTTGACAAACATATTAAGAAAAGAAAGATCCAACACCTGTATCCACAGCTGCTTTTTCTTGGGAACCAAGAAAATTCTGGATTAGAAACCTCTAATTCTTTAGGAAGGAAGAACAAGTTCTATGACCCATGAGTACAGCATTTACAGGAAAATAGGAGATAATAATAAATTCTGGTCCAGCAGATGAGGGGGGAGGAATATTAGCTCAACTGGAAGTTTTCACTCTGCTCTTCAGTGTGGAAGAAATATTAGCTGAACTGGAATTTAGTCAGTGTTTGCTGAATTTTGTTATTTGCTAGTAATTACAGGTGGGGTAGTCACATTCTTTGATTTCCTGTCCTTGCCTATTTAAGTGGTACAGTGTGAAATATTTTCTGCTTAAAAACCTCAGCTTTGGCCGGCTAAGAACTTGCTATATTCAACTGGATGTATAAGAGAATTTAAGTACCTTTATCTGCTTTTCTTTTCTCAAAAAAAATACAGTATTTAAATTGATTTTAACTGTGTGGAAGGAATATTAGCTCAACTGGAAGTTTTCACTCTGCTCTTCAGTGTGGAAGAAATATTAGCTGAACTGGAAGTTAGTCAGTGTTTGCTGAATTTTGTTATTTGCTAGTAATTACAGGTGTGGGGGTAGTCACATTCTTTGATTTCCTGTCCTTGCCTATTTAAGTGGTACAGTGTGAAATATTTTCTGCTTAAAAACCTCAGCTTTGGCCGGCTAAGAACTTGCTATATTCAACTGGACGTATAAGAGAATTTAAGTACCTTTATCTGCTTTTTTCTCAAAAAATACAGTATTTAAATTGATTTTAACTGTGTGGAAGGAATATTAGCTCAACTGGAAGTTTTCACTCTGCTCTTCAGTGTGGAAGAAATATTAGCTGAACTGGAAGTTAGTCAGTGTTTGCTGAATTTTGTTATTTGCTAGTAATTACAGGTGTGGGGGTAGTCACATTCTTTGATTTCCTGTCCTTGCCTATTTAAGTGGTACAGTGTGAAATATTTTCTGCTTAAATACCTCAGCTTTGGCCGGCTAAGAACTTGCTATATTCAACTGGATGTATAAGAGAATTTAAGTACCTTTATCTGCTTTTTTTCTCTCAAAAAATACAGTATTTAAATTGATTTTAACTGTGTGGAAGGAATATTAGCTCAACTGGAAGTTTTCACTCTGCTCTTCAGTGTGGAAGAAATATTAGCTGAACTGGAAGTTAGTCAGTGTTTGCTGAATTTTGTTATTTGCTAGTAATTACAGGTGTGGGGGTAGTCACATTCTTTGATTTCCTGTCCTTGCCTATTTAAGTGGTACAGTGTGAAATATTTTCTGCTTAAAAACCTCAGCTTTGGCCGGTTAAAACTTGCTATATTCAACTGGACGTATAAGAGAATTTAAGTACCTTTATCTGCTTTTTTTTCTCAAAAAAATACAGTATTTAAATTGATTTTAACTGTGTGGAAGGAATATTAGCTCAACTGGAAGTTTTCACTCTGCTCTTCAGTGTGGAAGAAATATTAGCTGAACTGGAAGTTAGTCAGTGTTTGCTGAATTTTGTTATTTGCTAGTAATTACAGGTGTGGGGGTAGTCACATTCTTTGATTTCCTGTCCTTGCCTATTTTAGTGGTACAGTGTGAAATATTTTCTGCTTAAAAACCTCAGCTTTGGCCGGCTAAGAACTTGCTATATTCAACTGGACGTATAAGAGAATTTAAGTACCTTTATCTGTTTTTTTTTTTCTCAAAAAAAAATACAGTATTTAAATTGATTTTAACTGTGTGGAAGGAATATTAGCTCAACTGGAAGTTTTCACTCTACTCTTCAGTGTGGAAGAAATATTAGCTGAACTGGAAGTTAGTCAGTGTTTGCTGAATTTTGTTATTTGCTAGTAATTACAGGTGTGGGGGTAGTCACATTCTTTGATTTCCTGTCCTTGCCTATTTTAGTGGTACAGTGTGAAATATTTTCTGCTTAAAAACCTCAGCTTTGGCTGGCTAAGAACTTGCTATATTCAACTGGACGTATAAGAGAATTTAAGTACCTTTATCTGCTTTTTTTTCTCAAAAAAATACAGTATTTAAATTGATTTTAACTGTGTGGAAGGAATATTAGCTCAGCTGGAAGTTTTCACTCTGCTCTTCAGTGTGGAAGAAATATTAGCTGAACTGGAAGCTAGTCAGTGTTTGCTGAATTTTGTTATTTGCTAGTAATTACAGGTGTGGGGGTAGTCACATTCTTTGATTTCCTGTCCTTGCCTATTTTAGTGGTACAGTGTGAAATATTTTCTGCTTAAAAACCTCAGCTTTGGCCGGTTAAGAACTTGCTATATTCAACTGGACGTATAAGAGAATTTAAGTACCTTTATCTGCTTTTTTTCTCAAAAAAATACAGTATTTAAATTGATTTTAACTGTGTGGAAGGAATATTAGCTCAACTGGAAGTTTTCACTCTGCTCTTCAGTGTGGAAGAAATATTAGCTGAACTGGAAGTTAGTCAGTGTTTGCTGAATTTTGTTATTTGCTAGTAATTACAGGTGTGGGGGTAGTCACATTCTTTGATTTCCTGTCCTTGCCTATTTTAGTGGTACAGTGTGAAATATTTTCTGCTTAAAAACCTCAGCTTTGGCCGGCTAAGAACTTGCTATATTCAACTGGACGTATAAGAGAATTTAAGTACCTTTATCTGTTTTTTTTCTCTCAAAAAATACAGTATTTAAATTGATTTTAACTGTGTGGAAGGAATATTAGCTCAACTGGAAGTTTTCACTCTGCTCTTCAGTGTGGAAGAAATATTAGCTGAACTGGAAGTTAGTCAGTGTTTGCTGAATTTTGTTATTTGCTAGTAATTACAGGTGTGGGGGTAGTCACATTCTTTGATTTCCTGTCCTTGCCTATTTTAGTGGTACAGTGTGAAATATTTTCTGCTTAAAAACCTCAGCTTTGGCCGGCTAAGAACTTGCTATATTCAACTGGACGTATAAGAGAATTTAAGTACCTTTATCTGCTTTTTTTCTCTCAAAAAAATACAGTATTTAAATTGATTTTAACTGTGTGGAAGGAATATTAGCTCAGCTGGAAGTTTTCACTCTGCTCTTCAGTTAGTCCCACCCACCCTCCCTGTTTTTGTTTTGGTGTTAATCTTAGTGGCCTTGCAGCTGCCCGCCCCTCTTGTAAATTTGTGTTTGGATACTCCTTCTGGGCCCATCTCATTTGCTCACTCAACTGAGTGCAGTGAGATCATATTCTGATTTCAGGCACTCCTACTGTGTACAAAGAGAGCATCTGGGAAACAGAGAAAAAAAAATTAAGCTTGTTTCCTGCCTTTCCTGTTAAGTGGTATAGACTATTTGTAGGCTTCTGAGCCCCCAAGCCCTTCTGTGTTGGAGGGAAGCCTTCTAGCTTAGTTTTTTTCCCTATAACTAGCCAGTTTTCTAGTTTCAGCACTCAAATCTGTTTCTTTGATCTCAGCACTTGTTCAGAAAAAAAAAAAAAAAAAAAATTTTCATCTGCTTTTACTGTACTTGTGTTTCTACCTACTTTTTTACTTTTGCATCATCTTAAAAGTACTCAGTTGTATTTATTACTGCTTGGTGTAACTCATTCTAAGCCTTCTGGTTTAAACACTTGGGCTTCGGACCAGTTGTTTTGCACTGAGAGGGTTTGTGGTCTGCACTGTAGTGAGCTTACATCCTTCTAGGTTGGGAACTGCTGATTGAGGGCTCAGTGTCTGTTATTCTAAAAGTGTATTAATTCTGGTTTAAGCACTTGGGCTTTCAGGCCAGTTATTTTACATTAAGAGGGTTCGTGGTCTGCACTCTTGTGGGAGGAGAGGCTGGACTCTGCCCTTCTGAGCTGGGAATTTCTGATTGAAGGCTTATAGTGCATGCATATCTGAACTGCTTCTTACTGAAGTTGGTGCACCTTGTTTGCTGTGGCATAGACTGGATTCGGGCCTGCTGGATCTAGCTTTGTTTGTGTAACTTGAGCACTAATCCAGGCATTCTCTAAAGTATTCAATTGTATTTATTACTGCTTGGTAGTAACTTGATTAAAGTTTAGCTGTCATTCTAAGTCTTTTGGATTAAGCACTTGGGCTTCAGACCAGTTGTTTTACATTAGGAAGGTTTGTGGCATGCACTGTGGTGGCAGGACAGGTAGCTTTCATCCTTCTAAGTTGGGAACTGCTGATTGAGAGCCCAGTGTCTGTTATTCTTAAAGTGTATTAGTTCTGGTTTAAGCACTTGGGCTTCAGGCCAGTTATTTTACATTAAGAAGGTTTGTGGTCTGCACAGGTTTGTGGTCTGCACTCTTGTGGGAGAAGAGGCTGGACTCTGCCCTTCTGAGCTGGGAATTTCTGGTTAAAGGTTTATAGTGCCTGAATATTTGAACTGTATCTTACTGAAATTGGTACACCTTGTTTGCTGTAGCATAGACTAGATCCAGGCCTGCTGAATATAGCTTTGTTTATATGCTTGTTGTTTGTTTGCTTATTTCCCTGGAATGCTAATTCCACCTAATACGCGTCTTTTCAGCGCTTCTGTGGATCACTAGTGATATCTGCATTGCTTACTGTACTTATTTCCTTGTTTCACTTGAAAGAAAGTTACTGTTTGTCGTTTTTGCATTTAAGTTACCTGTAACACATTGCACTTAAGTCACCTGGCACTTGCTCACTAAAGCAATTATATAAGTCAGCACTAAAAATTAAAAGCACTACACCCTCACTCCCCACTGGCCCTGGTTTTCAATTATTAAGGAATTCCCAATATTATTCTAGCATGTCCAAAGGTCAGTTGTCAATCTCCTCTCCGGTCCAGCTGGTGAATATGGGAATTTTGAGGCAATGTTACAACTGCCTCATGTACACAGACAACCCTCTCCTCCTCCCAACAAATTCCAACACATGTGAGAGATGCAATCATATAGCCAAACTGGAGGCCAAGCTCTCTCAACTCAGTACTGGCATAACCAGTCAGGAGGAGAAGGAAACCACACTCACTAAATTCCAGTCTCACATAGACCTACCACGACAGCAAACCAAACACATAATCACACAAAAACATACTCGGAGGCTCTAAATAAAGATCTGCCGAAGCAGCAGAGACCTCCAAAGCAGACACCCAAGCAGCCGTTACCCCAAAACAAAACACGTGCAACACATATCTCACAAAGCCAGTGTGCCAAACAGTCACAGCCCTTAAGACTAAACAACACACCTGATACACTTGTAATAGGTGACTCTATCGTCAGGCACACTGACGTCCCGCTTACCAGGCTGAACAAGGAGAGGGTCACGGTGAGCAGCCTGTTGGGCGCTAGGATCCGCCACATAACACAAGCACTCAGGTCACTCCAAGGCAAGTACAAATATGACTCAGTCATTGTCCATGCTGGTGTGAATGACCTGAGACATACCTCCCTGGACTACATGAAAAGAGACATAAAGGAGCTCTCTGAGCATGTAGCCCAGGCTGGTATGACCCTGACCTTGAGTAGCATCTTACCCTCACCAAGAATGATGCCACAATATGAAGACAAGATGATCAATTTCAACAATTGGCTTAAGTACTGGTGTCATTCAAAGGGGATCCAATGCTTGTCAGCTTGGGATGATATGCTCGACAAGCTACGATGCTTCACTAGGGACGGCTTGCACCTGTCACCCCTGGGCTTTCAGATATTGGCAAAGGCTCTTGCTACCCCCATAGTGCCTCTTTTAGGCAAGGCTCAAAAGACAAACCCACCTCCATAGGTAACACAAGGGATGAGAAACTAAGAGTAATGCTACTCAACGCCAGAAGTCTAAACCTCAAGATGCACGCACTCGAAACTCTCCTTAGCATGGAGAACATCGATATCTGTGCAGTAACAGAAACCTGGTTCAGGGCTCCCGAGAGCACCCCAACACTTCCAGGTTATACCTCATACCATGCTTTTCGGCCCCAAAACTTGGACCGAACCACAAAAGGAGGGGGAGTATCGATATTCATCAAAGATACCCACACCTCCAGGTTGGTGGCAAAGCACGAAGCATCAGAGACTATCCATGTGCAACTAACAGTGGGTAAAACTGCCTTCCAGTTTATAGCCTACTACAGACCACCCTCCCAAACCCAGGAACCCCACTCGGCCTTCCTGAGAACACTGGAAAATATGAAGGTCTCTCCAAACACCATTATATTGGGTGACTTCAACTACCCAAACATAGACTGGGAGCATTACTCTAGCTCCAACACCCTAGCCCAAAGGTTCCTAGAATTTATAAACTCAAATGCTATGGAACAACTTGTTACCACTCCCACAAGAGCGGAAAACATACTGAACCTGATCATCACCAACATGGGGACTCTATGCTCCAGACCAGAAGTGTATCCCTCACTGGTAAGATCAGACCATAAACTAATCTCACTGGATATTCACATCCCGACCCCACCCCCTGCCCAGAAAACCACAGTGAAAAACTTCTCTAAAGCAAATTTTACACTCCTCAAAACTGAGGTGGAATCCTTCAAAGCCCCCGGGCCTGTGGAAAATATGGCCCAGACCGCAGAATCCTTTATAAACGCATTCTATGAACACCTTCAGGAATGCATGGATCATGCGATCCCAAATAAAACCAAGACCCAATCCTCCAAAGGTAGACATCCTGTCTGGTGGACCCCAGCCATAAACAAACTATACAATAGAAGGAGGAAGCTACTAAATGATAAAGCAAAATCCCAAAAAGGGAAGGCATCACTGATCAGTATTAGCAAAAAACTACGGGCACACATAAAAGTGTCTAAGGCCAGCTTCGAGAGAAAAATTGCACAGGACACTAAGGATAATCACAAGGCTTTCTTTAGTTATGTTAGGAACCTGGGTGGTATTTCCCAGATACGCTCAGAATTAGTCCAAAATGACAAAAAAATACACCGAACCCACAGACATTGCCAACATCCTAGCTGACCGGTTCAGCGCAAACTTCTCCCCCTCTCCCCACCAAAAGGGCAAATATCTATCCCAGCAGAGTGCTGCCCCCCTGACATCTCAGATGCTCAGGTAAGAGCCGCCCTCTCCAAAGCAAAAAACACAGCATCAATGGAATGGGACCAGATGGTGTCCCGGGCTGCGTCCTACATGAACTCAAAGAAGAGCTAAACCCAAACATAAAACTACTGTTCAATCTCAGCCTTACTACAGGATATGTGCCCAAAGAGTGGCGTACAGCAACAGTGGTCCCTCTCCATAAAGGTGGTCCCTCAACAGATCCTGGAAACTATCGCCCCATAAGCCTGACTAGCTTGGTCTGCAAAGCTATGGAAAGGATCATCATGGACCTCATAAATAAAGATATTGGGGACCTACAAACACTGGATCCTACCCAGTTTGGCTTTGTTAAGGGCAGATCCTGCCTCTTAAACCTGGTTGATTTCTTTGAAACAGTCACCAAGGCCATTGACGAGGGGAAGGTGGTCCACACAGCCTACCTGGACCTCGCAAAGCCTTCGATACAATACCTCACTCGGGCATTATAGATAAGCTCACCAGCTTAAATATAAACCCCTATGTCACTAGATGGATTGCAAACTGGCTCAAGGACAGAACCCACATGGTTAGAATTGCTGGAGCCATGTCAGACTCCAAACCAGTTACAAGTGGTGTCCCACAAGGCTCAGTCCTGGGACCTCTCTTGTTCGGTATATATTTCTCGGAGGTACAGGCCAACACGGAAGGACTGTGGCTGACCAAGTTCGCAGATGACTGCAAACTGGGCGCCATAATCAACTCTCCAGCCGACACAAGCATCCTCCAAAAGGGCCTCATAGAAACAGACAACTGGTGCCAGAGCCATGGCCTCAAGCTAAATGCCAAAAAGTGTATAGTCATCCCCTTTGGCAAAAACAAAGTGCCCACAAATTACCACATAGGTGGAAATCCATTAAGTACAGAAGAAGTAATTAGGGACCTGGGAACCCAAGTTGATAGTAATCTCTCATTTGACAACCACGTGACCAAAGTGGTTAGAAAAACATTTTATATAGCCCACCTAATCATGAAGGGATTCACATCTAGATCAGGGGAGGTCATTGTGCCTCTTTACTCATCCCTCATCAGGCCCATAATTGAGTACAATGCCCCTTTTGGGATGTACCTTACCAGACACCTGCAGCAACTGGAAAGACCCCAAAAGTACCTCACCAAGAGGATCAAAGGGCTCAAACAGATGCCATATGCTGCCCGGTTAAAGAAACTCCAGCTCTACTCAGTGGCATACCGCCTGTTCAGAGGCGATCTGTGCCTGACGTATAAAGCCATGTCCAACCCGGAATTAATGGACATGCTGCACCTCAGAAAATCCAAATCCCATCGAGCTACGCCGAGAGACTTGAACCTCAGCACTGAAATAAATAGGACATGCTGGAGGGACAGATTCATAACCCAGAGGCTCCCTTCACTCTGGAATAAAATCCCAGTCCAGGTTAGGCAGAGTCCCTCATTGACTCTCTTCAAGAGGAATCTTGATGAGTGGATGGGAGATCGTAGGTTTACCCTGGGTATCACTTCTGTGTCACTGTTAGACAGAGGCACAGTATACTAACCTCGAAAAAGGGCATAGCAAAATAAATTTAAAATGGGTGGCGAAAGCCAAACACATTCTGGCTAGGCTTATAAATGCCCTAGGGCATATAGCCTAGTATGAACCTATGAACCTATGAACCTATGAACCTATTTGTAACCCTTATCAATAATGTTCAGCATCCATTTGTCAAAAACTACTGATGGGTAGGCCACCTTGTTGATAGATAACTTGAGAGGCAAGGAATTCTATAGGTGCCATGCCTTAGCATAGTCATATATTGGAAGGGAACTATGTATTTTAGGAAAGGAACCATTCTTGCTAAGCTTGATGTAAGAGTCATTCTGTCTTTTCCTTTCATTGCCTTGCTTCTCATTCGGCTTTGACATCTGTTTGGTAGGCCACTAGAAGTTTTGTTGCTGAAAGGAGAAGCACTTGGGAATATGAAGCATGTACAGCACTTCTTGCATCAATTTACTTCTGAAATACTAGTGTTTAAGGATCTGGTTAGCTGCTGTATCAAACACACAATCAGACTCAAGAGAAGCATTCAAAATCTCATTTTTTTAACTCATCAGAAAAATTCTGGGATTGCAAATAAGCATGGTTCTTAATCATCAAGAACAATGCTGCATTTCTATAAATAGTATCAGCCCCATCCAAGGCACTTTTTAATGCAGGTTTTGACACCTGAGAAACAATAAAGACAATATCTTTAACATAGGCATTTTGTTCTGCAGGCAATGATGTAGCAAACTAGTCTGAAATGTACTTGTGTCACAACACAAACCTCCACATAAAATACCGGTAGTTAAACACTTTAAAAGCTGCTGCACTGGACTGTGCCAGAAACTTGCCTAGTTTATATTGAGAGACTTGGTTAAAGGAAGACATGCCCCCGGATTCTGCAAGCGATGCATGGCATGCAGGATTAGTGTAGGAGCTCCAGCAGGCAAAATGTCTGCCGTGTGATCCAGGAATAGCCTGCAGGGGCATGCACAAGCGCTCATGCACTAGTCCTGCACGGACTAAGCCCCTGTATGCAAATTACCCCATTTGTAGGAGAAATCCATGCAAATTAGGTGAATTTGCGATCCAGGAAGCTGGAGACTGGCCGTGCAGGACTAGTGTAATCTGCAGAAATGTACTTGGTTAGTAACCGAGTACATTTCTGCAAATTCCAAAACGGAGCCATGACAGCTCCAAATAAAGGGTGAATATCAATCAGGAAGCATGACAATGGCCAAGTATAAGGCCACTAGCATTGAAAACAGCTTAAAAAAAAAAAAATCAACTTTAATTTTTTTTTACCCGATCTTGGCTGTTTAAGCATAGGGCAGTGGCACGCAAACAGGATCGGGGGGGGGGGGGTAAGAAAATAAACCTAAAATAAGCATTCTAACTAAAATCACTATTCTGCCATTAAAGTCAATGTCAGACAGAAGACAACATGGCCAGTGAGTACTGGTTGCTAAGGGAGGAGGCTCAGTGTGAGACATGTAACTATGCATTAGCAGGCAATCCTATGCAAATGAGACGAATGATAGTGAATCCCAGTTTCCCCCAGCATGCTAGTCAGGTCCCAACAGTGTAAGAGAAAGAATAGCTTGATGCAAACCTAGAAGTTAGCTGACATCATAGGGGGTGTGTCAGGCATACTGTAAGCAGATTAGAGCCCTGTGGCTCAGGTTTGCTCCTAACTAAGCACAGCTAAGCAAGGGTGTGTGTCTAACTTTGCCTAGCACTCTTTACATTGCCTAAGTGGGTCTGCATGCCGCACACCGGGTTTAAAATGAAAAAAAAGTTTCACCAGGAAATAGCAACTCTGTGCACATATGAGCACTCTGTTTGTGAGGCACACTTCCAGGCTTAAACAGGAAGGCAATGGGAATGGAAAACAGCAGTAAGAAGGTAATCTAGGAGAACAAGCATAGCTGGCAAGTGAAATATATCAGAATCAGCAAATTACACAGATGAGAATCATATAAGTCACCAGTCCAACAAATTTAAGGAATCCTCCAGCCGATGTGATTTTCCTCTTGGAGAATTCCAGAAACACAATCTGATATAACAAGACCTTGTCTTCAGGCAGAAAGGCCATTCTGTCATTGCAGTTGATCAAGCACCCCCAAAAAAAGAGTCTTTAAAAGGGTGTCTGTCATGACTTTAGGAGGTTCAACTTGAACCCTAGATGGGAGAGTAAGGTTGAGATGTTCTCTAGCAATTCCAAATATCTAGATACAGACTCTGCACAGACCAGCATGTAATCCATGTACAGAAAGATATGAATGCCCAGAGGCCAACAGTGCACCACTACCGGTGCAAGGCATTTGGTGAACACTCACAGTGCACTGGATAACCCAAATGGTAATAGAGAAAAATGAACCAAGCATAACAGATCTCATATATCACCTGCAGTGATGAGCATTTGGGATATGATGATATACATTAAAGTTAAGGCTCACCATGAAGAAGTTGTCCAGAAAAAGAAGAAGCAATGTATCAAGGGTGATGTTCTGAAGGGTGAATATGTAGGTGTCTGCCCACAATACTGGACACAGCTGCAGTCACCCTTGTCCCTCAAGACATCACTGTGAGCAAGAATGTCAACCTGACAGTACATGAGGACAGAAAACATCACTCTGTATAACAGTACACGTCTGAATATCACTAACAGCAGTACGATGCAGCTGAAGTAGCACAGACACAATCACCTACAGTACACACTATCCCCTGCACAGTTTGTCCCCATATTGCCAAATGATCAGCGGATACCCTGCAGAAACAGTATGCTACCTCTAGGTGTACAACACAAAGGTCTGCACTGCAGTACAAAGTACCTGGACTCAATCCACACATTCAGTACAGACGGACATACTGGGCATGCTCACACACTTAGAGAAATGAAGGCATTGTCAGTCAACAACATACTGAAAGGTCATACTGGGCATTCTCACACACTTAAACAAATGAAGGCCATGTCTGCAAACACCAGTGGACCAGACATATATGTTAGTCACAGATATTAGTGCAGACACTCCTCAGTATGCACCACTCATGCTTTGCACACACAGTGGATAGGAATACAGACATATATCTAAGGACAACACACTATAATAAGCCAAAGGTAGGCACACATAGATGTGTGGAAGAGGGTGACTGTGACAGGAAGCCATCCAAGCATGTCCCACCCAGCACACAGCCAAAGGGCCACAACCACATGTGGTTCAGATGTCCCTCACTGTAGATACTAGCCACCAGTATCTGTCAGCATTACAGGCTATGTGGTGTAAGTGCTAGCTGTGCAACATGACTGTACAAGGAAGTAGTCATCTAGCAGCTGTATACATGTACATGCGGGCACACGCAGGGTTATATTCCACAGGTACATGTATACATCTAGCAGCAGTATACATGTACCTGTGGAATATAATCTTGTGTGTGCCCGCATGTGGTGTGTCAACCTCTAGATGAATGGGTTATGGCCCATGCACACACACTGCCCTCCCCATAGCCCTACTATGACAAGCCTACTGAGGTCATCCATTGTGAAATACACCTTTGGGAAAATTGTAGCCCAGCAATCTCCATGGCGTGCACTATAACTGCGTACTGCTGTAGTGTGATAAACTAGTTAGGTAGGAGTTCCAATCCCAGATATGGCAAGTGTGTGTGTGTGTCTGTGTGTGTGTCTGTGTGTGTGTGTGTGTGTGTGTGTGTGTGTGTGTGTGTGTGTGTGTGTGTGTGTGTGTGTGTGTGTGTGTGTGTGTGTGTGTGTGTGTAGGGAGCAATGCTTTTTAGGGTAGCCACACTCTCTACAATTCAAATGCCCTACTTTGGTAAGGCTGCTGATGTCATCCACCTAGAAATACACCTCTGGAAAGGTTGTAGCCCAGTAATCTCCATAGTGTTTTCCATAACAGCGTACTGCTGTAGTGTGATAAAATAGTTAGGTAGGAGTTCTAATCCCAGACTTGGAAACTGTGTGTGTGTGTGTGTGTGTGTGTGTGTGTGTGTGTGTGTGTGTGTGTGTGTGTGTGTGTGTGTGTGTGTGTGTGTGTGTGCCTGTCCCCCTCTATGTAGATAGCAATGCTTTTTAGGCTAGTCACATGCATTACAATTCAAATGCCCTACTTTGGCAAGGCTACTGATGTCATCCACCTTGAAATGTACTGCTGGAAAAGTTGCAGTCCACTAATCTCTGTAGCACATATCATAACTGTAGTGATAAAATAGTTAAATAGGAGTTGTAATCCCAGACTTGGCAAGTGTGTGTGTGTGTGTGTGTGTGTGTGTGTGTGTGTGTGTGTGTGTGTGTGTGTGTGTGTGTGTGTGCCTGTCCCTGTCTGTGTAGAGAGTGATGCTTTTTAGGCTAGTCACATGCACTATAATTCAAATGACCTACTTTGGCAAGACTGCTGATGTCATCCACCTTGAAATACACCTCTGGGAAGGCTGCAGCCCCATAATCTCCTTAGCGTGTCCTATAACTGTGTACTGCTGCAGTGTGATAAAATGGTTAAGTATGAGTTCTAATCCCAGACTTGGGAAGTGTGAGTGTGTGTGTGTGTGTGTGTGTGTGTGTGTGTGTGTGTGTGTGTGTGTGTGTGTGTGTGTGTGTGTGTGTGTGTGTGTGTGTGTGCATGTGTGTGTATGTGTGTCTGTCCCTGTCTGTGTAGAGAGTGATGCTTTTTAGGCTAGTTACATGCACTACAATTCAAATGACCTACTTTGGCAAGCCTACTGATGTCATCCACCTTGAAATACACCTCTGGGAAGGCTGCAGCCCCATAATCTCCTTAGCGTGTCCTATAACTGTGTACTGCTGCAGTGTGATAAAGTGGTTAAGTAGGAGTTCTAATCCCAGACTTGGGAGGTGTGTGTGTGTGTGTGTGTGTGTGTGTGTGTGTGTGTGTGTGTGTGTGTGTGTGTGTGTGTGTGTGTGTGTGTGTGTGTGTGTGTGTGTGTGTGTGTGTGTGTGTGTGTCTGTTCCTGTCTGTGTAAAGAGTGATGCTTTTTAGGCTAGTCACATGCACTACAATTTAAATGCCCTACTTTGGCAAGGCTGCTGATGTCATCCACCTTGAAATACACCTTTGGGAAAAGTGTCACCAAGTAATCTCTGTGGTGCGTACTATAACTGTGTACTGCTGTTGTGTGATAAAATAGTCAGGTAGGTGTTCTAATCCCAGACATGGAAACTATGTGTGTGTGTCTCTGTCTGTGTAGGGAGCAATGCATTTTAGGCTAGTCACACTCAGTACAATTCAAATGCCCTACTTTGGCAAACCTGCTGATGTCATTCACTGTGAAATACACCTGTGGAGAAGAGCCACTCCAGCAGTCCCTGTAGTGCATCCTATAACAGCATCATGCTGTAGTGTGATATAGAACTCTGGTAGGTGTTCTTTTCCCACACATGGCAATCATGGATTTTTTGTGTGTGTTTCTATATCTGTGTAGGGAGCAATGCATTTTAGGCTAGTCACACTCAGTACAATTCAAATGTCCTACATTGGCAATCCTGCTGGTGTCAATCACTGTGAAATACACCTTTGGGAAAGGGGCATTCTAGCAACCCCTGTGGTGTGTCCTATATCAGCATCATGCAGTAGTGTGATATGGAACTCTGGAAGGGGTTCTGTTCCTGCACATGCCAGTTGTGGATATTTTGTGTGTGTCTGTGTAGTGAGCAATGCATTTTAGGCTAGTCACACTCAGTACAATCCAAATTCCTTACTTCTGTAATCCTGCTGATGTCATTCACTGTGAAATACACCTTTGGGGAAGAGGCACTCCAGCAATTCCCATGGTGCATCCTATGACAGCATAATGCAATAGTGTGAAATAGAACTCTGCTAGGGGTTCTATTCCCACACATGGCAGTTGTGGATGTTTTGTGTGTGTTTTTATGTCTGTGTAAGGAGGAATGCATTTTAGGCTAGTCACACTCAATACAATTCAATGCCCTACTTTGGCAATCCTGCTGATGTCATTCACTGTGAAATACACCTTTGGGTAAAAAGTACTCCAGTAATCTCTGTGGTGCATCCTATAATTGTGTAGTACTATAGTGTAATATACTAGACAGGTAGGAGTTCTAATCCTAGACATGACAGGTGTGTGTGTGCATCTGTGTTTGTTATTTGTATCATGTGTGGAGGTGGGTGTGAGTGTGTAACAACTGGACTCAATGTGGAGCAGGTTTTGCAAACTTCTTATATGGTGGCCCAAGTATATATCACAATGTTCCCCATACAGGGATAACAGATGTGAAATAGCTGAGAGGATGGGGTGCAGATCCATACTCCTAAATGTGACATCAATGCCAGCTGAACAACATTAGCAACCCTTGTATTACCCAGGGAACACTCTCAACCCATGGCTCATACACACACACTCTTGCCTAGGCAACAGTCACTATGTTGGTAGCACCGTGCATATTGTCCACTGATAGTAACCATGGTGTGATTGCAGTGGGCTACAGAGGGCATGGCACCCTGTCCATAAGTCCAATAGGCATGCACATGCCAACAGTGCACCTAACCCATGTTCCCCACTGGACACCTGCAACACCTGTGGTGCCATCAAATGTGACCCACAAAGGACATACCATGCCTGAAACACAAGCCCTGTATGGACAGATGCCACTGACACCAGACAATACTGGAATCATGATATCAATGTAGGTGCAGGGTCAACCTTATGTCCATTAACAGTTTCCACCACATGAGGCCAGGACTGGCACATCTGATGATAACACTCAGTGTACACAACATGGGCCAGCCAACCCAGGTACAGTTCCACATGTCACTGTACATGCATGTGTGAATTGTGCACATCCCAGACACTGTCCATATCATGGACTAAGGATCACATACATGGCAAGCAATGCACAGCATTGGCCACATGCAATAGTCACTCAGGAGACTGGATGGTGAATACAATACCCACCTGTGTAGGCAACATCAGGCATTACACCCCTGAGCCACATTGCAGACCATCATCATGTGGCCTGATGCCAAGGTATACCCATCACCTAGCCTTGTATAGCTGTCTGACAGCATCGACCATAACACACCCGTGAAGCAGTGCACCCATGCATGTCAGTACTGGCACCCGTGTCTGTGTGCATGGTGTATGATGCGTATGACATTCACAATCACTGCAATCCCCATTGGCATACTGAAGCATGCTGTCTGATGTCAGACACCTCCACATACCCTTTGCACATATAACCTCAGTATGACCCCCGTGGTGCATGTGATACCAGCACAGTACTGTGTTGTGGCAATCCCACTAGTGATGAGTTGTATTCCTGGCCCTGCCAAGTGTGTCAATGTGTGTGGGTCCCTGTGAGAGTGTGGCTGTGTTGATGCTGACACCTGTTTATGTGGGCAGGCACGTGTACTACACCTACACATAGCTACCATATCCCTGTTGCAGATGTCACTCATCATCACATATACATTCTGAGGTCTCCTCAACATGTAACCTATGTGGTGCATCCAATAACTGCATGGACATGTGATAGCACTACATAGTTGTCAGGGGTTTGATACCCTTAACTGGTAGGTGTGTGACACAAACATGCTTAAGTTTTACTGTCCCACCCCTCCCTGCCTTTTCTTTGCCTCGGTCTGCCTCTCCCTCTCTTGCTCTCTGGTGGGTGTGGAGGCTTACACCTGCTTTGCTTAGGCAGGAGCATGTGTATTTTAAGATGCTCATGATCAGCTGATGGCCTCTGCATGAATTGCAGCCCTCCTCTAGCTGATTGTATGTGGAACAGCTGTGGTAACATTCCCATAGCCAATTGCATGGAAACACTCTGCAATATCTAGGAACATCATGTTGGTGTTGGGCCTTTCATTCACTGTGAGCAGGAACTTAATCTGTTGTTTGACAAACAGCATCTTAGATGGATTGGGGATTTACCTCTAACAACATACACTGTGGAAAAAGGCCAACACACAGGAGAGGAATGTGCCTGACCTGACTACAGAATATAAGTGTTGCTATTCTGCATTTGGAGTAATGTCATGTCAGTCCTATGTTTATGAGGAAACACCCATCTGTAGGGTCATCTGCAGACTGGCCAGTGTGTGGTGTCTTTTGTTTCAGGTGTTACCCACAGAGCACCTATCTGTGAACTGCAGAAGGTAGTATGAGGATTTCAGTCTGTAGATAGTGACAGCAGTGAGAGTTACTGACTTCATATCCCTCATAGGACATATGTTGCAACAAACCCTGTTACAACAGTAAATGTTTAAGGTTATCATAGCAACATGTCAATATTGGCCCTGTGTATGGGCCTCCAGCCACAATCCTGTCAACCTTTGTACATATGTTATGCAGTAAGGGGTGCATATGTGCTGTACACCATAATTAGTGACATCACATCTGATAACAAGCCAGTGGGATATCAGACTGCTACACATGTTATGTATAGTAGGGATTATATTTGATGACATATCCTGGACATTCTGTGGTTGTGTGTACAGTACTGAGGTCTGTGTACTTATGGTGATTGATGGCAGTGTGTGTATTGTTAATATGTACCTTGGCCTGTGTACAGACTGTGGTAGATGTCATTGTTCTTGGTCCTGTTCTATCTGATGTTACATGCTGCTCCACTGTATGTTACCATATCAGCGTACATGTTTATAGGGCCATACACGCACATGTCCTGTACCACAGGACAGGCATTGGACCACACTTTGTAGCGGCACAGTATATGTAGGGTTAGTGTGTGAGTGGCACTTATGAGGTTGGTGTTGAACAGATAGTCCATATACTGTAATACTACACTAGCATACCATATGTGGCTGTCACTGTGTTCACATTGGTTGTGGTTATGCACTTTCACACAGGTGTATGTTACTTTGTGCTGTGGCATGCCTGTAGAGCCTGCTATATATGCAGATACATGTGCATTCTTCCATAGGAAATGTAGGCCAGTGTGGAGACAGTCTGCCTGTAGCCTGCACAGTGCTTTGCTACATGCCTAGCAGCTTAGGGTACTTACCCAGTGAGATGTAATGGCCAGATGTTTGCCAGATGTACTGCTGCCAGGCCACCACAACAGTCATGTATGTCAGACAGAGCAATATGATGCTGTACAGATGTATGTCTATCTAGTAGGTAGAAGCACATGGGATATATGCAAATGACCCTTATGAACATCAGGTGTTTGAGCTATATGGTGATGCTGATTGCCCATGACTTTTACGTTTGAAATTGTTTTAATAGACAATTTCAGGCCAATAAAGCCAAACCCACTAGCTATGGATATGCATATTTTGGCCTTGTTATGACCTCGTCACCATAGCACAAGCAGAGTGTTTGACTAAACATAAGAAACACAAGGTTGTTATACCCAGCTGATGTCCATTATCATTAGGGTGACTGCAAAATATCCCAACTAACAAATTAAAACAAAGAGTAAGAAGGTCACACTGAAAAATGAATCAGTAAAAACTAAATGAAAACTCTAGCCAAGCCAGAACTTCCACTGAATGACCTCCCAAACCTTCTGTGACAGAAGCACATGGGATATATGCAAATGACCCTTATGAACATGAGGTGTTTCAGCTAGATGGCAATTCTGATTGCCCACGACTTCAAATTTTAATAGACAATTTCAGGCCAATAAAGCCAAACCCCACTAGCTATGGATATGCATATTTCGGCCTTGTTATGATCTCACCAGCATAGCACAAGCAGAGTGTTTAACTAAGCATAAGAAACACAAGGTTGTTATACCCAGCTGATGTCCATTGTACTATGCTGACGAGAAAAGAAAAGAAAAAAGGGTTGACAGGAAAGTAGTGAAATAGGGGCACAAAGAGGGAAAGACAGTAGGATAAATAGCTAGGGATGTGCAGGAAGGGTGTAGGGAAAGTCCATAGCTGAATTCACAAAAACTTGCACAACAAAATAAAAATAAAAAACAAAACACAGATGATGTTGAAAATTTATTAGTACCAAACAAGCATCAAGCAAAGTCCATAGCTGCCCATTTCTTCTACAGCAACAGCTGTGCATATACACTGAATTTAGAGGCAGATTTGGACACTCAAACCCCTGGGAGAGGGATGAGGACAACAATAATATGTTGTGATGCCAATTAGACCTGATTACATGTGTCCAGTAGACATGTGTGCGAAATGGACAGCTATGTCTGGGGAGTGACTTTTTTTTGGGAACAGATTGCCCTTTTATTTTTTTAAGGTGAGAGTGGGATGTTGGGGGATAGTAAGTATATGTGGGCGGTAGGTTGGGTAGGTTAACAGACAAGACAAACAAGGTGCATACAGGGGCGGTATATGACACATGTGGGGGTCAACACCTTGATGGAGAGGGGTGTTGGGAATTCAGAAGCCCAGGAGCCCCCTAGTGAAAACAGTGGGACTGAGGTCCCCACCCATGGGCAGTAACCACTGCATCTTCACAGCCCCAGTGGTGGTTGTGCTGGGGGCTGAGTTTCAGAGCCAGACTGACGCTCTAGTCACAACAACCGGCCCGTGAGCTGGTGTAGAAGATCACAAAGCTGCTGGTTGAGCTCTCTTCTCACCACGACCAGGACCTGGTGACGAGTAACAGGTACCCATCCATGCCCGCTCCCAGGGGGGGCAAGCCCCATCCCCTGAGGCAGTTCCACCCGAAGGTGGTGCAGGACCAACAGATGAGAAGGTCCCAGGTTGGGCCCCAGACATGCTGGAGCCTAGTTCCATGGCCAGCTGAGGTGAGACAGGTGGGTCCGCTGGGAATGGCCTTCCTAAACGTGCTATACTCTTTAGATTTTATCATCATATGTGGGTTAGTAATAGTCAACACATTCCAGGGTTAGGTATAACAGCATGCACAGATATTCCCATTAACCCAGACACCAGATATGGAACAGTTGCATAGCAAACAGAACACATGCATATATGGGACCACAGTGGTAATAACAACAGCATGCAGGTACATTGATGGCACCATGCCACCAATGTTTGAATAATTCAATATAGCACATGCATGGAAACATATATAAATATGTATTAACCAATATGGCATAATCAGAAGATTGGAGACATTACATACCGGTTGGGGTGGGTATGTAGTTTATTGTTGGAGATATTGTGGGGGGGAGAAAGATGTCAATTAACAACTAGTATATTCCTGTAGTCCACATTACTTTCCTAGTCAGTGCTGTTATCTGTACCTTACAAGTATTACTACACTACCCTACAGCCTTAGTTTGGACAGTGATATGGCTGTTGTCATCGTTTTACATGAACTGGTTTTACCAAGAGTATGCACCTCTTACCTGTTATACCGGTGGAGGAAATGTTTGTTAACACTAACTGTTCCTACACATACTCCCAGATTCCAGGTTGATGTGCACATAGCTATCCAACTCTTTCTGCACAGATTCTGGCCATGTCTTAACCACATACAGGTGTACCGAGACATATCTAGACTACTGCCCTCTTCAACCTTTATTGACTTGACACACACACATACATGCTTTCCTAGAGAGTTATATTATGTAGCACAGTGTGGGTGACGGTGATCAGTGATGCTTTTTTATTCAGAGAAACTGCAACACTCACTATTCCCTACAATACCAGAGTAAACAATACCAGTACAGGGTATGAAGGGTCTTATTTGTCGGCACAGTGTTCATATCCAATGTACCTGTGGGAGCAATGATTGTCAGCACTACCTGATTTTTGCCACACAAAGTTCCAGATTACACATTAGTATTATGCACATGCATCTCACTCTGTTACTATACACACACACTGGTCACAGTTTGACAACATGAAGGTGTAGATAGGACATGCTTGTCTTATTACTCTCCTTACAGTTTCAGGAGTTGCTACAGTGACAGGTTTGTTCTCATAGATGTTTGACAATCACTTGTATTCCCTGTTGGCTGGCTAAACATCTGCAATCATCCCACAGACTTTCCAGGGGGACAGGGGGACAGGCAGCAGATATGGGCCTATATACTGGACATCCTCATTTTATCTGTACAATTGTGGTGTATGCTTCTGTATGCAGCCTACTTCCATTCCCATGATTTAGACCGTGGCTGTTTCTGCTGCAACTTAAAGACTGTCCATCAGAGTTGTGTGTGCTATATAGATATTACTGTATATCTCCTATCTGCTTTCTGTCTTATAATTCTCCTGTGCTTTGGCATTCTGACCTTGTATTACAACACTCTTATACAGATATCCTAGACAGATATATTTTGTAGGATAGTGTGGGCAACAGTGATGACTACTACCTCATTATTCAGAGCAACTGCATCAGTCACAATACCATACAATACCAATGTAAACAGTAGCAGTACAGGGTAACATTCTTGTATTTCTGGGCACAGTGTTGGTAACCAACAGACCTGTGGGAAAAATGTTTGTTAACACTACCTGAATGTTGCCACACATAGTACCAGATTACACATTACTATTATGCACATACATCTCACTCTGTTACTGTACACACTCTGGCCACAGCTTGACAACATGGGGGTGTAAATGGGACATATGTGGCTTCTTACTCTCATATGTTTTTGGGCACTTGCTAGTGTGCCATCTTTGTTCTCATAGATGTGTGTGCCAATCAGTTGTATATCCTGTTTGCTGCCTACACGTCTGGGATCATCCCACTGATTTCACAAGGGGACAGGTTGACAGGCACCAGATATGGGCCACTTTTCTGGACATTCTGGACATATTAGTACAGTTGTGGGGTATGATTCTGTATGCAGACTACTCCCACAGCCAGGATTCGAACCATGGCTGTGTGAGCTAAAAATATAACAGTTCACATTTCAGTTGCATGTGCTATTCAGGTTTTGTTGTCTTCCTTTTCCCTGTTTTCTGTCTATGTGTCTCTCAGTTGTACTAAATGGCCTTTGGGGATTACACCAGTCATATACCGGCATTCCTACACATTCTATTTATGGTGCACAGTGTGGGTAACAGTGCTTAATACAACAGTACTATTACGTGATTGCAAATTTACATTACCATATGATACCAGAGTATACACATGCAGTCCATCAGTTAGAACTTTATTGTCAGACTATTACGCTTTTTTTACATACAAACTATATGAGACTCTTCCTGCCATATTCTTTGGTGTATGCAGTACTTGCCTTGAACAATACAGGTTTTATACAGGCAATTAATTTACTAATACTTTTAGTTTAATTTCCTATGACAGTAAATGCATGAGTATTACTGACTTGCCTTGCATCGCATCCTCACCAGGTGACTGACATGGGCCTCCTGGTTTGTGGCTCACTCCATTGCAGTTGTGGGGGACATAAGAGGAATATTTAGCCATACCTATCCATGATTTACATGAACTGGCAATTATTACACACATAGTGGGGTGATACTTACACACAACTTGGACAGCCACTTCTGCTCTAGACTCTTGGATCCACTGGTCCAAGAGGTCTCTCTCACACCGCTTCAGGTTGGCATAGTGTTAGAAAAATGTGTATTTGAATACATGAGAAATGCTAGTTTAAAAAGCAAAGTAGTATATAATGCATTTTATTCTATTAATCATATAGTAGAGAGGATTTCATTCATGTTTAAATGTAAAGTAGTTTTGAAACTGCAGTGTGGCTTGAAGCAAAGCTGACCTTCGACTCTGGCAGATGCAAGCTTAGCAAATTTTAATGTTTATGCTTTTCACAAGTGATTATCTGCTGGGTCAGGAAATTAAATGTGTGAAATAATGAAATCTTCTGCTCTTTCCTGTTGGAATGATTTGGCCTTGTATATGTGTTATTGAGATAAGCACGCAGCTGGTAGGAAAGTGTAACAGAGAACAAAGAAGATTATTAAAAGACTGAATCTGCTATTGTATTCGAACTGATATGAAACCTTGAAGAAGTAACTTTACAGAAAGACATTATGCCTGACCAGCTGGATAGCAAGGCCGTATTGTATCTAGAGGAAAAGTTTTTTTTAAATATACAGCATCAACAGCTTTATGAATAGAAGACTGTAAGCTAAAGTGATGTAAATGCCCTGTGACATATCACATCAGTAAGGTGGGCATAGCTTAAATGTTAAACCTATATAAAATTGTGTGCTTCCTGTTTCATGTCAGACAAAATTCTGTACTTGTACGTTTTTTGCCTCCTGGTGTACACTAGTAAACTTTTTAACCTGAACCTCCTGTGTATTGAAATCTTATTTTATTTAACAGTTTGGTCCTTTGCAGATGGAATTCCCTTGGTAAGCCGCAGATCAGAGCATATCGGTGGTCGAATACTGCGCAGGAGAAGTTACCGAAATGGTTCTTCTTGAGTGAAAAGACCTCCGACTGAATTGTCGTGTAAAGAGGCTGGCCACTTTCTGATCTGTGGCCGAAAAGTGGAACCTGGACTTTCTCAATACCCGAGGCTCAGGTAGGAAGAATTTGCCTTTTTCTGTTTTAGATCAGGGACTAGGTAACAGTATATTGTTGTCAAGATTTGTTTTGCAGATCAGGGACAAAAGGAAGTACTGTATATTTGGTCATAGATCAGGGTAACAGAATAAGGTAGGCAGTTATTCTAGATAAACTGTGAACAGGAACTGAGAACTTGATATCACGTGATAAAAAGGGTTACATAACATTTTCTTTGACATGGGTAATCAGTGCACTAAAACATCGTGAGATCCGCCCCTAACCGAAGACGCAAAATACATGCAATTACAACATTCTGATAACGTTAGGTATTATACGAAATGGGTTAACAAATATGAATTTGATGGTAAACTAGATAAAACTTCACTAGTTAAACTCCTTAAACAGCTTAAATCTGATGTGGGAGGTCAGGCAAAAAAGCAACGCCAATTAGGCATTCCTCAGGCACACAGGTGGATTGAGGAAGCAAATCGTAGAGAGCAGAAGCTGAAAGA
The DNA here is from genome assembly GCF_019279795.1 of Protopterus annectens. NCBI lineage: Eukaryota > Metazoa > Chordata > Ceratodontiformes > Protopteridae > Protopterus > Protopterus annectens. The sequence continues at coordinate 1,438,628,946 of NC_056739.1, forward strand.
TTCAAAAACATTATTCCTAGACAAAGAGGATAATAACTTGGTAATAGCGACAGCTCCCCCTCCTCCTCCCTTGCTGCCTCCCTTACCCTTTTCAGGATATGAAGCGAGTGGACAGGCTGGTCCGCCTCCACGTTATCCTGAAGTTTCAGCAAGACCACAACCATTTGTTAGAGATCCTATTGAAACTAGGTCCCGAACACGTAAAACACATAGGGACACAGAATTATATCAAATAGAGAGAAACCTACAGGATGAGAGTGAGGAAGAAATATGCCCACTTATAGAAGTTCCAAATCCTCAGGCAGGACAGGAAGGGCAAGACCCAACACTCTTAGTATACAGACCATGGACACCGGAAGATATCCGGAAGGCTACTGAGGGAATTCCCCATCCGAAAGTTAATTTTACGAAATTTTTAGAAGATTTACAAGGCATGAGAGTGAGTTACCACTTGAATGGGGAAGAAGTAGAAAAAGTAGTAAGACAAATTATAGGTCCAGATTGGCACATAATTTGTGGCACCTGGAATCCTCATAATGCAGAGCTTAGACCACTCCCACATAGTGATGCGGAGTTAGACAACAGAGTGAAAGGTCTAACAGACCAAATCTCTGAGAAATGGAAACCTAGAGTAGATTGGACTTGCATTAATCAATGCATACAACAGGAAAATGAGACAATAGATGGGTACTATGCTAGATTATTAGAATGTTTTAATAATCATAGCGGTATGTCGGTTCCTGAGAACCAAACGAATGATTCCCCGTATGAACAACAATTAAAAAATGCATTTTTGAAACATTGCATTGCACCTATTAGTAGCTTCATTATGAAGCATATGATAGACCATCAAACAGGGAGGCTACAAGCCTTACTCGAATATGCTAGACATGCTGAAAGACATTTTAATAGTAAAAAGAAAAAGAAGGCGCAAGTCTTCACTGCTGAAGACAGAGCTGAAGTATTTGTATTACAGTCAGGTAAAAAGGGCAAGAAAAATACCCAGGGAAACAAACAGTCTGACAAACGATCAGAAGATTTTGAAGAGAGAAAAAAGAGAGGTGAATGCTTCAAGTACGGGAAAAAGGGACATCTAGCAAGGGATTGTAGGCAAAACAAAAAGGTAATTTCAGAAGATAAGGGAGATGAGGACTGACTATATGATAGTGAAGATACATCATGTGAAAGTCAGAAATCATCAAGAAAAGTTACTAAACAGAAAATGAATGTAAATGTGATAGAAGGCGTAGAGGAAGTGCAAGTAGATATGGAGGATGAAGAAAGTGAAATTTTGGACTTAGCATTATTGAGCTTAGAGCTCTACTTAGCAGATACGAAACCGGAAGTTACACTTCTGGTGGAGGGAAGGGAAGTCAAATTCCTGTGTGACTCAGGAGCATCACGGACTTTGATACACCTCTCCAAGTTACCCGAACATTCTGAATCACCTGATTATATACTAGTAAAAGCCGCAAATGGACAGCTATACAGGGAACCACTTTCCCATGATATAGCAATAACTGACCCTGTCTCAGGTATGACCCAGAGAAGTAAAATTGTTGTTTCTGCAAAGTGTCCAGAAAACCTATTGGGCAGGGACCTTATGCAGATATTAGGCATAGCAGTAGTTCCAACAGTACAAGATATGGAGGCACAGAGACAAATGGATACCTTTGTAGTGCGATCGGAGGGTGAAACGTTTTACTGGTACAGCCAGGACCTAGTCACGACTGGTCCAGGGGCAGTAACCGAGGAACTGATGAACGTAGCCATCAGTAAAGCCCCCTCCCTTGACACTGATCGACAGCATTTGTTACACTGTACTCTATACTACTGTACTACACCAGGACCTGATAGAGAGTATGAGCAAGAATTGTTTAGAAATCGTGCAACTAGATTGGTTTTGCGTACTTTGTACTGGGATGCTGAGGGGAACAGTGTAGTTAGCTGTTCGTTACCTCAAGAATTCCTTGCATGGTATAGATCAAATCGGTTACCACATGTCAGCTTGACAAAGAACAAAAGTGTCATATGGGCAGACTTAGGAGAAAAATTAACAAGATGGGAGAAACAGACTGATTTAGAACTATCAGAACAAGGGATACAAAAACAAAAACTGAATTGGTTGACACAGACACATCCAGCTGTACACTTGCAATCTAGCGAGGACAGCTGATTAGCGTTCTTATTAGAAGAAGAAGAAAAGGCTTTATGTGAAATTCCAACAACTCTTTGGTCAACAGGCAAGTCAGATGTAGGACTTATTCGAACAGCAGGACCAGTTACAATTACCCCAAAGTCAGCTTTTAGACCACAGAAAAGACAATACCCTTTGAGAAAGGATGCAGAAATAGGAATTAAGCCTATAATAGCAGCATTACTCAAAGAAGGAGTACTGGTAGAATCTCCTGATTCACCATGTAATACACCCCTATTTCCTGTTAAAAAAGCAAATGGGGAATGGCGAATGGTACAAGATTTACAAGCTGTAAATAATGCAGTAATACCTAGAGCACCTACGGTGCCAGACCCACATACTTTGTTAAACGATTTAGAACCGCAACAGAAGTATTTCTCTGTGGTAGATATTAGCAATGCTTTCTTTTCAATAATTATACATCCTGATAGTCAATATTGGTTTGCATTTACATTTCAGGGTAAAAGGTATACGTATACTCGACTACCACAGGGATATTGTGAGAGCCCAACAATATTTGCACAAGAAATGGCTAGCAACCTGACAGGGTTTACCCCACCGGGAGGTAGTCAAATTCTACTTTATGTAGATGACATCTTGCTAGCAGCCCCCACCCAGCAACAGTGCAGGGAGGATACTGTAGCATTATTGAAATTTTTAGCAACACAAAGACACAAAGTAAACAAAAGTAAGTTACAACTTTGGAGAAAACAAGTTAGATACTTGGGATATGTAATAGCCAATGAAGGTAGAATACTAGATGAGGAAAGAAAAACAGCAATTTTGCAAGCACCCAAACCAGCAACCAAGAAGGAAATGATGTCTTTCTTAGGTAGAACTAATTTTTGTCGGTGCTGGATACCAAATTATGCTTTGGAATCTGCTCCACTGACTGACTTGATATATAAGACACCAATGGCAGCACAAGATATCTTACAATGGACACCCAAAGCAGAAACGGCTTTCTGCAGGTTGAAGCAGTTGATAGCTTCTTCATTAGTTTTAGAACTTCCGAATTATCATAAACGATTCTTTCAGACCGTAGATTGTAAGCAAGGATATATGACATCAGTATTGATGCAACAACATGGGAATAAGCAACGCCCCATAGCCTATTATTCATCACAGTTAGATCCAGTGGCGCGATCTTTGCCTCACTGTGTACAAGCAGTAGTTGCAGCTGCAATGGCAGTACAGGCTTCAGCCTCAGTGGTATTATTCCACCCTCTCACATGGAGAGTGCCTCATGCAGTTGCAATAATTTTACTGCAAGAAAAAGTGGCATACCTTTCTCCTGCTAGACACCTTTCATGTATGACTATACTGCTGAGCCAACCTCATATGACAAATGAACGATGTATGACATTAAATCCATCAACATTACTTCCAACTCCTGCGGAGGGCACACCACACAGCTGCCTGCAGGAAATTGAACAGTTAGCTTTACCTAGACAAGATCTCATAGATATGCCCTTGGACAATGCCGAGGTGACATATTACATGGACGGCTCATGCAGAAGGGGTCCTACAGGGAAGAATCTGGTAGGGTATGCAGTAGTTACAGACACTGAAATTTTAGAAGCTCAATCCTTACCCCACATCTTATCTGCACAAGCAGCAGAATTGATAGCTTTGACGAGGGCATGTACTTTAGCAAAAAACAAGTGTGTGAACATATATACTGATAGTCAGTATGCTTTTTCTACAGTACATGTATTTGCACAACAATGGAAAAATAGAGGAATGATAACATCTAGTGGAAAACCTATTAATCATGCGCAATTTATTTTGCAGTTATTAGAATCTATTCAGTTACCTACCGAAGTAGCTATTTGTAAATGTGTAGCTCATACAAAACAACAGGATAAGATTTCAAAAGGCAATGCACGAGCTGATGCAGCTGCAAAGCAAGCAGCCTCAGACTCAGAAACTTTACTTTTAAATGATGAATTACAACCCTCTGAGGTTTTAGATTTAGACATGTTAAAAACAATGCAGACACTTACTACAAAAGCAGAAAAACAAAAATGGGTAAAACGAGGTGCAATTCTTGAGAATGGACTGTACATTTCCAAAGAAAGAAAACCAATATTGCCATCTAATTTATTTAGATATGCAGCTTTGTTGAGCCATGGGCAGTGCCATGTCTCAACAGGGGGGATGGTACAGTTAGTAAACCGAATATTCCGAACATATGGATACACAAACTACACAAAAAAATTTTGTGCAGCTTGTCATACTTGTAACAAGCACCATGCACAAGGAGCATTTAAAACCAAGCAAGGAAGTTTTCCTATACCACCGTATCCGTTCCATACTATTTGTATGGATTTCATAGAATTGAATAAATGTGAAGGGAAAAAGTTTTGTTTAGTTATTGTAGACATGTTTTCTAAATGGGTAGAAGCTTTTCCAACCAAAAACCCAGATGCAGCAACAGTGGCGAAAGCCCTGATAAAAGGAGTAATCCCTAGATTTGGCATTCCGGAAAGGATTTATAGTGACAATGGCACACATTTCGTAAACCAGACAATCCACCAACTTGGGAGATATTTTGGTATCTCCTTAAAGAACCATTGTGCTTACCACCCACAGTCAGCAGGACTGGTGGAAAGGTACAATGGTACCCTCAAAAGTAAGCTTAGGAAGCTAGTAGAGGAGACCCAAAAGAATTGGATATACTGTCTGCCTTTAGCACTGCTGAGTATGAGAACGGTTCCAAATGTAAAGGGTTTGACTCCCTTTGAAATGGTTTTTGGGAGAGCATATTATGTGCCTCAGTGGAAAGCTCTCATGCCTGCAGAGCAAGAGGCTGACAGTTCATTAGCTAGTTATATGAGGAAACTGTTAACAAATAAATCTGTTTTGCAGTTTAACTCTTTTTCAGATAAGGAACAGACCAGACTGGTGGAAGCAGTCTTGGCCCCAGGGTCGTGGGTTTGGCTGAAAGTGACGAAAAGGAAGAATTGGGCGAGTCCAAAGTGGAAGGGACCGTACCAGGTTCTGTTGGCAACACCTACTGCAGTTAGAGTGGCCGAGAGGACATCCTGGGTTCATTTGACACATTGTAAACCGGTAAAGAACTTTCAACTTGATAAAAACTTTGTGACTGATATGCAACCAGACCGAGATGGCCAAAAACAAAGCAAATAGAAATTTAGATCAACCCCAGAGATGTTGCATAATCATTTTGTTGAGTATACATTTATTGACTGTAATTGTGACAATTTACTTCTTGTTGTGGTTTATCCTACATACATCCACACAAGTGAAAGTGGGAAGGCGTGATGAAACATCTATAGACTGGCATCCAAATTTTAACACATACCTAGCCATGAAACGTGTATATGCAGAGACTATGACCATTTCAAATTGCTGGGTTTGTACAGCTATACCAACAGCATATGGAGGACTGATAATGTCCGCTGTCCCTTTGGGGATAAATGAGACTTGGGAGAATTTACTTTTCGATACAGGAACTGTGAGATCACAGGACAAAATAGCTTTATTTTTACCTGTCACACAAAAAGGAGTTGTATGTTTTTATAAAAATGATACCCTCCAGGTGGGCTGGAGCAATTGTAATATAACCATATCTTACCAATGTTACATTAAGAATAGTAATGGCAATACTTTTTGCAATACTAATTATGACTCATATTTGAACTCATTGAAAACAACCATGAATCACATTCGCAAGAATCCAGTTTTGTTTAAACAATTGTCAGTTATAGATCAGAAAATGTTTCATGCAGGGCTGATGCGTATTAGTACTAAAGTAGAAAACTGTTATTTTATTTGTGGGAAAAAGGTGTATAAATGGTTACCTGAGAATTGGTCTGGCAGTTGTTTTTTGGGTTACTTGGTTCCGGCAATAAGACATACTGCAGAATTACCTTTGGGTAAGATACGAAATGTGAGAGAAGCAGCCCAAAAACCCGAAGGTCCAGTTGAAAAATCTGTGAATCCAGTTGGAAAGATCAAAGCTGGCTGGAAAGACCACAATTCAGTAAAAGACAAAAGCAAATTGACTCATATAGACTTGAGTGACAGTGTTATATCTTGGGCAGGAATATTCCCAGCCTACGGAGCAGTCAAATCAATCTGGGAGTTGAGGAAGTTGTCGAAACTTCTCAAAGTAATGAGTAATGCAACTTTTTCCGCCCTAGAACGGGTGACTGATGAACTGAATGCAATGAGAACTGTTGTGCTACAAAATCGGATGGCTCTTGACTTCACCCTAGCGGTGAGAGGTGGTACGTGTGCGCTTATCAAAGAAGAATGCTGTGCTTATATTCCTGACAATCGTCATGAGATCAATAACCACCTAGAGGTAATTCAGCAAGTATCAGCCATGACTGAACAAGGCCCAAACCCACTGACGGACTTTTTCCAGAATCTATTTGGGGGGTGGGGTTCCATCCTAATGAATATTCTGATTGCCATTTGTGTGGGTATACTCCTAATAGGAGCATGTGTTTGCTGTGGAATTCCCTGCATGAAAAGATTAATCAAAGATTTTATTGCTTCTTCTGTTACTGAAACTTTGTACCAAGATATTGAGATTGAAGGATTGATCTCAGATGACATTTTTTCTGAAGTATAGATTGAATGACTCACCTAGCTGAAAATCCTAAGTGGAATCAGTTGGGAGATGAAATGACACTAGGCATACTTCAAAATAGAATAAAAAGTATTAATAGGGGGGAAAATATTAGAAAAATATGTATTTGAACACATGAGAAATGCTAGTTTAAAAAGCAAAGTAGTATATAATGCATTTTATTCTATTATATAGCAGAGAGGATTTAATTCATGTTTAAATGTAAAGTAGTTTTAAAACTGCAGTGTGGCTTGAAGCAAAGCTGACCTTTGACCCTGGCAGATGCAAGCTTAGCAAGTTTTAATGTTTATGCTTTTCACAAGTGATTATCTGCTGGGTCAGGAAATGAAATGTGTGAAATAATGAAATCTTCTGCTCTTTCCTGTTGGAATGATTTGGCCTTGTATATGTGTTATCGAGATAAGCACGCAGCTGGTAGGAAAGTGTAACAGAGAACAAAGAAGATTATTAAAAGACTGAATCTGCTATTGTATTCGAACTGATATGAAACCTTGAAGAAGTAACTTTACAGAAAGACATTATGCCTGACCAGCTGGATAGCAAGGCCGTATTGTATCTAGAGGAAAAGTTTGTTTTAAATATACAGCATCAACAGCTTTATGAATAGAAGACTGTAAGCTAAAGTGATGTAAATGCCCTGTGACATATCACGTCAGTAAGGTGGGCATAGCTTAAATGTTAAACCTATATAAAATTGTGTGCTTCCTGTTTCATGTCAGACAAAATTCTGTACTTGTACGTTTTTTGCCTCCTGGTGCACACTAGTAAACGTTTTAACCTGAACCTCCTGTGTATTGAAATCTTATTTTATTTAACACATAGTGATGCCTGACCAGCTCACCAGTTTGGGGTATGCCAGTGGCACTGGTGAGGTCATGGTTGAGTAGGTCCAAGGCCTCCGCCTTATATTGGGAGCCCTGGTACTGGCCCTGCAGCAGTCTCTGATCATGGTCTTTACTAAGGAGTCCTGCCATGACTCTAGTATCCTGGATGCACCAGTGCTGCACCCGAAAGCACACACTTTCTCCCCTTCCTGACATGCTGCCTGCAAGGGGAAGCTACAACCAGTTATGAGATGTATTCCCACCTCTTGTGTTTACGTAGGGCTGATTTCCCACACTTTTCTGTGATTGGCCAGTTTTGAAAAGACTGAGCTATGGGCAAACCTGCTTACCTAGGGTTGGCATTGTTTAAAGAGGTGCACCTCTGGACACACTGAGCTAGCTAGCCTACACATTGCTTACACCTCCAAAGCTGACATGTGCAATGCTTAGCATTGCTTACATTAGACTTTGCATTATATTTCCTTTTTGGCATTGATTTATTATTCATTACACCTTATATGTATGTCTGGTATCCATGATTCATGTGTACGTACACTGTATGGGGTCCTTGTGTTTTATTGGGGACTTCAACACTCTATTGCAATTACACCTGACTTTTGGGCTTACTGCTGTACTCCAGTTCACATATTTATGTTATGTAGTGGGTTGAGGCACATATGTCTGTATACTGATTCCTTTCACAGATTCAGTTTGATTTTACTATGGTGAAGACTTGTTTGCTGATACCTCATTCTTCTGCATTTTTGTGATGGCTTTGTGGTTAACTACTGTGACTATAGTCACGAACTAAGTCCCAAACAGCAAGGAAAAATATGCAGAAGCACTGAAGTCCAATAAACTCTTCTTGACTGGAACAAATTCGTCTCAGTTAAAGAACAAATTCTTTTATTACGTTACCACAGCAGTAAAAGTTGCACGAGCAGACATACAAGTTGGAAACACAATATAAATCCAAGCAGAAACCAAAGTAAATCAAGCGCTATCACCCGTAGCTGTGATGGGCTTTTTCAAGATGAACCACCAGTGAAGGGCTGTGTGCTTATAAGCAAGCATCAGTATCAATTATACAATTAAAGTAATTTAAGAAATTAGATTAAAGCAATTCAAATGGAATGTACTACATTTTGCAAATCTAATTTAAAGCAGCATCCAATTACAAATGATTTTCAGTGCACGGAATTAATACGTGCAGTAGACTTTCTTTGAAAGATAAAACAACAAAACCATGTATTAAAAAGTATTGCGTTTTTTGTTATTCAGTTGTTAAAATTAAGTTCTAAAGTCTAAAACAAACCTGTGAATTCTGCATTTAAAAATTCTTAATATTAAATTAAATGTGTGAATAAATTATTTGAATGTTTGTGTGGATCGCGGTTTCCATGATTGTTCAACATTTGCTTTGTGAAAATAACTACTGAGGATTAATACAACGTTTGAATAAAACAAAAAATGATAAAAATAAAAATATATGAATGTTAAAGTGCCAAGGTGCTTAAAAGAGCAATGTTAAGTACGTATTACATTGCATCACCAAATCCTTCAGGTTACAGAGTGTTTTGCGCGTTTCCGTTGTTTTCACTTCATTGAAAAAAGTGTATTCCAATACATTTACAGGTCTACAAAATGATTCATGATAGTACATAACCAAAATATAGTAAAAATATATATACATATGAAATTAATTATTAATGTACTTAATATAAATATTGCATAATAATAATTAATGAATAAATATTATAAAATGTTAACTTGTTAAAAAAATAAATGAATTGTATGTACAATTGAATTGAATAAAAATATATGAATATTAAAGTGCCGAAGTGCATAAAAGAGCAGCGTTAAATGCATTATTACATTGCATTACCAAATCATACAAATTGCAAAGTATTTTATGCCGTTCCGTAATTTCACTTCATTAAAAGTAGTAATTCAATACACTTACAGGACTACTAAATGGTTCATGATAGTACATAACCAAAATATAATAAAATATATATGAATTAATTATTGTTGTACTTGATGTACATATTGTATAAAAATAATTAATGATAAATATTGTAAATTTTTAACCTATTAAATAAGTAAATAAATTGTGCGTACAATTGAATATAAAAAAACTTGCAAATATGGTGAAATATATGGACATTAAATAATTAAAAATGTATATTTAACAATTAAAAAATACTTTCTAAGTTATAAATAAAAAAGTACTCTGTACTTTAAATGGTATGAGTGAACAATAACCAACTTCTAAATGGACACCGTTTAAAGTAATCTTATGCAACAAAGTGACTTAACCAGTTAGCAATGAAGGACCAAAGCTGAAAATTCACTGCTTCACTATAATTTAATCATACCACTTGAGAAATGACAAAATGTTGTCACAATGAAAACCAACCTAACAAGATACTTACAGGTTCTTGTTAAACCTGTTAAGTTGTATCAGTTGTTTTTGATGTTTAGATCATTGCCAAATTGATGTGCACTAATTATATGCTGAAATTCTTAATACATAATCCTAATTATAACTTTGCCCTTCTTAATTTGAGGAGACTGGTAATACTAATGGCTTCATTTAAACCCGGGGGCTTAGATGCATTCAATCTTAACTGCCAATTCAACTCCTTGGATTCTATAGAAGTTTCCCAGTCTCCTCCTCTAGGGTTTAGGGGAACTTGTTCAATGACCAAAAATTTTAATGCCATCTTGGGGCAACTAGTGAGATGTTTGAAAAATGCGTTTGTCTCTTTCTTTTTTCTGATGTCATAAAGATGTTCGTAAATCCTTTTACGTAACGTTCTCTCTGATTTACCTACATAAAAACTCTCACATTCTTGGCAGACCCCTAAATAAATAATACCCTTGGAGCCACAGTTACAATATCCTGTTGATTTTAAAGTGAATTTCCTAGACTTAATATAATAAACATTAGTGTCCATAATGTGTGGACATTGTTTACAACAGTTACACTTGTAAGTACCAGTTATACCACCTTTGTTCACAGATTGTGGTGGTAATTGTCTCTCAAACATATTTTTCAAGTTAGTATTTCTTGCATTTACAAATATAGGTCTTTCAGGTATCCACTTCTTTGTATCTTCATTTGTGGTTACGATAGACCAGTATTTGTTGACTGAGTTCTTTATTTTATTAGTGTCATTGTTGAAAGTACAGCTAAAAACAGTTTGGGAAGTGGGGGTATTATTTTTAACGTCAGGTAACAAGTTTGATTTGGAGACTGGTTCTATTCCTGTACCTAACAAGGGACTGTACAAATCAATTCTTTTCTGTAGTACTTCATGGTACATTTCTTCTATTAATGGTGGAGGATAACCCCTCTCTAAAAATAACTTTGTCAAAATTTGAGCTTCATCAAAAAACTTCTTGTCAGTGTTACACATTCTAGAAGCTCTAATGAATTGACCTTTCAAAATACCCTTCTTTTGAGAGAAGGGGTGAGCACTACTAAAATGTAGATATGTGTTAGAGAAGGTGGGTTTTCTAAAAACCGAAGACTCAAATATTTGTAATTCAGTATTTTTGAATAATACCACATCTAAGTAATTCATCAGATTCTCACTAACATTGGATGTGAAATTCAAAAAATTCGTAGTCTCATTTATGTAACTCAAAAATGCTTCAGGATTTAGCCTGCTACCTTCCCATAAAATGCAAATGTCGTCCAGGTACCTCTGGTAGTGTAGGATGTTGTTCTTCCATTGTGATGTAAATACAAACTCGTTTTCCCAGTGAAAAAGGACGATGTTTGCGTATGCTGAAGCACATGGTGAACCCATGGCAACCCCTTTGTTTTGTTTAAAAAACTCCCCATTAAAATAAATAAAATTATTGCTTAAAATAATGTCCATAAAATCTGATAATAAGTTAATTGTGTTATTGCTAAAATTCGAAAATTTAGTTAAAATTTCGTTGAACCACTGTATGCCTATATCATGTGGAATGCTAGGAAATAGCTCTATTACATCAATTGTAACTAGAAAATCTGTTTTGGAAAAGTATTCTTTCTTAATATTTTTCAGGAATTCCCAAGAGTCTTTACAAATATGTTCCATTGATGCTATGGTCTTTTTGAGTGTTGAATCAACAAACTTGCCCAAGGGTTCTGTGATGCTGCCTGCACCCGCAACAATGGGTCTAAATTTTAATGGCTCTAACCCTTTGTGGACCTTGGGGATCCCAAAGATTACTGGTGTGAGGGGTTTGTTTACTATTAAAAAATTGTAAAGTTTTTCATTAATAACACCTTGTAACAACATATCATATAAAAGATGTTTAATCCTAGCATATGCAATGTTCAACTCATTTAATGAAAGAGTACTGTATTGTTCCATGTCCTGAAGTATGTTGTGAATAACTTCTTCATATTCATTCTTATACATTAAAACCACAACACCCCCTTTATCCGGTTTCATTACTCGTATCTGCTCTTCCCTAAGTTGCTTGATGAGAACATGGCAATTCTGGGATAGGTTCTGTGATTTGATACTCTTTTTAGGCAGATTTCTTATTTCAGCTTCCACCAGATCTTCAAAAATTTTTATAACGGGGTGTGGGGGTGGATTAAAAGTACTTGACCTACTAAGTAAGTCTCTTGAAAAGTTTTTGCCCTTGAAAAAAATATCCAAATTTAACTGTCTTGTAAACAGTTTGAGTTCTAGAATGGTTTTTGTAGTATCAATACATTTGGAGGGAACAAAATGAAAACCCTTTGTGAACAAGTCAAAGTGTGTATCATGAATTAAATTCTCTGTAAAGTTGAAGATGGTGAAGTTGTTTTTAGTTTCAACTGAACATGGAGAACAATGTGTTTGAACTAAAATATTATCATTTGAATGCACCATCATCTGCGCTGTTTCCCCCACGCTTGCTGGTTCTGGAACTGTGCTCTGTTCCCTTGCCTGCGTTGGGGAAATTGAAAAACCTGATTGTCATCATTTTTAGGGGTGTTGCTGTTTGTATTATTATTATTGGTGTGCTTTTGAGCAAGCCGTTCACTACGTCTTAAAGTTTCAACCAATGGGATGCCATCATTTTGATTTTGAAAAGATGTTGACCCCCCATTTTTAGTCATGTACCTAGTAGACCAGTTCGGTCTAGTTGTGTAACATTGAGCTATCCCATTCTTGTAATCATTTAAATCTCTCTCCAATTTTTTAACTTTTCTTTCCATAATTTTAAGACAGTACTGATCAACTTCATAAAAAAACATTATTATAGTCCTTTTTAATTCTAGAAAAGGAAATATCAGTGTTAATGGAGCAATTGAGCATGTTTAGTTCTTCTAACAAAATGTCCGCTTTCTTTTCATAATCTTTAACCATCAAGTGTAGCATGTCAAGTCCCGTATTGTCAAATAACTCAGAAATGTCTTTGTGAAGTACTGAGCCTGCAACTGCATTGTTCGGAAATCTGTTTATCCGAAGGCCTCTAGGTACCCTCTTTACTCTAATGCACTCCTGCAAATAGTCAATTTCAAGTTTCGCTGCTTTGAAGGAGTACAATTTATCACTAAACACAGAAAAATCTGAGTCTATCTTGTTACCAATTGGGATATTATTATGGACAGTACCTGCTGAAAAAGCAAACTGCTTGTTCGACCAAACATCGAAGTTGAAGGATTTCTGTGTGTTCTCCGTGGTAGGTAAACCCATTTGTTGCTGAGATGGGAAATCCTTTCTATGTGAAATACTGGGCTGCTGCTCCGAAACACCGGAGAATGGTGGTTCAAGTAAAAAAGGCATATCAGTTCTGTTCGCGCCAAATTCCTGTTCCTGGTTTGCAGCAATTCTGCCGCCGGAATTAACATTACTGTCTTTGATTGAGTTAGAAAGCTGTGTGAGCAGCTGTATAACCTGCCGAAATTCAGACCTGGTAACCGGGAGATCATCTGCTGCATCGCTGAGTATGAGCGGTGTCCCTGGAAAGTCGGAAACCTCAGTGCTTTCTGCCATAGCAAGCACCAAACACAAATAGACACGAACTAAGTCCCAAACAGCAATTATATTCAATTGTACGCACAATTTATTTACTTATTTAATAGGTTAAAAATTTACAATATTTATCATTAATTATTTTTATACAATATGTACATCAAGTACAACAATAATTAATTCATATATATTTTATTATATTTTGGTTATGTACTATCATGAACCATTTAGTAGTCCTGTAAGTGTATT
>NC_056739.1:1438650311-1438702811 GCF_019279795.1 Protopterus annectens
GGAGGAGGGGTACTGATTTTACCTAGGTGGAGGATGGAGTTTATGGAGGACCAGAATTGTTTGGGGTTGTGCTGGGAGGAGTCTAGGGCAGACTGGAAGTATTGGAATTTGTCCTGTTTTATTAGCTGTATTAGCTGTTTTATTAGCTGTTCATATTTATTATTATTTAGCACATGAATCAGGGATACAAATCGAAGGTATAATGTGTAATGAATGATAAATCTATAGAGTGTTCAAATCCACCACCTTCCCAAGAACCATTTTACATTTCTGTCTAAATTAGTGCAGGGGTAAGAGAGCTGGAGTAAGCACTATTAAGCAGTAGTAAGCATATTTAAGCAGTAGTAAATGGGTTTAAGCCCATTTGCGTGGGGGTAAGCAATGCGCACATAGGTTAAGCAATATTGAAGATAACTCTCTGTAAGTATATTTAACTGGATGTTAGCATTGCTTACCGTAATGCAAACCCACGCAAACCTACTAACAATTGCTTAAAAGTGCCTTAATCACTCTGTATGCAATAGCTGCTGTTCTGCCCAGCAACAAAATAAACAGCCCTTGCATGTCTTGAACCCAGTACCCTGTACACTATAATCACAGTAGTTAACCAGTAAGCCACCACAGCAGAATATGACATTGAGGTATCAAACAGATCCTCACTATAGGAATGTTAAACTTAACATGTGAAAGGAATCTATATACAGTTTTATGTTGTATAACTTACTACATAACATAAATATGTGAACTGGAGTACTGCATTAAGTCCAGATGTGAAGTGTCATTGTAATATAAGTGTTGAAATCACCTAATAAACACAAGGACCACATACAGTGTAAGTACACATGAATCATGGATACCAAACAGATATATAACATGTAATGAATAATAAATCAATGCCAAACAGCAAATATTCTGCAAATTAAAAATTAAGCAATGCTAAGCTTTGCACAGCTCTGCATACTGGGTGTAAGCAATGTGTAGGCCAGCTAAATCAGTTTTTCCATTGATATACCACTTTAAGCAATGCCAACCTAAGGTAAGCAGGTTTGCCAATAGCTTAGTATTTTCAAAACGTTCCAATCAAAGCAAAGTGCAGGAAATTGGCCCTATTTAAACACAACAGATAGGAATACATCTCATAACATGTTGCAGCTTCCTCCTGTAGGAACTATGACCAGTGTGGGAGAAGGAGTGCACTTTCGGGTGCAGTGTTGGGACATTCAAAACGTTCCAATCATGGCAAAGTGCAGGAAATTGGCCCTATTTAAACACAACAGATGGGACTACATCTCATAACAGGTTGCAGCTTCCTTCTGTAGGCACTATGACGAGTGTGGGAGAAGGAGTGCACTTTTGGGTGCAATGTTGGGGCATCCAGGAGTCCAAAGTCATGACAGGACTCCCTGTTAAAGACCATGGCCAGAGACTGCTGCAGGGCCAGTACCAGGGTCCCTAATATAAAGCAGAAGACTGGGACCATCTCGCCCGAGACCTCACCAGTGCCACTGGCATACCTCAAACTGGTAAGTAGATCAGGCATCACTATGCCGACTTGAAGCGGAGAAAGAGGGAGCTCTTGGATCAGTGGATTGAAGAGGCTAGGCAGACGGGGTATGTCCCAGCCAAGTGTAAGTATCAGTCCACTACCTGTTTAATAATTACCAGCTCATGTATATTATGGATAGGTATGGCTAAATATTCCTATTATGTCTTTGTCAGCAGCAGCAGACGAGTGGGCTGTGAACCAGGAAGCCCATGCCTGTAGATTGCAGAGGTTGCATCACAAGGCAGGTTAGTAATACTCTTGCATGTACTGTCATAAGAAATAAATCTAAAAGTAGAAGAAGGTTAATTCTCAGTATAAAACCTGTATTGTTTAAGGCATGTACTGAATACACCAGACAATATGGCAGGAAGAGTCTCATATAGGTTGTGTGTAAATAAAAGCTTAACAGCCTGACAATAAAGGTCTAACTTCTGGACTGCCTGTGTTTACACTAGTATCATATGGTAATGTAGTGCTGCAATCTCTTAATAGTACTATTGTATTAAGCACCATTACCCACACTGTGCTACATAAATAAAATGTGTAGGAATGTCTGTATATGACTGCTGTAATCATAAGAGGTCATATTGTATAACTGAAAGAGACTTAGAAAACAGTGAAAAGACAGACAACATAAACCAAATAGCACACACAACCGATACATGAACTGTTGTACTTTTAGCACACACAGCCATGGTTTGAATCCTGACAGTGGTATTAAGCTGTATGCAGATTCATACTCCACAACTGTCCAGAATGTCCAGTTACTTGGCCCATATCCGCTGCCTGTCACACTGTCCCCCTGGCAAATCAGTGGGATGATCCCAGGCTTTTAGGTAGCAAATAAGGACATACAACTGATTGTCAGACATCTATAAGAACAAACCTGTCACTCTAGCAACTCCCAAAATGTTATGATAGTAATAAGCAAAGTATCTCCCATCTGCACCCCATGTTGTGAAGCTGTGACCAGAGTGTGTGCAGTAAAAGAGTGAGACCTATGTGCATAATAATAATGTAGAATCTGGTAATATGTTTGGCAACATTCAGGTACTGCTAACAAATATTACCCCCACAGGTATGTAAGATACGAAAAAGTACAATTGCGTACCTACCATAAATGTAGATGTTCGAGTATATTCACTGTTGCAGTCATTACACTTGGGTTATCCTGCTGGCAGGCTACCCTCAGTCGGCCTGAATTCCAAAGTCTTGGCCCGGCATTGGTTGCTGTTGCCTCTTCCCTGATGTCAGTGTGCCAGGGGTATATAAGATGCAGCTGACACCATTTTCTTTAGTTTTTCTTGCCCCAGATGTCAGGTACCCCCAAGAAGGTAGGCAATACATATTGCTTATAAAAACATACAATAAAATAAAAACAATACCTTCATCTACAAGCAAATACACCACATAGGCTGTATAGGATAAAGAAGTATAGATAAGTCCCAGCAAAGAAAGGGGGATGGAGGGTGGGTAACCTGGACTGCAACAGTGAATACACTCGAACATCTACATTTATGGTAGGTACACAACTGTACTATGTTCATCGTGTTTCACTGCTGCAGTCATTACACTTGGGTTGAATCCCAAAGCTGAGTTAGGGCGGCTGGATCTAAATAGGATTAGGAGTGGCTATGAGGCCCTGAAGAACTGCAGTGGCAAAGCCTGCTTTGGATTTAGAGTAAAGAGGTAAGTGATAATGCTTGGTAAAAGTGTGCACTGAACTCCAAGTTGCAGCCTCCAAAATTTCCTTGGTTGGTACTCCTCTGAGAAAGGCTGCTGATGTGGTTGCTGCCCTGGTAGAATGTGGCCTAATATTCTTAGGCACTGGTTTGCCATGCTGTGCGTAGCAGAAACAAATACAGTGTCCTATCCATTTTGAAATAGTCTGCTTTGAGATAGCCTTTCCTTGCGATCCTGCAGCATATGCTACAAACAGTTGCTCAATTTTTCTGAAAGCGTTTGTTTTGTCCAAGTAGAAGCGTAGCTGCATGTGTATGTCCAAAGAGTGCAGAAGTCTCTCCCCTTTATTCTGGGGATTTGAATAAAATGTTGGCAAATGAATGGTTTGGTTAAGAGCCACACTGGATACCACCTTTGGTATAAATGTTGAGTTTGTCCTTAGAGAAACCCTGTCTGGATGAAAAATGCTAAAAGTTTCCACTGCCATTAATGCCTGTAACTCTGAGACTATTCTTGCTGAAGTTATTGCTAGGAGCAGAGCAGTTTTCCATGATAAGAATTTTATGTCAGCTGTATTGGCTGGCTCAAAAGGAGGTAGTGTGAGCTTTTGTAAGACAAAGTTGAGGTCTCATGTAGGTATCGGTGCTCTCCTTGGGGATCTTATGTTTTTTGCCCCTCTGAAGTACTGTCTTAGCAGTGGATTAGAGAAAATAGGTGGTTCCGTATTGTAATGAGCTGAAATGGCAGAGGCATGGATTTTAATTGATGAGAAGGATAGGCCTTTGTCCAGCATCTCAGTTAGGTATTGTCAAATCTGAGGAATATTTGGAACAAGTGGTTCAAGTCCTTGTGCCTGGTTCCAAGCACATAATCTCTTCCATTTTTCTGCATAAGATTTCCTGGTGCTGGGCTTCCTGGCTTTCAAAATGACACCCATAATAGCTTTAGAGAGAGGTGTGTTCTGAGTGGCTATATTATCCGCCATGCAGCTAGATTTAAGGTTCTGAGTTGGCTGTGCAGGATTTGATTGTTGTGTTGAGTCAGAAGGTGAGGAATTAGAGGTAAAGTCCAGACTGGGCCTTGAGACAAGCTCTTTAGGATTGGGTACCAGTACTGGCGTGGCCAGTCTGGGGCAAACTAAATAATTTTTGGCTTCTCTTGTCTGACTTTTAGGAGCACCTTGGGAAGAAGAGGCAGTGGTGGAAAGGCATAAACTGTTAGGGTTTTCCAGCTGAAAGATAGAGCATCCACTTTCCATGCTTGTGAGTGATAAGTCCTTGTGCAGAATCTCTGTAGTTGGTAGTTGTGAGGGGAGGCAAATATATCTATGTCTGGGCCTCCCCATTTCCTGGTTATCATGCCGACGACCCGTGGATTTAGTTTCCACTCGTGAGGATCCATGAGGTTTCTGCTTAGTTCATCTGCCAGAGTACTTTTCTTTCCTGGCAGGAATTGGCCAACAAATGTACTTGATAGGTCAGTGCTGTGTTCCACAAAGTCATGGCTTGCCTGCAGAGGGAGTAGGAATGTGTGCCTCCTTGCTTGTTTATGTACCACATAACTGTAGTATTGTCCGTCTTTAGTAATAGTTGTCCTGGATGTAGTAGATCCTTGAAGGCTGTCAGTGCATTCTGTACAGCTAGCATCTCTTTTTGATTGATGTGAAGATGCATTTAGTCCATGGTCCACGTGTCCTGAATACATTTTCCTGCCATGTGTGCCCCCCAGGCATAACCCGATGCATCTGTTGTTAGTGTGCCTGGCTGTGGGTAAAGTGAAAGGCTGTCCCTTGTTGTGGTGACAGGCCAGTGCCCACCATCGAAACTCCTGTTGCAGGCAGGGAATAAGAGTTATTATTGCTTCCAGGCTGTGGCAATGTTGAGTCCAAACACTTTGTAGATACCATTGTAGCTTCCTCATATGCAGTCTTGCATATGGAATTAGCAGGATGCAAGATGCCATGAAGCCCAAAGTCTGCAGAATTTTTCTTGCAGGTAGCTGGGTCTTTGCTGCCATCATTTGAAAGTAATGAGTCAGTTGCCTTTGTTTGTCTGGCGTGAGATAAGCCATCTGGGCAGTTGTATTTAAGCTTGCACCCAGGAATATTATCTCTTGAGAGGGCACTAGTTTTGATTTATTTTCATTTACTGTGTACCCTAGGCAAATTAGTAATTATTTTACAAATACCAGATGCTTTACTAGAATGTCCTTGCTCTCTGCTTGAATAAGGCAGTCGTCCAAGTAGGGATATATTTGAATTCCTTTTTGTCTGCAAAATGCAATTACTGGTGCCAAGCACTTTGTGAAGACCCTGGGCACAGTAGATAAGCCAAAGGGCAGTGCAGAGAATTGGTAATGCATTGAGCCAGCTATGAATATGAGGTATCTTTTGCAAGATTGTCTGATTGGGACATGCAGGTATGCCTCTTTGACGTCCAAAGTAACTAGCCAAGCCTTCTTGCCCAGCATGGGTCGAAGTTGCTGCAGTGTCAACATTTTGAATTTTGGAACATCCGAGAAAGTATTTAGAATTGACAGGTCCAGTATCGGTCTCCAGGCTTTGTCCTTTCTGGGTACCAAGAAAAGACTTGAGTAAAATCCTTGCCCCTGTTCTTGCTGTGGCACTTTTTGAATAGCTCTCATGTCCTTGAGAGCAGAAATTTGTTTTTGTGCCTCTGCCCATTGGTTTTGTGGCAGGTCTGGCATACCTTTTGACCTTGGTAGAGTGTGAAAGTGGAACCTGTAACCCTGAGAAACAATATTCAGTACCCATTTGTCCTGGGTGATCATGCACCAGTTTTGTGAGAAAAGTGCTAGTTTTCCCCCTAAGGGTGCTGTCAAAAGGTAAGTGCTTGGCTTTTATAGAGGGAAGTCATTGGGACTGTTTGCTATAAGGTTGTGATTTGTCTTCTCCACCATTGGGGGCTGAAGCACCCCATTGTTTAGGTCTGTATGAGCCTTGGGGCTGAGGTCTGCCTCTTGGGCATCTGTATCTGCCTCTTTGTGGCCTGTCTGACACTGGAAAGGACCAATTTTTAGAAGGCCAGTTCCTGCTAAATCTAGGTAGCTGAACCTATAAGAAATCCTTTACTGTCTGCACTGATTTTGCTTTATCCTCCATTTTCTTTAACACCTCTTCTGCCTTAACACCAAACAAAGTATCATGCTGTAATGGAGCATCTGATAATTTTGCTTTAACATGATCAGGTAAACTTTGTTCTTTTAACCAAGCATGCCTTCAAATGACAGAGCCTGTAACAGCGGCTCTACAATAAGCCTCTGATGAATCAAAACCACATTGCAGAGTATGCTTTCCCACTTGTTTAGCTGCATGCAATAAATCCTGCATTTCCTTATTGTCAGGA
The DNA here is from genome assembly GCF_019279795.1 of Protopterus annectens. NCBI lineage: Eukaryota > Metazoa > Chordata > Ceratodontiformes > Protopteridae > Protopterus > Protopterus annectens. The sequence goes on from NC_056739.1 coordinate 1,438,656,906, forward strand.
CATTATGAGCTTGTAAGCATTTTCTGTTTTAGCAAAGACATTAGGTATTGTTGATATTTAAGCATGTGAAACTGGCAGTTTAAAGCCCTTACAGCTAAAGTAGCAGAAGTGTAAAGTTTTTCCCCCGTCTATCCAGCGCTCTAGAATCCCTATCAGAGGGAACAGGGTTTTTTGCAGTGGAAGCCTTGATCCCTTTGGGACCCAGAGAAATTGTTTCTGGATCAGCAGCAGCATTTTTATAAAGAAATTTATGAGAGTCTGGGACCCTGTAGTACCTATCTGGTTTGACTGGTGCAGGGGGTAAAGAATCAGGAGACAAACTGGATTCAGAAAAAACATCATCAACAATATTTAATACAGGGGGGATAGCAAGGGACCTGTGCTGAGGCAGTAAAAAAAAAGTCTCTGAGCCTTTTCTTGGATTCTGAATAATCCTGGCTCTCCCAATGGAAATGCTCCCTCATGGTGTGCAGGGTTTCCCCAAAAGAGTAATCCTCAGGAGGAGAGGCTGAAGGGATAGATTCTTCAGCATCAGAGTCCTCATAGGGAGGAAGAGAAAATCCATGTTCTGAAGAGGAATCAGAGGAAATAGAAACCTGATCAGAGGAGTCATAGTCAGTGTCTTGCCTAGGCCTTTTATCAGGAGGGGGATGGGAACCCCCTGATCAAAGTAATTAGGTCCTCAGCCATTTTAAGCATCTGTTTCTTTGGCATGGATGACAGTCCAGGAGAATGCTGTACTTGTTTCTTTGTCTTTAATGGTGTTTTAGACTTTGCCTTGGCTGCTGAAGTGGACTTGATAGTAAGCTGTGTAGGTCTGAAAACACCCTCAGAAGCCGATGCCTGCTCAGCGGCTCCGGACCCATCTGAGGAAATAGTTTCCATAGGCCCAATACCTTGAGTTTTCAGAGGCCTAGTTGTCTCCACGTGGGAGTTCGGAGGTGGCCTGTGGCTCTGAGGTAGCGGGTGTCAGGGGCTGCGAAAGCGCCTCACTGAGAACCGGCGAACCGGCGACTGGCCTAGAAGAGGCTTCGCCATTGGTTTTGGACCTCGGATGCCTGTCATTTTCTTTGTCTTTGCTTTTTTTTTATGAATTCCGGTCATTGCTTGTTCCAACGGCATTAAGTAGTTAAACCTTTGGCCAAAGTAATGTAAAGCAAAATCAAACCGACGCTTAATAGTGCGTTGGTTGAATCTAGCACAAAACCGACAACTAGCAACATTGTGGTCAGGGCCTAGGCAAGGAATACAGTAAGAGTGAAAATCCTTATGAGGTATTTGCTTCCCACAAGAAATACAATTGTTAACTTTTACTGACATCGGTCTGGAGCAAGAAAAAGTTTCCCCAATGGGGTACTTAGCTTTATTGAAAACTTCAATTCTGAAATTCAATTTCGAAAATCTCAGGAGTCGGCCGACTGACACTTGCGAACTGCTTTTGCTTCGGGCTCCGCGCGCAAGAAAGACTGAAGAAAATGGCATCGGCTGAATCTTATATACTCCTGGCACACTGACGTCAGGGAAGAGGCGACAGCAACCGACGCCGGACCAGGACTTTGGAATTCAGGCCGACTGAGGGTAGCCTGCCAGCAGGATAACCCAAGTGTAATGACTGCAACAGTGAAACACGATGAACATATGTGTCTAGAAATAAAGGATTGAAACCCTGGGCTGGTACTGTATGGCATTGTTAGTGTTGCAGTTGCTGTGAATAATAAGGTATTACTCATGACTGTCATCCACACTGAGCTACATAATAAAACTGTCTAGGAAACAATGTATAAGAGGGTTGTAATTACAAGGTCAGATTGTAAAACCACAGGAGATTTATAGACAGAAACCAGAGAAGAAATACACAGCAATATCTATATAGCACACTCAACTGTGATGTACACTGTTTTATTGTTAGCAGACACAGCCATGGTTCGAATCCTGGGAATGGTAGTAAGCTGTATGCAGAATCATAACCCACAAGTGTACAGATTTGTCCAGAATGTCCAGTTAGTTGGCCCATATATGCTGGCTGTTACCCTGTCCCCCTGGAAAATCAGCATGCTAATCTCTGACATGTAGGCAGCATTTAATGTCATATAACTGACTGTCAGGCCTGTACATATTTGGAAAATGTCTATGAAAACAAACCTGTCATTGTACAACTCACCAAAGATTTATGAGGGCAATAGTCAAAATATGTCTAGTTTCGCCTGCATGTTGTCAAGACATGCCCAGAGAGTGTGCAATAAGAGATGGACAGGTATGTGCATAGCATCAACCTGGAATCTGTGAATATGTGTAGAAACAGTCAGGAACAATACCTCCACAGGTATACCAGGTAAGAGGTATCTACTGCAGGTAAAACTTAGTTCATGTACATAGTTGTCTACATCCATACCACTGGCCAAAGTAAGTCCATAGGGTAGTGTAAAAATACCTGTAAGGTACAGATCACAGCACTGACTAGGAAAGTAATGAGAACTACAGGGATATACAAGTTGTTAACTGACATCCCCTCCCCCCCACCATACCTTCAACAATAAACTAAATACACAACTCAGTTGGTATGTTCTCTATTAAATCTACAGTTAGGACATATATCCTATTGTTCGATAAATATTTAAATTTGTTTCTATGCATGTGCCATGTTGAAATGCTCCCACATTGGTGGCATGCTGCCATCAATGTACCTGCATGCTGTTGTAATGGCCACTGTGGTTCCATATATGCATGTGTTCTGTTTGCTATGCAACTGTTCCATATCTGGTGTTTCAGGTTAATGGGAATATCTATGCATGCTGTTATACCTAATCCTGGAATGTGTTGACTATTACTATCCCACATATGTTGTAAAATTGAAACACCATAGCACGTTTGGGAAGGCTGTTCACAGTAAACCCACCTATCCCATCTCATCTGGCCATGGCACTGGGCAAGAGCACATCTGGGGCCCACCCTGGGATCTCCTTGTCCCCTGGTCCTGCACCACCTTTGGGTAGAACCACCTTGGGGGATGGGGTTCACCCCCCTAGGAGTGGGTGTGGACAGGACACTGTCACCCGTCACCGGGTCTGGGGTCTGGTGCATAGCGAGCTCAGCAGGGAGTTTGGAGATCTGCTATGCCAGCTTGAGGGCCATGTGGTGCAACTAGAGGGTCAGCCTGGCCTTCCTACTCAGCCCCCAGCACAGCCATCTTCGGGGCTGTGAAGGTGCAGTGGTGACTATCCATGTGTGGGGACCTCAGTCCCACTGTTTCCACTAGGGGGCTCATGGGCTTCCAACTTCCAAACACCCCTCCCCATCCAAGGTGTTTACCCCCACATGTGTCATATACCACCCCTGTATGCTGTCTTGTCTGTCTTGTCTGCTATCCTACCCAACCTACCTCCTCAAATATACCTACTATCCCTCCCCAACATCCCACTCTCACATTAAAAAAAATGACAAACTGTTCCCAAAAGAAAATCATGCCACATACATAGTGGCCATTTCACACATGTCCACTGGACACATGTAATCTGGTCTAATTGGCTTCACAACACATTTTTGTCCTCACCTGTTTCTCAGGGGTATGTGTCCAAATCTACCTCTAAATCAGTGTATATGCACATCTGTTGATGTAGGAGAAATGGGCAGCTATGGACCTTCCCTACACCCGTCCTGCAAATCCCTAGCTATTTTACCTACTATCTTTCTATCTTTGTGCCCCTTTTCACCACTTTCCTATCAACCCTTTTTCATTTTTTTTTTAAAAATTAGCATGGGGTAAGTGGGAGTAAGCACTTTTAAGCAGCAGTAAACAGGTTTAAGCTTATTTGCAAGGGGGTAAGCAATGCCTACACAGGTTAAGCAATTAAGAAGCTAAATCAGTATAAAAAACTGTAACCTGAAGTTAGCAGTGCTTACTTCCACGCAAACCCACCCAAACCCGCTTACAACTGCTTAAAAGTGCCTTAATCACTCTGTATCCAACGACCTTTGTTCTGCCAGCAACAAAACAAACAGCCTTTGCAAGGCTCAAACCCAGGACCCTGCACACCATAGCCAAAGTGATTTATCACTAAACGATGTCAGATATATGTAACTCTGATATTTTCACAAACATATTATCCAGAACAGTCATTCAACAGTACAGGAAATGTATTTATACATTTTGATGTATGTGTGTGTGTGTATATACATATATACATATATCTATCTATATATATATATATATATATATATATATATATATATATATATATATATATATATATATATATATATATATACAGATATATATCTATAGATATAAAAGAGAATATAACAAATACATATATGACAAAAGGCGCCATTAATGGGGGTAAGTATTGATATCACCCCTCTCCACAGCCATAGAGATCTGCCCTGCAACACAATACCAACTGCTGCAAGTCCCATACCCAGGGTCTCTATTACACCATCAAATGCTTAAAAAAGCAAACAATGATTAATCGACCCTATGTAAGTGAAAGCTTACAATGTCAAAACCTCAGAACAGCGATTTTGTTCCAAGGGAAAAAAATCATTGTTCCAAAAAAAAAAAAAACTTTAAAACATTACATAAGGTGGGAGGCTTTAACCCCCAGACCCTCCCCCCATACTTAAATATCCCAACTCCGAGATCACACTACAGTGCTGAAAATTGCAAAGTAATGGAAGCAGCCAAGCAATTTCTTTCCCGGGGGAAAGAGTATGCTTAAAAGCTGCTTTGCTATTTTGCCCTTATGCTGTTTTATGTTCAATCAAGAGACATTCGACAGAATACATCTGTGATCACGTAATAGGAACTCCATACGCAGGACCCTACACAACATGGCCAAAGACGTTAACAGTAATCCATCCCACTTGTATGATGTCAGGATGGTATCAATAACATATCATGCAGTACAGTCTGCTTACCATAGGGAATGTACAATGTGGAAGCAATAATCATTCCAAAGATGCATATACACACACACATATATGCAGATACACACATATATATATATATATATATATATATATATATATATATATATATAGATACGTAACTACACATACACACACAAATAGATATGTATAGGAAGATACATATTTAGAGGGTGCACAGCATATTGAACAGCCAGTATTCCTACAGTTGCCACCTTTCCCAATGGACAGTGTATGAGTCACACATACAAAAGACAATTGTTGCCTGAAACATATACCCACAGAGAAGTCAAAGGATATGACACCACACACAGGTTTGCATACATAAGAAAGTTTTGTTTGTGTACTATTACAGTTGTATATGTCATGTCATATATCTGTTAAAACTTTGAAATACATACTAACTGATTAATGCAACTCTCAAGCAGATCATTTTTTACAGTAATCTGAAAGCATAACATATGGCGCTGTCCAGGCCAAGGCCTTCAAGTAGTACAACAGTAAAGACAGACTGGGCCAGAGGATAACAATCAATCAACAGTAAGTAATGCAGATGTATAGTCCAGCAGCCTCTAATTACACTCTGTATTCAATCTCTAAGGGGAAAAGACTTAAGGTGACACAATGGGATGTATCTGTTGCATAACAATGCATAACTGAAAGCATCACAATCACACTGACAAACAGAACAGTCTGTATGGCAGTAAACACTTGGCCACCAATGTTCCCAAGGTGAAATGTATTGTTATGTACAGCCATATAACTTAAGGCAGCTTACTACCGATATCCCTCACATGTAACATCCTAGGTTATATATGGTGCATATCCCTTCCCACAGACTGACTTACAGGGGCGTATAACACAGATACATACACTGACTTCTGGACTGTAGAAGGGCACACATGTTTTGTGTAGATGAAGCCCACATATACATGGACCCTACCGCACAATATGTGTGGGTGCCACAACAGCACTGGAATGATGGCAGGAATGGCAGCACAACATAATGACAGACCACTAGATAACAACCCCTTACTGTATGTCATATGGACAAAGCCTGGTATGCAGGTGGATGACAGAGGCCAGAACACAGGCTCATATGTGAAATAGTGTTGTCATACACTGAGTAAGTTGCTGGTGTTACAGGGTAGTCTGCAACAACATACCCTTAGTCAGGAATATGAAGTCAGAAACAGAAATGGATGTAGCCATGTACTGATACCACTCAACACACACAATGCCAGTGATATATCTGACACAAGACCTGTGTGGTGGACAGACAAAACATAACAGGCACACCTCTGGCAATAATGTGGATAGGCCCACAGTTGAGAGCTATGCAGACAGACTGCATTCCATGTTAAAATAGTATGTACACACAAACCCTGTAACACTGGTAATATACAATGCATATAACAACATTACTCACATTGTCTGTAGCTCTGGAACCTTATAAAAATATGTAGCTACCCTGAGTCTGCAAGTCTTCTTGTAAAAGGTATTGCTACCTGCTGTCTGTAATACTACTGCCCACACACAGGAAGGATATCATCCATACAGGAAAGATAAAGGGACCATGCCCACATGAAGTTGAGATTAAAAGTAGTGGGTTGCTATTACAGTGGTAGCAAGTGGAGGACACTGACTGGTGCAGAGGCCATCACCTGATCATGTGCATCACCTACAAAATCCATGCTGCAGACTGAAAAAGATAGATAGATAGATAGATAGATAGATAGATAGATAGATAGATAGATAGATAGAGAGATGAAAACCAAAGGAAAAAATAAAACACACACACAAAAAAAATCATGCATCCAGCAAACTATCCAGAACAGACATAATTCCCACAACAGGTATGTGAAGTATACACGCATGTAATTGAATGTAGTACTTGGTCCATAATAATGAGAGAGAAGATGTGGAATGATCTATATGTGTCATCAGGTATTGTTGTTGTAATGATGTCCAGCTGAACAGCTGCTATGGACAATAGTGCCTGTCCCTGTGGGTAGTGGGCCATACCCATCAACTGTGCAGATCAGCACTGACTGACAAGATGTAAGACATCGTAGTGTGTGTTGTGTAATGCAAAACATATATATTAGTGTGGCTAGTAGCTTGTGGTGGAAGTAATGCCATTATGATGGACACGTGGGTTCCAGAGCCCACCACTTGCAGGACAGTCAAGTTAATGTGTAATGTAGCATGCATAAATGCCATAGGTGTGTAATAGGCTTACCTGAAATCTGTCCCTATATATACTCCCCCTAATGTTAGGCTGTGTCCACGTGTGGCTCCTGTCTATGTTGTAGAAAGGCAGAACAATGCAGCTGTGCAGGAAGGAGAGTTAGAGAGTGTGGACCTGATGTCTGAATACACCATACACACACACACACACACACACACACACACACATATATATATATATATATATATATATATACAACTCATAATATATATCTACACAGATATATATATATATATATATATATATATGCGTATGTCTACATATATACAAACACACACACACACATACACACACATATATGTATATAAATACATGTGCCCTACTTTTGCATCACAGTGCTGCATGCTATGTGTGAGGGAACGTCACACATATCAACACACACACACACACACACACACACATATATATATATCTATATATATATATATATATATATATATATATATATATATATATATATATATATATATACACAGCAGTAAGTGTGTGCAACATGGATGGTTATGTCATGTGTGAACCCCATATTGGGTACACATTGCCCTTGTTTGTGAAGGTGGGACTGGGAATTTGGGGAAGGATAGCAGGTATATTTGTGGAGATGGGTTGGGTTAGAAGATATCAAAGACAGCCTACAGGGGTGGTATATGACACATGTGGTGGTTAAACACCCTGGATGGGGAGTGTTGTTTGCGATATGGAAGCCCCATGAGCCCCAATATGGAAACAATGGGAACAAGGCCCCCACCCATGGCCAATCAAAACATCAGCCTCACTGCCCTGAAGGTGTCTGGGCTGGAGGCTGAACAGGAGGAGCATGTTGTCCCTGTGAGTGTGTATTGAGGGCCTCAAGGTGCTGTAGCACACCCCCAAGTCTCTGTGGAGCTCCCTATGCACCAGATCCAGGACCTGACCTCGGGTGACAGGATCATGTCTGTGTGTGCTCCCGGGGGGCACCATCCCCTGACATGTTTCCATCTGAAGGTAGTGCAGGACCAGTAGATGAGGAGGCCCCAGGGTGGGTCCCACATATGATGTGGCCTGGTAACATGGCCAGATGAGGTGGGAGAGGTGGTTCTGCTGGCAACTGTTCCCTAAACATGAGGTTGTGTCACTGTTATAGAACATATGTGAGTAGTAATAGTCCACACTTTCCCGGATCATGTCCAACATCATACATAGATATCCATAATAACACAAAACAACAGATGTGCAGCAATCACATAGCAAAAAGACCAGGTGCATTTATGGAACCATAGTGGCCCTTATAATAGCATGCAGGTGTCACTGTCCGTAACAGGCCAGCAATAATAGTGTCCCCACAGGGAACATGACTACAAACACATAGCACAAAGTGTGGTCCAATATGATATACGTCCCAATGGTAGGTATTCTGTAGACATACCTATTGAGTTGTGTGATCAGATTGTTGTTGCAGATATGGTGGTGGGAGGAACAGAGATGTGTATTAAGAACTATGCTAACCTTGCTGTATGAGTTGCTCAGACCTGTTTCCATCTTTATGTCTGTAGGCAAGATGTCACATGAGAGGCTTCCTGTTTGTACAGCAGATGAGAATGAGCTCATCATCACACACCTGGTGCATCTCTACCAGGTGTTGTTTGGCAAAACAGCCCATGAGCAGCAAGAGCGGACCGCACTGTGGAACGATCTTGTCCACAGGGTAAATTATGTTGGCCTGCATATACGCAGTTATGAGCAGATCTGACATCATTGCACTGACCTACTTTGCAATGCCCGTAGGCATGCTTCTGCAGTCAGGGGGAATCACCTTGCAATGGGGGGGGGGTCATGCCATTCCTCCCATTCCTCCCCCATGACACATGTTGAGAAGCTCCTTGCCAGCCTCAGGGCACCTGCCCACCCGCACACACAACACCTGGCAGAGAGCATAGTAGAGGTGGGTGCTACCCACACAATGGAAGAGGAGCATGCAGGTAAGTCCACAGGGCACATCAGTAGACCACTGTTGCATATCCATCCACATCTGTACAGTTAGATCATGTATTTGTGAGATGACATATATATAGTTTGTTGCTGCGTAGTAGTAATAAACATATGTGCATAAGCTGTAGTACTGTGGGCTTGTATTGTTGATGTACTGTAATCCTGCACCCACCCTCTATCCATGCCACAGCTGTGGCTACAGACATCACATCTCTCACATGCTTATGTAGGTGTTTCTGGTATACCTCCAAGGCAGCAGTCTATAGCTGGTGAGTATGTTTTTTGTTCAGGTTTGCCAATACACCGGTCATGTTATGGCTATGGTATATTCCATGCACACATTTAACACCCTTACCTATAATGCATGCCATACATGTTCATGTATTGTTGCTGTTAACTGCACTTCATCACAGTGGTCACCATGACAGTGTATCAGAAAGGTAATTCAGACTCCTGCAATATAACTAACATCCTGTCATTACAAAATGTGTGCACAGAGATGAACATAATGGTGGGACAAATGGCCTACAGTAGGGACATGAGTGAAATATCACCCTTATACAGTGTACAACAGTGTATATACCAGTATTACAATGACAACTGTTACAGATCTACACTATGGCATATCATAATACTGCGGTCCACAACCCTTACAACCTGCAATGTGGTCCTGACGAGAGCAATGAGTGTGTAATATGGAATTGTATGTTAGGGCAGCAAATATGGGGAATACATACCTTCACAAACACTGGAAGCATATGTGTGCACACATTCCAGATAAAATATAGTGGAAGCAGCTGTTGAGGTACTGACTGCATGCATTTGTCATGGAAATGCATCTTCCAGCAAGTACACATCCCCAGTGTCACACCAAGAATGGGTCTGCCATCCAAGATGTTTGGCCATCAAATGTGCACACTTACCTGCAACAGAGGCAGCTGTATCTTGCACACATATTACATGCCATGGCATGGGCCCCATACCCAAAAGGTAGCAGCCATGAGCTGGACATGTAGCCATACCTTATCATTGCATTCCATGGCAAACAGTGCAGGCAGTCATGTATGTGGTGAGGATGTATGGAACAGGAATAATGTAGGTAATAAACAGATGGCCATCCAAGACAGATGATGTCACATGTAGAAAACTGGTCATGCAGGCTGCCTAGTAACATTCCACAACACTGAGGGGGTTGCAGGAATGTCTAGCAAGTACTGCCTGTGCAGTACCCATGTCAGCAATTGCCTGGACTCTACAAATGTGTGGCCCATGGGTTAGGGTAATCAGATATGACAGTTGTACCACAGGAAACATCAGCCAGGCCTCTCTACAGGTAGTGTATGCATAACAGAAGAGGTCCCTAAAAGGCATGCATTGCAATGTGTACTGGTGTACCAAGACCACGTTGGAAACCTACAAACAGTATCATGTACGATACATGTGCAGCACAACCAACACCTCACCCCACCTCAAGCCCACCATCCCCATCTGTACCATGCCAGTGCCAGTGTTCACCTGTATGTTTGCCATTCATTAGCTGGGACTAGGCTGTTACACATGATGTTCAGTGTTTGGGGCACTGCAAACTGACACACATGTGTAGGCCATAGTTGTCAAGCATTTGCAAAAAGGCTGAGGGTGGGGAGAGGGGTGTCATCATGACACAACAGTGCACTGCAGCAGGGAACCAAAGGATGCTATGAATGGCTGTTTCTGCACACAGTCAGGGTCAGGATCTGTGGCAGATATAACCTTGACTCCACAGCAATAGTGACTGCAGTGTGTGAACTCCAAGGGATGTGCACATGAGTTGACCTTGCAATCATGCAGAGTTGGGGGACATGTATAGGGCAGACTGACCATATACTGGCAAATGCAGATGGCCCATGCTAGTATACCCATGCCAGGAATAGTGACTGCTGTAGTACACATAACAGTAGGTGCAAAAACCATCATGATAAGGGTGTGCACACATATGCACTCACAAAGTGTATGCATTTCAATCAGCATTAGCACAACTAACACATTTGTTTGACACTGCATTTGATTGTACAGGACATATGTCATGTATCAGGCTCATGTAATGATAACATATGTAGTAATGTGGTCCCATGGCATATCAAGGAAGAGGGCGTTATATCAATAAGGATATGTACACTCCCCATAGCCACAGTAAGGGTTGACGGTTGTCAGTGTAATTGTAACATATTGCTCATATATGCACCACTGATGACATCTGTAAATCAGACAGCAGGCATTCACAAATGACATCTGTTTACATATCATCCCATGTATGTGCCAAAAACACAGGGGCTGTGAGCAGCACAGCAGACATAACTGAGACAGTAATACACATTCAGCAATGGTGTGTACACCTGTGAGGTATGGTGCACAGTACATGGCAGGGTGCTGAATAGGTGCACAGCAATACTGTGCACATGGGTGCAGTGTTTTCCAGGGGAAGGGGCATCACCTATTAACACAGCCCATGCACCACACATATGTTTACTGTTGCTAGCATGGATTGAATATAGCTGCTCTGCATGCTGTTGAGTGCCATATGTTATGCATGTTGACAGATGGATAATGGGAGGTCTGTGTTTAAAATCTTTGTGCAACCTCACCTGTAAGTGTGTGTTTGTGTGTGTGTGTGTGTGTTGGGGGGTTTGTCTGTAAGTGCAATCTGGTGGAGTGGAGGGGGGTTGATGCATGTAGAATGTGTGTGTATGTGTGCGTGTGTTTGTATGTGTGTCCATGTATGCACATGTGTGAATGTGGGGTTGTTCATACATCTCGACTTCCCTTTGGAATTGTGCAGTACGTGGACATGGACTGACACATGAGACACCAGGAATACCTGTTTGATATGTAATCTCAGGACAGCTGATAGTATAGTAAGGTCTGTAGTATGGAACATGCATTGGGAGGGAAACCAGACACCAGGTATACTGCTAAAACTGCAATCAGCCGACAGGTGAAAGAATACCAACATATACAGCACTACAGATGCATTGGGGAATTACTAAACAACACCAATGAGTGTAACCAAATATTACTGTTGTCCACATAATAAGTTAGTAGAGCAATAGATCTTGCATCTACTGAACAATAGTTATGTATGACACTCCAGTGTGTGACATTATTGAGTGACTGTAGTAGCCCCTAACATATGGGGGCCATGCTCACGATGTCTGGACAAACCCAGGGAGAACATTGGATGACAGCAGTGAGTCCTTGTAAAACCGACTCCAATCAAGTCAAAGTGATAATGGAGTAACAGGTCATGTTTTGTGGTCACTTGTCTAGGCAATTATAAGAATGATACATTAATGATTGGTATTAATGAGTGTAGGTTTCCAAGTATGATGCAGGATGGGGAACTTAAGAGAATAAACTTGGGACAGTCTGTAAATTCAGGGACAGGTAGGTATTATGGTGGAATGTCAGGGTGTGTGTGCGTGTGTGTGTGTGTGTGTGTGTGTGTGTGTGTGTGTGTGTGTGTGTGTGTGTGTGTGTGTGTGTGTGTGTGTGTGTGTGTGTGTGTGTGTGTGTGTGTGTGCGTGTGTGTGTATGTGTGTGTGTGTATATGTGTGTACTGTTAAGCAATGAAGTACAGTTCTTAAAGTGCATTTCTTGTTTTCCCCTCACAGGTGGCGAGGTGGGTCAGGGTCCCCCTGCATGCAATCTGATGCTGGTGTCCATACAGACACTGAAAATGATGATAGGTATACTGAGGCACAGGTGGGTTTGTCAGAGGCCGAAACTGCACCATCGTTTGACATCCCCCTGTTATCCACCCTATCCTCGCACACAGTCACAGTGCCTATAGATACCCCATCACCAGTGGCCATAACAGAAGGACAGTTGGCAGTTGGTGGCAGTGCACAGGACAGTGGGGCATCTATGGCTGCTGAGTCTGGACACAGCATCCATAGCTGGATGTCCAGCAGGGTACAACATAGGCAGATGTCCAGTGGTGTTTATGGGAGGGCCACTGGTCATCGTGCCCCTGGCAGAAGTGCCACATCTTGTACCATCAGATGCATGTTTCAGGCTGTCATGGAGGCACAGGCATGTATGCAACAGCACACCAGACAGGGTCTGAGGCTGCAGACGGCTGCTTTTTCAGCTCTGACAACATCCGTGATCTTGCAGGTGTCCTCCATTATTATACAGATGTCATGGATAGACGATGGGGTGAGATGGTGGGCCTCCTTGACAGTGGATTGTTCATGCTAGAGCATGTGGAGGGACTGGTGCGATGGCCACATGGAAGTAGGTAAGCAACACCAACATCTAGTGGTCGACGTGGACGTGCAAGCACACCAAGCTGCTCCCATAGTGGTGGTACCAGCCCCAGCACTGCAGGAGGGTTGCTGTCCACACCACACCACAGCAGGCCACATGGCCCTGGCCAGTCCCAGGAGGGACCTGGTTCCAGCGGACATATGTCATCATCAGGGGAGAGTAGCAAATCGAGGCTGGTATCTGGATGTGCCCAGGGAACCCCTGGCAGGCACAGTTCTCATGTCCATGGCTGCAGGCAGTGAACTGCACACCCTGCCAGGTATGGTCTGCAGCTGTCCAACAAACACCTGGGTAGGGCAGCCACATGGCAGAACTGTGTGCATGCATACCCACACACAATACAAACGCACCTAAGGCAACCCCATACCTACATACACCACATCACCACCCATATCAGTAACTTAAACCCCTCACTCATGCACATGGAGTCAAATGTATGGCCCACCCTAGGCCTCTGGCAAACCAACAACACACCCTGTGCATATGATACCTGTCCCACATCCCTGTCATCCATAACATTGATGCAGGTACAGGCTAATATGGTTCTGATGCAAATGATGACTGTACTACATTGTACCAATGTACTGTTGTGTAACATGTTGTCAGCAGTAATGTTTAATGCTTACATGTCAGGTAGTGCAGCTGTCCAGCCATGATGCATTATAACTGTTAGTAACACTGAATGATTATGTTCTCCATAATGTTATACATTTGCGTTGCAGGTGTCCATGTATCAGCAGGAGGATGGTCTGTCATCATATCTCACAAGGGGTATGGCACTGTGGTGACACCATGGCTGTGCCATATCATGGGTACAATTGAACACATGTCACAGGTCTGTATGACAGTTACTGCCTCTGCCACATGGACAGATGACCCCCTGGGACATGTATATTCAGCAACCTGAAGTAGATCCCTCCACATATACGCACATTCTTACTTGGCAGCACTGGGACTAGACCCCTAACTAGGTATGTAGTGCTACCGATGTGTGTGGCTTTAATTGCACACACAACACAGCATTTAGGATGAGGTGTTTTCCAGGTTACATGTTACATGCAGAACATTCCCAGGCATGTACAGTATGGTAATGTGGGATGTAATGGTTGTATATGGATAATACATAATGTGACATACCATCATATACACATTAACAAACACATAACAGTGAGACATACATCCCAGACACCTGGGCCTATCAGTGCTAACTACCTTGTTAGTGTGTCCAAAGTGTCACAGGTAGGCTGCACACAGCACATGCATTACTGGGCTAGATAGTGTTATCAGTTACCTGTATGGTTGATGGTGACAGTGGTCACCATACAGTGGTACATGGGACATGTACCGGGGGTACCATGTTGTAATGACAGTATACCCAGCACCCGCACCCCACTGAGGATATTGTATGCACTGGAACCCATGATGACACTCTGACATACCCACCATCACACACAGACCAGGACTGCAATACAACTCCTTGTCCATCCCAAGAGTGTTACTACAGGGATATGCATCTAATGTACATGCCACAGGCATAGTAGGGTGATGCATTGTCATGCCTCTCTTATGGGCAGCAACATCACTATCCCAAATACTGTGTGGCAATGCATATTGTAATAGGAGTATGTGGCCTCGGAATGCTGTACCCTACATCTATACATGCATGCACACAGACACACACTTGCCAGAACTCAGTGGGTATCCCATGTCTATCAACCCATTTGTACAACAGTGCTGTGCTGGTACTGCAAGTCCCAGGTAGCCCTTAGGGAGAGGAGTGTAACAAAGTACATGTAATGTCCGGTACAGCAGCAGCCACATCTAACTATGGCAATGGGTGGTGCACTGGGTGTAAAGGGCCTCAGGGTATTCCCAACTACAGGTCTACTAACACATAGACACTGATATCCTCAGTAATGCACACGTATACATTTGTCAGTACTGGGGTGCATCAGTGCAGGTGTTCATAGGTCTGTACCTGTGTATCTGACTATTGTCCATGGAGAAATGGAAGTGTAGGGGATGTGTGTGCAGTGGTATCATTCCACCCGCCATGTGCCAGCAGGCCATCTATCTACAGACACCACTGACTCTCAGGGTGAGAGTGACATGCATCAGCCAATTCTCTGGGTGCCTTCTGCAAATGGCTGGTGAGATGCTCCAGTTGACATGTATGCAACATGTATTACATAACATGGTTAGTGTCTGTCTTGGAGACCTGTACCCAAGCATGTTCTGCTGACTGTGGTAGTGTAGTGGAGATATTCATGGCATGTGGTGCGTACAGGGTGTTAAGTCCTATCTGTGCCAGTTATAACACAGCTGGGCAGACATGTCAGTGTCAGTTAAGCATAGATTGCTTGTACGTATCCAAGATGGATTCCTGACATCTGCGCATCTATATAGGGACTGACAAACATCAGTTCACCAACTAGCTATGCAGTAGGATGAATGTGTTGACAGATAGATGTCTGACACCAATAGGTATGCCATTACTACATGATGGCAGCCCTCACTGACATGTGCTATACAGACAGTAGTCTACAGTTATTTTCCACATGTCAGATCATTATCCAGTAGGAAATATATAATGTGACACAGCTCACACACCAAGAATATGACAGTAAGGACTCAGAGTCCATCTATGCATGCAGGAGTGTTTGTTTCCAGTACTATAATTAGCAATCTACTTCTGCTTGGGAAAGCACTGTCAACAGTAGTAACATAATGATACACTACATGCCAGTGTGACTGCATAAAATCTGGGATACTACCCTTGTATGTAGCACATTCACATGGATAATAGTGTTGTACAACTCATATATACTTAAGTGTCCCAGACAGGAGACTCACACCCCTTGCTCCTGTAATGGCAGCTCATAGGCGCATGTTATGTACATGGCATTACATACACTTATTACAGATGTCATTACCCTGCTATGTTATCAGACTGGGATGTGAGCACTGGTTACCAGGGCAGAGCCATGCTTAGCAGGTTTCATCACTGCTACAATTTTACAGCTAAGCACATGTGCGCACTGGTAAGCAAAGCTTACATGGTGTAAGTGCCTGTACTTTTAACCATATGTTAGCATCACTTAGCTTCACGTAAACCCATGCAAATGTGCTTAAAGCTGCTCAAAACTGCCTTAACCACTCTGAATCGAAAAGCCCTTGTTCTGCCCAGCAGCAAAATAAGCAGCCCTTGTCAGTCTTGAACCCAGAACACTGTACACTATAGTCACAACAGTTTACCACTATACCATGACAGCTGTGAAGACAGCTGTTGTTTTTCCAAATTATCTGTCAGTACACATATTGAATAGTATTGAACAACTGCTGTGACTTTTACAATTGTATAGTACTTGTTAGTGATATTGCTGTTGCATCACATATGTTGTTATATCTGAATATACACATATCGGATACATACAGTGTGATACATCTGGGAAGGTATACCCAAAAGTAATTTTTACACATGACAAAGATATGGATATATACATATGTAGATATATATCTACATGTCATACACATATATATTCATATATATATATATATTTATACACATCTGTATAGTGCATCATATATATGTATATATATATATATATATATATATATATATATATATATATATATATATATATATATTTATACACATCTGTATAGTGCATCATATATGTATATATGTCTATATGTATATATATTTATGTCAATATATATGTAGCTATCTCTAATTATATGTGCATATATATATATATATATATCTGTATATGTGTAGACATAAATAGATGTGTATATGTATACATACATATATATATATATATATATATATATATATATATATATATATATATATGTATACATACATATATATATATATATATATATATATATATATATATATATATGGGTCTACCTGACAACACCGAAAGCTCAAAAGGCTGACAACAAGATCACCGACACCACCAAAATGAAAGTGCAAAAATACGAAAGTTCACATGCCCGACAAAGCACAATCCCCACAATCAACAAAACAAAACAAATTCCCCATTCCGAAAAACGCACACACAACACAAGCACACCAAAAACCTAATAAACCTACACTAAACCTTGCATACACAACTATCTAAGCACTAACCTTAACCCAAACACTAACCCTAAGGTCCATCACTATTGCACACTTACTTTACCCGCACCCTAACCCTAAATTCCATCACTATCACACACTTACCTTACCCGCACCCTAACCCTAAAGTCCGTCACTACTGCAAACTTACTTACCCGCACCCTAATCCTAAAGTCTTTCACTATCGCACACTTGCATAGTCAAGCTAGTTTCGCATGTCGGTGTTTTCGGCATCAGGATTTCCACTTGGGTAATTCTGTTGTCGGTCTTCCAGTGTCAGTCATTTCATTGTAGTTGATTTCACTTGTCGGACTTCTCAGGTAGACCCATATATATATATATATATATATATATATATATATATATATATATATATATATATATATATATGTATATATATATATATATATATATATATATATATATATATATATATATATATATATATATATATGTGTGTATATATATATATATATATATATATATATATATATATATATATATATATATATGTAAATATATATATGTATATATATATAGATATATATATGTATATATATATATATGTATATATATATATATATATATATATATATATATATATATATATATATATATATGTTTACCATATGTCAAGAACATGGAGTGGAGTCATACCTCAGCACCTATAGTCTCAACCACTTAGTGCAAGGCAATGTCAAGTATGTATTGCAGGTATATATGTAGACTGTTGCTACTGTAACAAGGGTTGCCTTAACAGACATGTGTGTGGGAGGTCACATCTGCTATTGACATGTACGCCATCAGTTACTGACAGACATCCTAAGGACATCATAGTACAGTACCACTGATAGCACTGTAATAATCCTGTGGACTACAGCAGAGATATGACCAATATATGTGGACAGTCTGCACACTCTAGTCAGTCCAGAAGTACACACAGATCCCCTTAGTGACAGACATGTGGACCAAGGCTGACAATGTGGATGTTAACAGCCATGTACATGGGTATATCACGTAAATACTGGTCTACATATGTCCACACAGTGTATGCATTCACACACTCCTGTTTGTCTTGACACATAATAACTGATGGTGCAGAGGTGACATGGTCACATACTACCCAGTAGTTAGTGACATACATCTGTACAGCATCCCACTGCTTTGTCAGAAATACACAACAGTTATGGTGGCCCAGCAGCAGTACATCTTGCAAATATCTGGACATATCATCACACTGGGTAATTACACTAAGCTCCTATGCATGTAACAAAGCACTGTGCAAACTACAGGAAGACTGCCACAACATTGGCCTACATTTCGTATGGGGGAATACACATGTACCTGCAAATATAGCAGGCTCTACAGGCATGTCACAGCACAGATTAACAGACACCTGTGTAAAAGTGCATACCCACAACCAATATGTGCCACTCACACACTAACCCTACATATACTGGGTCACGACACTGTGTGGTCCAATGCCTGTCTGTGGTATGGGACAAGTGTATGTTTGGCCCTGCAAACATGTCAGCCGATAGGGTACCATACACTGGTGCAGCTTGTAACATCAGATAGAACAGGTCCAAGAAAAATGACATCTACCACAGTCTGTACACAGGCCAAGGTACGTATTTGCAATACACATACTGTCGACAATCACCATAAGTGCACATATCCCACTACTATACACACAACCACAGAATGCCCAGGTTACATCCTCAGAAATAACCCCTACTATACATAACACGTCTAGCAGTCTGATATCTGACTGGCTTGTTATCAGGTATGATGTCAATAAATAATGGTGTACAGAACATATGCACCTCTTACTGCATGACATATGTACAAAGGTTGACAGACTTGTGGTTGGAGCCACAAACACTGGGCCAATATTGGCATGTTGCTGTGGATACCCTCATACATTTACTGTTGTAACAGGGTTTGTTGTGACATATGCCCTATGAGGGATATGAAGTCAGTAACTCTCATGGCTGTCACCATGTACTGACTGCAATCCTCAGATTATGCTTCTGCAGTTCTAAGATAGGTGATTTGTGAGTATCACAAGAAACATAAGACTCCAAACACTGGCCAGTCTGCAGATAACCCTACAGGTGGAAGTTTCCACAGACACATAACACTGTCATGACAGGTATTAAATCATGTATACCAGCCATATCCACACAAACCCTGTTAAACCAGCATTACTCCAAATGCAAAAGAGCAACACTTACATTCTGTAGTCATGTCTGTAAAATCTCCATCCTGTTTGTTGGCCTGTCTCCACAGTGTATGTTGTTAGAGGTATATCCCACTACCATCTGTGATGCTGTTTGCTAAACACCGACATGAAATCCTGCTCATAGTGAATGAAAAGGGCCAACACCCGCCTGAAGTTCCTAGTTATAGGAGTGTGTTTCCATGCATTTGGCTATGGGAATGTTACCACAACTGTTCCACATGCAACCAGCTAGTGGTGGACTGCAATTCCTGTAGAGGTCATCAGCTGATCATGAGTATCACTTACAAAACACAAGCTGCTGCCTAAGCAAAGCAGGTGTACTTATCCACATACGCCAGAGAGGGAGTGAGAGAGACAGACAGAAACAAAGTAAGACAGGGAGGGGATGCGAGAGTAAAACTTAAGCATGTTTGTGTCACACACTTACCAGTACAGGATTTCAAACCTCTGCCTATGTATTGCTATTACATGTCTATGCAGTTATTGCATGCGTCACACAGCTTACATGTTGGGAAGCTGTCCAAAGGTGTATTCAATGGTGAGTGACATCTGCAACAGTGATAAAGGGGGATAAGGTAGGTGTAGTACACATGCCTGTCCACATGAACAAGTGTCAAGGTCGACACAGCCACACTCTCTCAGGGACTCACACACATTATCACAGTTGGCAGGGTCAAGATTAGACTTCCTAACTTGCTAGTTTGCCACAATACAGTAATATGCAGGTATCACATGCACCACAGGGTTATCTGGATGATATATGGGCAAAGGGTATGTCAAGATGTCTGACATCAGAAGACATGCATCAGTAGGCCAATGGGAGGTGTAGTGAGAGTAAATGGTGTCCAAATCATTATACTCCACACACACAGACAAAGGTTGCCAGTACTGACATGCATAGGTGCATTGCTTCACAGGTGTGTAGTGGATGACTATGCCAGAAGGCTGTACAAGGCTAGGTAAAGGGTATGTTGTGTAATCAGATTGTTATCATCAGATGTGCCATTCCTGGCCTCATGTAATGAGAACTGGCAATGGACACCAGGTTGACCCTGCACCTACATTGACAGCATGATACAGGTGTTCTCTGGTGTCAGTGGCATCTGTCCATACAAGGCATGTGTATAAGGCATGGTATGTCCTTTGTGGGTTACATTTGCTGGCTTTACGGTTGTTGCAGGCATCCAGTGGGGAACATAGTGAAAGAACACTGTATGCAATTATTTGCCTATTGTAGGGATTAATCAGGGTGCCATGCCCTCTGTAGTCCACTACAATCACACCATGGTTACTATCTGTGGGCAATATGCAGGGAACTACCAACATAGTGGTTGTTGTCTAGCGGAGTGTGTTTGCGTATGAGACATGGGTGGAGAGTGTTCTCTGGGTAATACAATGGTTGCCTATATTGTTCACTAAGCCATGATGTCACATGAAGGGGTATGGTTTGTCTACCCCAGCCTCTCTGCTGTTTGACATCTGTTATCCTTGTAAGGTGGACATTGTGACATATAATAGGCCCACCATATAAGACATTTGCAAAACCTGCTCCACAATGAGTCCAGTTGTTACACACTCACAGCTACCTCCACACAGGATACGAATGGCAAACACATGCATACAAAGTCTCACAGTTGTCATGTCCGGGATTAGAACTCCTACCTAACTAGTACATCACACTACACCGTTATACCGTTATAGCACATGACACAGAAATTATTGGTTTCTCCTTCTCCAAAGGTGTATTTCAAAGTGAATGGCATCAGCAAGCTTGCCAAAGTAGGGCAATGGAAATTGCAGTGACTGTGAATGGCCTCAAAAGCATTGATCCCTACACAGACAAACACACAAACATTTACACTTGCCATGTCTGGGAATAGAACTCCTACCTACCTAGTATATCACACTACATCATTATACAGTTATAGGATGCACCACAGAGATTACTGGGTTATTCCTTCCCCAAAGGTATATTTCAAAGTGAATGACATCTGCAGGTTTGCTAAAGTAGGGCAATGGAAGTTGTAGTGACTGTGAATGTCCTCAAAAGCATTGATCCCTACAAAGACAAACAAACACACACATACCTGTGGAATATAAACCTGTGTGTGCCTGAGTGTTGTGTGTCTGCCTCTAGATGAATGGGTTATGGCCCATGCACACACACTGCACTCCCCATTGCCCTACTATGCCAACCCTGCTGATGTCTTCACTTTGAAATACACCTTTGGGGAAGTAGTTGCCCAGTAATCTCCATGGTGTGTGCTATAACTGCGTAATGCTGTAGTGTAATGTCCTTGTTAGGGAGGAGTTCTAATCCCAAACATGGCAACTGTGTGTGTTTGTCTGTGGAGGGATCAATGCTTTTTAGGCCATTCATTATCACTACAATTTCAAATTCTCAACTTTGGCAGGGCTGCTGATGTCGTTCACTTTGAAATACACCTTTGGGTCGGAGTCACCCAGTAAGCTCTGTGGTGCGCGCTATAACTGTGTAATGCTGTAGTATGATATAAGACTGTGTGTGGGTGTGTAGTATGACATATTAGTTAGGTAGGAGTTCTATTCCCAGTGTGTGTGTGTGTGTGTGTGTGTGTGTGTGTGTGTGTGTGTGTGTGTGTGTGTGTGTGTGTAGGACCAAAACAATAAAGGTGGAAGAGTGACCATATTCACATCACCAGGTTACCCCTGATGCAACGAACAGTAGGTTAGACTGCATTCCAAATTGTATAGTTTGCTACAGATACCCCATGATTCCTACTACAGCTTTTGAAACATACTGTGAAAATATAATGATACAAGCAAGCACTCTAATACTGGATGACTTACACTAACCTGCCATTAACTGGGAAAACTGCCTGTGTATCAACATGTGTGCCCAACGGTTCTTGGAAGTCATAATTCCCAATGCCCTGGATCAAGTAACCCATAGTCCCACCAGTTGCTCAAATGTCCTAGACCTGGTCATTACCAACATGGGAAATCAATGCTCCACATCTATGGTCACCCCATCAGTGGTCAGGTCTGCCCATGAGCTAATCATCCTTAACATCAACATCCCTTCCCCACACCCCAGTAAGGAAACGTCCATAACACACATCTCCAAAGCCAATGTCATACTACACATGTCAGATGTGACTAACGTCATGACACCCATGCAGATAGGAACTGAAAGGATGACTGCTGAATCCTACATGAAGGCACTGTATGAGCACATCTACTTGTGTATGAATCGTGCCATCCAATACAGAACCAAGACGCTCCCCATCAAGAAAAGGAAGCCAATGTGGTGGACCCCTGCCATAAACATACAACACAAGGAGGAAACTGTT
Organism: Protopterus annectens; assembly: GCF_019279795.1. NCBI lineage: Eukaryota > Metazoa > Chordata > Ceratodontiformes > Protopteridae > Protopterus > Protopterus annectens. The sequence continues at coordinate 1,438,680,056 of NC_056739.1, forward strand.
GCAGAAATGGGGGAATTTCCAGGATGCAAAATACTCCCTTACCAGCCACAGTAAGAAGCAGAGATCCCTCATAATATCCACCAAAGTTAGTTAAGACCATAATATAGCCAAAGATGTCAAAGACATCTGCAAACTGTTCTATACCTATGTGAGGAATCTAAATGGCAATGCTCAGATCTGCTCTGAGCAACAACAGGATGATATTAAATTTACTGCTCCCAGGGATATTGCCAATATCCTGGCAGACCGATTCAGTGCCAACTGTACCCCCTTCCACCTCCCAAAGGGCCCATCTCAACATGGAAAGATTGCCAGATTCTGGTAATAATAGCCACATAGGTAAAAAACACACTCTCCAGAGCTGTGACAACAGCAGCCATGGGACCATTCAACATCATGGGCTGTGTACTACATGAGCTACAAACTGAACTGGCACCTCACCTATGTGCCATGTCTAATTATAGCCAAACCTCAGGCTTTGTGCCCACTGTGTGGTACACAGCTACAGTTATCGCAGTCTACTAGGGGGGATCCACCTGGAATCCTGGGAACTACAGCCCCAGCAGTATGATGTACCTGATCTGCAAGGCCATGGAATGTATTATCATGGAAATTAAAACAAAGACATCTGCAACCTGCAAACACTGTACCCCAACCAGGTTGAGTTTGTAAGGGCCAACCATGTCACCTCAGCCTGATTGACAACTGTGAATCTGTCTCCAGAGCTGCGATCTCTGCTTAACTTACAAGGCCATGTCTTACCCAGCTCTGTTAGAAATGCTACATCTAAAGAAATCCCAATCCCTCCACAACACACACTCCAGAGACCTCAACCTCATTACCACAATCAGCAGAACATGCTAGAGGGACAGATTCATAACCCAGAGACTGCCCATGCCCTGGAATAGACTTCCCACACATGTCAAGCAGAGTACCTCACTGGCCCTCTTCAAGAGAAATCTTAATGAGTGGATGGGAAATAGAAGTTCACCCCGGTGATCATGCCAGTGGCTCTACTTGATAGAGGCACTGGGAACTAACGTTGGGCGGCATGATGCCTGGAAACTTCTATGGGCTAGGCTTGTAAAGGCTCCAGGGCCATTAGCCTAGTACATACCTATGAACCTATGAACTTTAGGAAGTTGTTCACCCCTGGTAAATGTCATATTGACAGTATACCCTTAAAAGTTGACTCAGTAGTCAGGGATTTAGGGAAACACTTAGACAATAATTTAGCCTTTGACCATCATGTGTCTACAGTAGTGAGGAATTCCTTCTATGTTGTGCAACTTATAAACAAAGGTTTGGAATTTAGGTCCAAGGAAGTCATTGTTACACTGTATTTGGTGTTCATCAGACCTATCATTGAGTACAACTCACCCTTTGCTATATACCTAACCAGGCATATCCCACAAGTGGAACCTCCACAGAGGTTCCTCACTAAAGGAATAAAGGACATAAGTAACATATCCTATGCAGCCCACCTCAAGGCCCTATCCCTTTATTCTGTCTCCTACACAATGTTGAAGGGAGATTTATGAATGGTACAGAAGGCATTGTCAAACCCTACCCTGATGGACTGCCTGCATATCCACAAATCAAATAGCACCAGAATTACCCATTCTAAAGACTTAAGCCTTGCATATGATATAAACAGGACCTGCTGAAGAGAAAAACAATTGTAACCCAGACACTACCCCATCTCTGGAAGAGGATCCCCATCCATGTAAAGCACAGTTCCTCCCTAACCCAATTCAAGTGTAACTTGGACAATTGGATGGGGAACAGGAAATTCATTCTTGGTTTGGCACCTATGCCTTTAATGGACACAGGCAGCCTGTAAATCTTTCATCTCCCATACCCCTGCTTGCAAATGTTTCGAGGGTTCCAGAATTTGTCCGAGATTTCAGATGCATGGCTAAGCTTAAAAAGGCCCTTTTAGTTGTTAGCCTAGTAGATACATATGGAGAGATGAAACTGTAAGTCTGACTAGAAAACATTTACTGTAAATTCATCTTACATGTATATATCTGAGGTCAATATGGGTGGAGGTTAAATTAGCCCTAAATGAAGGAATGAAAGATTAGTGGACTTCTGTGTCACTGGGTTATAATTTTACTCTTATGGAATGTGAATATATCATTTCCATTGGGACTGGTTTTTCACATTCTGTGTATTATCTGATGAAGTCTGGGAGGTGCCTGGATGAAAATGCATGTTTTGTGGAGCGTTAATTTGTATGTACCAGCCAATAAAGAGTGGAGTTTTTCTGTCTTCGAAACCCAGTCTGTTTTGTTTATTGGTTGCCTTTTGACTGATTCCTCATTTTTTGGTTATGAATGAAAAATGCCAACTGTAGGCAATAAAAGCATGAAACAATACTAATAACTGCGTTAAAGTATATACAATAAAGTTTGTAGTGCAATGAATGAATAATGCCAACTGTAGTGCAATAAAAACATGAAACAATACCAATAACACCTAGAAAAATGGTGTACATCAGGATTGTGTTGTCATAACCATTGCAGTAAAGCTGTATGCATTGAGGCTGTAAGGTAAGGAGCTGCAGTCAAGTATAACACTGATATAGCTGTAGAATGCAAAGCTCATGCCTGCAAATTGTATTGTTTAACTTATAAGTACTGTTCAAGGCTGGCTGTAGGCCAATATTGGTCACATAATGCTCTGTCATCCACAGACATCAGGTAATAAAGCTATATGGGTGAGGTAGCCCACTCCATGAGGTAGTATTTTTTGTTGACTTCACAGATCCGATACTGAAATATAGCTTACCTACTATATGTGTTATGCTTATATGTCATGCATGCATGTTCTACAGTAACTGCAGTCTAGTATAACACTGTAGTACTAGTACCAGGTCAGATTACAGTTCTGGGTGAGCTCTAGGCAAATATAAGTCAGTCAGTAATCAGCAGTGCATCAGTAGATCAGTTTGTTAAAAGCTCTGTATACAGTTCATTTTGCCACACACAGTCGAACGGTTTGAATCCAGTGGTATGTAGCAGTAAATATTACAATAGCAGTCACGTAATGCTCACAATTTCTCTCTCCACAGGAACTACAGGGAAATGGGTGCGGTATCCCATATTATGAGTAGATAATTCTGAGATTAAATGTCACAGACTGTTAAAATCATTAGCAAGAATGTGTTCATCAGCAATGATCAGTCAGAAATAAAATGTGTAATCCCGGTATGTCTGTATGCCTGGAATGTTGCTAAAAGTTGCTGCAGTCAGCTAATACATCCTATGCAGATGTCCCCTGTAGTCACTGCTATTGGGTTCTATTCCCATGCCTGCCAACCAAGGCATGACAGCTGTTAATGTCTGCACTGTACACATACATGTCTCTCAAGTGTCACAATTTCACATTATGCAATTAATAGTGCATAATCCGTCTGTCACAGGATTACCATGGAAATGATTGCCAAGATTGCAAAGTATCAACAAATCAGCACACAGAACGCTTTTGTAGATACATAGTTTCACATGATGTGCACGTGTTCTGTGTGGTTCTGTACCCGCAATTGTTACTGCTTGGTCCATAGTGTCCCATGCAAATTGCTTGAGAGGTATGTACATGCTACATCAGCTATAGGAGACTTGTAGTCACTGTACACATAAACAAAATACAGACCCATAGAGTAGATAGTAGCATTGTTGTGAAAGAAATAACCAGAAATGATACTAATGGACTGTTTTTATCTCTCTCCCCACCTCTAATCTGCATTTATTACTTATTGTTATTTATTGGTTATGGTTTACTATTAACATATGTTGCTACATTAACTGTTTTTTGGGTCGTGTTTTATTATTGTGTTGTTTTATAATGGTTGTATATTAACATATCTTGTTAAAATTACATATTTTGTTGGCATTATGCTGTAACTGTTACTGGCATGCTGTTAACATATGGACTATTCTGTTATTTATTATTGTGTTTCACAGAATACTTATTGATATGTAACTGTGTTATTGCCAATGTTCTGCCATGCTGTTATTACTAACAATGATTTGTTCACAACTAACCTATACTTATTACTGTATCTTCATTACTATAGCCACTAGCTGTCAACCTGTTACAGCAAGATATCTGAAAAAAGCCATAATTAAAGGAGGGATAAAGGCTCAAAACTTGGGACACTCTAACTGCTGCTCATACAAAGTATGAAAGTGAATAGAATAACGTATATTACAGTAGCATAACTGTGTTCTGAAGGGTATGACCTCTTAAATTCAGATGTCTGTCTGCAGTTCCTGATGTCAACCGTCAATGACTGGCCAACCTTTTGTCAGAAATCTACAATGTTGTGTGAAAGTGACCAAAACTATGAGGCAACCATCTTGATATTCTGCAATCATCTGTATAGTTGAGAGGTATGATGTCTACAGGGAGCATATACCACAACAGGTTTGCATTGGTTTCTGTCATTGTGGTACACTGGTTCTGCTGGACTGTCCCCATATAGTGGTTCTAATAGCACACTGCTATTTGTCTGGCAATTGCCATATGACATATTAGTGGGTGTTTGACCATCGGGGACACACCAGCGTAGACTGCAGTGCTAGGTGTAGGAACATACAGCAGAATCTGTCACAGCACACAGGGACATACCCCAGTATTGCTACTGTCTTGGTGGTATCCACATAGATAGTGTATTTTCAAACTGTGGGGTATGACATATGAGGGAGCAATGGAGAGTGCAGGCCATTATGGGTGCACTAGAGATATACATAGTGGATGTCCCCATATCTGGTCCTCTAATCTGTTCCCCTTCTGTTGTCTGTCAGGAAACATGTACCACAGAAGACATTCCCCCTTCTCAGATGTGGAGAGTGACATAATAGTGGATGGGCTGAGACAGCACCATCAGATCTTGTTGCCTAGGGGGAGGCATAATGGGGAACAGTGGGCAGCATTGTGGCCGACCTTGTGCAGGATGTCAATCAGATTAGCCAACAGGACAAGACCGACACCAGGCCATAGACATGCTGAATGCTGCAAGATGAATGGCAGCTGTTGTTGGCAGGGTTTGTTTTGCCACTGGTGGACAGAACAACCACTCTCACCCACAGAGGAATTCCTGATGAACCTAGGAACACACAGTTCCCAGGCAGCCATCACACCGTACATTGTGGAGGTGGGTGCCACAGTGTCCACAGCAGATGAGCATCCAGGTAAGTATAATTTGTTCTCCAGTGTAATACTGTCTTAGTCATTGTGGCAGGCTGTACATACTTGTACATGGGTGTCAGGCCTATCAACATTGGGGGGGGGGGGTGTTGGGGTTTATGCTCAGTTGTGCACACATACTCAGAATGTCAGCATTACAGCCAGTATCACAGTAGCTACTGTACATGTGGATACATGCACATATTACCTTGTAGTGCCACAATATTTGGTGGTGCAGACAATACCTCTCCCTCATCTTTTCATAGGTTCATAGGTTCATACTAGGCTATCTGCCCTAGGGCATTTATAAGCCTAGCCAGAGTGTGTTTGGCTTTCGCCACCCATTTTAAATTAATTTTGTTATGCCCTTTTTCGAGGTTAGTATACTGTGCCTCTGTCTAACAGTGACACAGAAGTGATACCCGGGGTAAACCTATGATCTCCCATCCACTCATCAAGATTCCTCTTGAAGAGAGTCAATGAGGGACTCTGCCTAACCTGGACTGGGATTTTGTTCCAGAGTGAAGGGAGCCTCTGGGTTATGAATCTGTCCCTCCAGCATGTCCTATTTATTTCAATGCTGAGGTTCAAGTCTCTCGAGCGCGTAGCTCAATGGGATTTGGATTTTCTGAGGTGCAGCATGTCCATTAATTCCGGGTTGGACATGGCTTTGTACGTCAGGCACAGATCACCTCTGAGCAGGCGGCATGCCACTGAGTAGAGCTGGAGTTTCATTAACCGGGCAGCATATGGCATCTGTTTGAGCCCTTTGATCCTCTTGGTGAGGTACTTTTGGGGTCTTTCCAGTTGCTGCAGGTGTCTGGTAACGTACATCCCAAAAGGGGCATTGTACTCAATTATGGGCCTGATGAGGGATGAGTAAAGAGGCACGATGACCTCCCCTGATCTAGATGTGAATCCCTTCATGATCAGGTGAGGTATATAAAATGTTTTTCAAACCACTTTGGCCACGTGGTTGTCAAATGAGAGATCGCTATCAACTTGGGTCCCCAGGTCCCTAATTACTTCTTCTGTACTTAATGGATTACCACCTATGTGGTAATTTGTGGGCACTTTGTTTTTGCCAAAGGGGATGACTATACACGTTTTGGCGTTTAGCTTGAGGCCATGGCTCTGGCACCAGTTGTCTGTTTCTATGAGGCCCTTTTGGAGGATGCTTGTGTCAGCTGGAGAGTCGATTATGGTGCCCAGTTTGTAGTCATCTGCGAACTTGGTCAGCCACAGTCCTTCCGTGTGTGCCTGTACCTCCGAGAAATATATACCGAACAAGAGAGGTCCCAGGACTGAGCCTTTTGGGATGCCACTTGTAACTGGTTTGGAGTCTGACATGGCTCCAGCAATTCTAACCATGTGGGTTCTGTCCTTGAGACAGTTTGCAACCCATCTAGTGACATAGGGGTTTATATTTAAGCTGGTGAGCTTATCTATAATGCCCGAGTGGGGTATTGTATCGAAGGCTTTTGCGAGGTCCAGGTAGGCTGTGTGGACCACCTTCCCCTCGTCAATGGCCTTGGTGACTGTTTCAAAGAAATTGACCAGGTTTAAGAGGCAGGATCTGCCCTTGACAAAGCCGAACTGGGTAGGATCCAGTGTCTGTAGGTCCCCAATATCTTTATTTATGAGGTCCATGATGATCCTTTCAATAGCTTTGCAGATTAAACTAGTCAGGCTTATGGGGCGATAGTTTACAGGATCCGTTGAGGCACCACCTTTGTGGAGAGAAACCACTGTTGCTGTACGCCACTCTTTGGGTACATATCCTGTAGTAAGGCTGAGATTGAACAGTAGTTTTATGTTTGGGTTTAGCTCTTCTTGGAGTTCATGTAGGATGCAGCCCGGGACACCGTCTGGTCCCATTGATGCTGTGTTTTTTGCTTTGGAGAGGGCGGCTCTTACCTGAGCATCTGAGATGGCAGGGGGGAAGCACTCTGCTGGGATAGATATTTGCCCTTTTGGTGGGGAGGGGGGGGAGAAGTTTGCACTGAACCTGTCAGGTAGGATGTTGGCAATGTCTATGGGTTTGGTGTATTTTTTGTCATTTTGGACTAATTCTGAGCATGTCTGGGAATTCCCACCAAGGTTCCTAACATAACTAAAGAAAGCCTTGTGATTATCCTTAGTGTCCTCTGCAATTTTTCTCTTGAAGCTGGCCTTAGACGATTTTATGAGTGCCCGTAGTTTTTTGGTAATACTGATCAGAGATGCCTTCCCTTTTTGGGATTTTGCTCTATCATGTAGTAGCTTCCTCCTTCTATTGTATAGTTTGTTTATGGCTGGGGTCCACCAGACAGGACGTCTGCCTTTGGAGGATTGGGTCTTGGTTTTATTTGGGATTGCATGATCCATGCATTCCTGAAGGTGTTCATAGAATGCATTTATAAAGGATTCTGTAGTCTGGGCTGTATTTTCCACAGGCCCGGGGGCTTTGAAGGATTCCACCTCGATTTTGAGGAGTGTGAAATTTGCTTTAGAGAAGTTTTTCACTGTGGTTTTCTGGGCAGGGAATGGGGTCAGGATGTGAATATCCAGTGATATTAGTTTATGGTCTGATCTTACCAGTGAGGGATACACTTCTGGTCTGGAGCATAGAGTCCCCATGTTGGTGATGATCAGGTCCAGTATGTTTTCCCCTCTTGTGGGAGTGGTAACAAGTTGTTCCATAGCATTTGAGTTTATAAATTCTAGGAACCTTTGGGCTAGGGTGTTAGAGCTAGAGTAATGCTTCCAGTCTATGTTTGGGTAGTTGAAGTCACCCAATATAATGGTGTTTGGAGAGACCTTCATATTTTCCAGTGTTCTCAGGAAGGCTGGGTGGGGTTCCTGGGTTTGGGACGGTGGTCTGTAGCAGGCTATAAACTGGAAGGCAGTTTTACCCACTGTTAGTTGCACATGGATAGTCTCTGATGCTTTGTGCTGTGCCACCAACCTGGAGGTGTGGGTATCTTTGACGAGTATTGATACTCCCCCCTCCTTTTGTGGTTCAGTCCAAGTTATGGGGCCGAAAAGCATGGTATGAGGTATAACCTGGTAGTGCTCGGGTGCTCTTGGGAGCCTTGAGCCAGGTTTCTGTTACTGCACAGATATCGATGTTCTCCATGCTAAGGAGAGTTTTGAGTGCATGCATCTTGAGGTTTAGAATTCTGGCATTGAGTAGCATTACTCTTAGTTTCTTATCCCTTGTGATACCTATGGAGGTGGGTTTGTCTTTTGAGCCTTGCCTAAAAAAAGCACTATGGGGGTAGCAAGAGCCTTTGCCAATATCCGAAAGCCCAGGGGTGACAGGTGCAAGCCGTCCCTAGCAAAGCATCGTGGCTTGTCGAGCATGTCATCCCAGGCTGACAGGCATTGGATCCCCTTTGAATGACACCAATACTTAAGCAAATTGTTGAAATTGATCATCTTGTCCATGATGTGTGACCCAAGTGCATGGTCCTGTACCTGGTAGGTGTGATACTGTTTTTACTGATCATAAAGCCCTATGAAAGTTAATGGCTGCCATATTGCCCTATGTGCACATGTTGTATTTAGCCAGAATAGTATATTTGTATGTTCCATTCTGGAATACTTAACTACGATTCATAGACTTTGTAACCACAGGTGTGTATTTGAACGACCAGTCTGATATACATGAGGCAATTACTACAAGATGCTTGTTCAAACACAAAAGGGAGATGGTAAATACCTGAGGTAGTGACACTAGTACTGGCATATAATTCTCAAGATAAGTATACTGGGTTTTATGTGTAGTTCTATCACATATAGTGTCATATGAAATACCTTACAGGCAGATTGTATTGACAACTTTAACTGGATGTGGCTGAAATGAATGTTATAAAGAGATTGACTTGTCTGTGCATGCTGCTGTGAGGTTGTTAGTTGTACATGGGAGCAGAGATGAGAAAATGTGAGACTGGAAATGCAGTTCTGGAGCCTCATTTGTATGAGTCTGTGTGAATTACCTTACCTAAAAGTGCAGGTAGTAATGTATTGCTTTCGTCTTGGTTTCACAGGTGACTGGGGGATTGGAGATTGTCCCCCTCACAACCTGATGTCATTATCTCATCGGAATTTGATGATGGTGGCCATAGTGAGGCACAGATGGGGTTGTTGGGGGATGAATCTCTCCCAGAAGTTAACATCCCTCTTCTGACCCAAATGTCACCACACACAGTCAATATGCATACACCTACCCATTCCCCAGAGGCCACAGATATTGGACAGTCAGAGGGTGGTCACATTGAACAAGAAAGTGTGGCAAATATGGCATCAATGAGTGTAGACACTGCCCATAGCCAGAGAGCTGGAGAGGCCCCACACAGGTGGATTGACAGGGGTGCCCATAGGAGGACTGCTGTCCGTCTTCCACCTGCCCAAGGCATGTGTTGAACCATTGTAGATTACAGCACCTGCTCACCTGTGTCTGTCTACAAGGTGACATTTTGGAGGCACAGGGATCTGTGGGTGAGTGGATTCTGTACTGTTGCTGCCTTGATCTGGTTCCTTTTGACAACTGTTGTGATGTATGCAGAACCTCAGCATTCCAAGGGTATGTGGGGACATTCTTACATCCCCCCCCCCCCACACACACACACACACACAGACATACACATATATATATATATATATGGTTCGTCGGTCTTCTTCACTTTTATCTTCTGGAGCTAGAACCATATATATATATACACACACTCACACACACACACACACACACACAGACATACACACATATATATATATATATATATATATATATATATATATATATATATATATATATATATATATATATATATATATATATATATATATATATATATATATAAACAGGGCTGTCACTTGAACTGTTGTTGTGTGTGTACATTATGTAAATGAGTTAGTTAAATATATGTCGGAGTCTATGCATCATTGTACTTTATATATATATATATATATATATATATATATATATATATATATATATATATATGCATCGGTATCATATGTATATGTGATACATACTGATAGATACACTAATCATGTGGGAGGGGGATTGGGGCAGACAGATATGTATATGTAGCTATCTGTATGTACAGACATATTTCCACAGACTTGCGCTCAAGTTAGTTAAGTGTAGAAGCATGCCCAGCAGGACTGTCAGCACATGCATGGTGACTCCAGGCCACAGCTACTTGTTCTCCAGTCCGGGATTATGTGTGCTGCAGTCATTGGCTGCTGCACCTGTTTCCACAGTACAGCACTTCCCTGTAATTGTCCAAGCCATTTCCTGACTGTGTGCTTTGCTTAATATGTGCCTGAGGTACATAATGTAACACCAAACACAGGGTGACAGTCTGCATACCACTTACTGTACATGTTTTTGAAGACTGTCCAGCATTTTGCCCCATATGTCTGGTCTGTTCCTCATACATTTGTGGTGTTCTGGTATAATATTGTATACTGCAGTCACTGAATTGCACTAACTACTGACACATTTAAGTAATGGGCTTAACATCCCACAGCTATTCTTTTCTGTTGCAACCTGCTGTTATACTAGTAACCTTCTAGGTTCATCAGAACATGTGTAATGTCTGCCTGTAGTTTCGACCCTTTGTCCCATCATTCTCTCTGACTTTATCCAGCTGTCTTGCAGTAACAGATTGAGAGGTATGACAGTCTGTGGAAATACCTCCATACGAGTACCTCACATGCAAAAGATGTGGATGCTGCCAGATTCAAACCATTAAGACAATCATCCATGCTAAAGTCCCTAGCCCAGTGAGACACACTAGCCAACAGACAGAGAGATGTCATTCCTCACACAATCAGCAGCATACAGACATACATTGTCACCTCTGCCTTACATGAGACATACAACGTGTGGCCAGGTTCTATGTCACAGTCCTGGAATTGGATGGTCTGCTGATATATCATTGCAGACTTACTGTTGTGGCAGTTGTATGGGAACAATGGTGTGTTGGGGGTGGGGGAAGAACAGCACATGATCTGCTGGCAGAGACAGTAGTGCAAATACCATGTAACCCTACTGTTTAACACCTCCCTTGACTGCTGTAGTGAATATTTCAACCAGGAGGCATAGTGAATATTACGGAACACATACTATTGGACTGGGTATCTGTAGTCCCATGTGGATTTTCTATCTCTTCAATTAGCCCACTATATTCCCTTGTATACATGCAGCAGGTCCAAACATAAAATAGCATATTATAATACTCATTAAACATTATGTGTAGATGAGTGGCTTACCTTGCGAATGCAGCAGTTGAAAGAACTGTAGTTCAGGGCTGATTCAGTCTGATACAAGCAGTACACAGCCAATACATGGTTAGGTACAGGTTGTGTGGGTTGCCTGCCATCATTATTACTATATGTATGTGAGTCATAGTAAGGTGTCAGTCCCTGGGGCCCTAGGTTGTCAATGCATGTGCTATGCATTGTCTCTTGGTCAAGCTCAGAGCATACAGGGCACCCCTACATCTTTCTACAGGGACATCCTCAGGGGTTTCCTCCTTCAAGTCCCCCTGTGAGTGTTGCTGTGGGGACCTAGGCACTGGGGGGGGGGTGCTGTGTATCCCTTCCCCTGCTGCAACTGTTTCCATGGGATCATATTGTGTAGCATGGCACATACTGTTAACATCTGTGCACATGTGGCTGGAGAGCACTGCAGGGCTCCACCAGATATATCAAGGCACCGGTGTCGTGGCTTCAGCAGCCCACACACACACTCCATGATGTTCCTAGTTTGTGCGTGTGCCTCATTATGGCATTCTTCCTTCAGTGTGTGCGCATTTCTGATGGGTGTCATCATCCACTCTTCCAGTGCATAGCGAGCATCCCCCAGTAAATGGCCATGCAGGATGTCCTCCCCTAGAAAACATCTGGTACAGCTGTGATACATGTCAGATGTGAGAGTTGTGATAACTTCCAGGGCTGCCAGCACCCATATTTATGATAATGCCCTGGGCATTGCACACAGCCTGGCAGTTGATGGAGTGATACCCCTTGCAGTTGATGTAGATTCTACACTCCTCATCAGGTGGTACCTTGATATGTACATGAGTGGAATCTATGGCACTCAGTACCTCAGGGTAGTGTGCTACATGGCAGAAGTGTTACATATGGCTGGCCCTCTACTCAGGGCTGTGGGGAAAAGAAAAGTACTCACTGGCATGTGGTAGCATAACATCCAGAAACTGGTGAAGTACCCTCAAGCAGATGCCTGCGAGTCCCCCATTATGTCTTCAGTTGGTCACTGGAAAGTACCTTTAATTAGAATCCTAAGGGCTACACATACCTTCATTTCCAGTGGGATGGGTTCCCCTCTGTTGGTTCTGGGTCTGAGTTGAGGCAGAGCTCAGTGAGTTCTTGTAGTATGTCACTGTCCACCCTGTTGCATTCTACAATTGCCAACTATGTAGCACCTGGAACGTTACTCTGAACCTGAACACTCTTTTCCTTCTCAGTCTAGACCTATTGTCAGCCGCAACAGAATCAGTATTGACCAAAACATCTACCACATACAGATGCAGCAGAACTGCTGCATCCCCTAGCATTCCATCAATTAAAAATCCCAAATCTGTACTTCACTGGTGCAGAGTATGGGGCTGAAATCAGATTGCAGTGTGTATTCAACCTTTATAGTGCTCTGTTGTAGGTATAGCCTGTGTGATTGGCTACCTATGATATATTCTACCTACCAAGTTCATCATTATGGACTGTTAATGGCCATAGTTTAATTGAAACAGGGGTCACAGTAATTAATATGCGATTGGCATTCTCAGCCAATTGTTTTTTTTTTTTTTTTGGACAGCCTTCCTCATTCAGCACTGCAGCACACTGCGCACACACCACAAAGGTGAATGATACTCAGCAGTCACTGCACACAACCCCATTAAAGGTCACACTCAGCAAGGCAGCACACCATGCAAACATACTGAAACATGCACTCTGAAGGTAAACAAAGCTTGGCAGCCAGTGTACACTCCCCCGCACAGCAGAGCTGCATGCCGAGCAAACAGGTGCCACTAAGCTCAAATGAGATTACAAGTCCTCAGACACACCCCTTTCTTGATGCCAGCTACCTCTTCTCTGGACACCAACACGGTTCTGTGCCTATATGGATGGGATCTGCAGATACGGATACCCATTTGTATTATTCAGTAACCCCACCTCATTTACATAGGGATCCGTGTACACCACCTGGAAACTACACGATTCCAGGCCCTGCCTCATTCGCAACAGCACCATTCCACCATTGTAGATACTCCATGCAGGGTCCTATAATGCATTACTGTCACATACTAATAATTTTGTTTTTTACAATCTTTTTATTTTATTTTTTTTCATAACAACATGCTTGCACACTGTGGCATGCTGTGCAAACATACACAGATCATTAAAAAAAATAAAATTATTTTAAAGTATTTCCCAAATGGTTTTGGACACATGGATTATTTTGCACATATCTGTGTCTGCTATATTATTTCTGTCTGTCAGACTTCACCTTTGCAGCTCACTGTTGTCTGTTTAAAATCCTGTACACAGAATTTTTCCATGCACACTACAGACACCAACATGGGGTCTGCAGGACTGCCAATCTGCTTGCTGGATCACTCCAACTCACTCATTTGCATGGAATTCACCTGCTTATGATGTGATTTGCATCCCACCGATACTTCCATGTTGGTGTGCGCTGCCCAGCTCTGTTTACTGGATTGCAAACCTGCTTACTTTCATGTAATCAGTGTGCCACAATGCCTACACAAAAAAAAAATGTGTAGCCTTTATTAAATTTCCCCCACGAGCTTAATAATTCCCAGTACACACAAGCGCACACACACACACACACACACACACACACACACACACACACACACACACACACACACACACACACACACACATACACACACACACACACACACACACACACACACACACACACACACACACACACACACACAAAGAATAAGAGCAATCATTTAAAAGAAAAGTACAAACAGATCACATCATAAGCTTTAGAAGAGAATGAAGCCATCTTCAACTTTTTTAAGTGCATCCATATGAACATCAAATGTATTGGTCTGTCCATTATAACTGGAAGAAAGTACCTCTTCACTCAAGGGATTGTGAGTTATTAAAACTGATATACTGAAGAACATATATTGAGGGGAAGTTAGGGCCATTCATTCATGTTTTTTAAAGCTTTACAGCTGTTTTTATGACTCATAATGTGCATCTTCATTGACACCATTTTGTTACATTTCTTAATAGGCAAAAAACTGTTAAGGATCCTTGTAAACTCCAATAAGGTCTTCAGTCTCCTAATACGTGGAATTAATTAATTTAAGAATTTTGGAGAATGAGTGGAGAAATGACAAGCTCCTTTTCATACCGTAATGGAATGGTAGAACTGTAGCAGTATCTCTTTCTCTAGGCTCACTCAAAGGAACGTAGAAATTAAAATAGTAAAGTTGCACAAAAACGGGAACATTGTTTCCTGGAAACTGTAATATAATCTTTCTCTCAAAAAATGATATTGAATGGAGTACAAATAAAGGTTCCAAAAACATTGTTCATAGTTCTCATTCCTGACTTCATGTATCCTGTTGGTAAAAAAATATATATATATATATATATATATATATATATATATATATATATATATATATATATCATCATCATCTTCTTTTGGCTGTTCCCGTTAGGGGTGTCCACAGCAGATCATCTGTTTCCATTTCTTCCTGTCCTCTGCATCTTGCTCTGTCACACCAACCACCTGCATGTCCTCTCTCCCCACATCCATAAACCTTATCTTAGGCCTTCCTCTTTTCCTGTTACCTGGTAGCTTCATCCTTAGCATCTTTTTCCCAATATACTCAGCATCCCTTCTTAGCACATGTCCAAACCAACGTAATATTGCCTCTCTGGTTTTGTCTCCAAACCTTCCAACCTGGGCTGATCCTCTAATATACTTATTCCTAATCCTGTCCACCCTCGTCACACCCAGTGCAAATCTTAACATCTTTAACTCTGCCACATCCACCTCAAATTCCTGCCTTTTTGTCAGTGCCACTGTCTCCAACCCATATAACATAGCTGGTCTCACTACCCTCTTGTAGACCTTCCCTTTCACTCTTACAGGTACTCGTCTGTCACAAATCACTCCTGACACTCTTCTCCACCCACTCCATCCTGCCTGTACCTCTTCTTCACCTCTCTTCCACACTCACCATTACTCTGAACTATTGACCCCAAGTATTTAAACTCATCCACCTTCGCCACCTCTACTCCTTGCATCCTCACCATTCCTCTATCCTCCCTCTCATTCACAAACATATATTCTGTCTTAGTCCTGCTGACCTTCATTCCTCTTCTCTCTAGAGCATATCTCCATCTCTCCAAGGTGTCCTCCACCTGTTCCCTACTCTCACTACAGATCACAATGTCATCTGCAAGCATCATAGTCCATGGTGACTCCTGTCTGATCTCGTCTGTCAACCTGTCCATCACCAATGCAAATAAGAAAGGGCTCAGAGCTGATCCTTGATGTAACCCCACCTCCACCTTAAACAAATCCGTCACTCCCACTGCAGACCTCACCGCTGTCACACTACCCTCGTACAAATCCTATACCAGTCTTACATACTTCTCTGACACTCCTGACTTCTTCATACAATACCACAACTCATCTCTAGGCACCCTGTGATATGCTTTCTCAAAGTCTACAAAAACACAATGCAACTCCTTCTGACATTCTCTGTACTTTTCCATCAACACTCTAAGAGCAAACGTAGCATCTGTAGTGCTCTTTCCCGGCATGAAACCATACTGATGTTCACTAATCATCATGTCCCTTCTTAACCTAGCTTCCACTACTCTTTCCCATAACTTCATGCTGTGACTGATCAATTTAATCCCTCTGTAGTTACTACAGCTCTGCACATCACCCTTATTCTTAAAAATCAGTACCAAAACACTTTTTCTCCATTCCTCAGGCATCCTCTCACTTTCTAAGATTTCATTAAACAATCTGGTTAAAAGCTCCACTGCCATTTCACCTAAACACCTCCATGCTTCCACAGGTATGTCATCTGGGCCAACAGCCTTTCCATTCTTCATTCTCTTCATAGCTATCCTTACTTCCTCCTTGCTAATCCATTGAACTTCATGATTCACTATCCCTACATCATCCAACCTTCTCTCCCTCTCATTCTCTTCATTCATCAACCCCTCAAAGTACTCTTTCCATCTCCTCAATACACTCTCCTCGCTTGTGAGTATGTTTCCCTCATTATCCTTTATCACCTTTACCTGCTGCACATCTTTCCTAGCTCAGTCCCTCTGTCTAGCCAGTTGGTACAGGTCCTTTTCTCCCTCCTTAGTGTCCAACCTTTCATACAACTCTTCATATGCCTTATCCTTAGCCTTTGCCACCTCTCTCTTTGCCATGCACCTCATCTCCTTATACTCCTGTCTACTTTCTTCAACTCTCTGAGAATCCCACTTCTTCTTTGCCAACCTTTTTGCCTGTATACTCTTCTGTACTTCCTCATTCCACCACCATGTCTCCTTGTCGTCCTTCCTCTGTCCCGATGTGATACCAAGCACCTTTCTAGCTGTCTCCCTTACTAGCTCTGCTGTAGTTACCCAACTATGTGGTAACTCTTCACTGCCATCCAGTGCCTGTCTTAACTCATTCCTGAACTCCATCTCACAATTACCCTTTTTCAATTTCCACCATTTGATCCATGGTGCTGCCCTCACACTCCTCCTCCTCTTCTTGATCACCAACGTCATCCTACAAACCACCATCCTATGCTGCCTAACTACACTTTCTCTGGTACCACTTTACAGTCTCCACTCTCTTTCAAACTGGCCCTCCTACATAAGATATAATCCACCTGTGTGCATCTTCCTCCACTCTTGTATGTCACCCTATGCTCCTCCCTCTTGTTAAAATATATATGGATCTAGGACTGTTGAAAGAAAATTCAACAGCGCTTTCGTTAAAGTGTGCTCAAAAAAAAAAAATTACATTTACGTTTTTGCAGTGGAGAAAAGGGAATTTTCTCTTATCCCCAGTGTAGTGCAATCTCCGCAACAGGCATACTTACGCGAAAGTGCTTCTTCGGTGAAAAGCACTTTTGCATAAGTATGCCCGGCCGTTTCACATTTGGTGAAACGGCTGCTTGAGCATTAGTCCTGGACCCATATATATATATATATATATATATATATATATATATATATATATATATATATATATATATATATATAGCTAGCTAGCTAAATAAGCATTATTATAATATAAAAATAACCACTTATGTAACAGAAATAGAACACTGCAAGTCCTTGTTGATACAGTTCTAAGCAACAGATGAATAATTCTTAAAATATTTTACCACATGAGACTCGTTAACATTGAAGCTAAGATTATCATGAGCCATACTTTCAAGGGCTTTCTAGTATTTTATCATTCTATGTACCACTTTCTAAAGTAAAAATCCTAGCAATATTCACAGAAAAATAATCATAATTGCTGTGTTACTCAGTTTTGTTCTTATCTATTTAGAACAATTCTCAAAGTAAGAGAGTGCATTTTAATATTCAAACATATTTTACTGAATAAAAATATTACCTCACAACTTACAGTCATGAAATAATTATGCAATCAGCAACATTCGTTTTCAGTCTAAAAAAGAGATTTGAATTATATAGGCTCCACCAAGATCACTTGCCACCTAATAAATCTACTTTTAAGATGAGGATTGCCCTTTAACTACTGTTCTAAATGTTCTGTTAATTAATTGTTTATTAACCCAATTCATTGTGCATGGATTAACAAAGAGATAACTCCATTTTATTAAAAGAAGGTCATGTCATATGTAATCAAGTGCTTTTGCTAAGTTAGTGTGAACAGAATAAGAAAGACAATTATTTTACTCCAGTCTTACATATTCATAGAAATCAATATTTGATAAACCTGATTGCTTAACAGGAAAGCCACATTGAAATACTTCCATATCTTCCAGACCATGAGTAACTGAAATGAATTACATATCAGCCGACTAAAGCATTTGGCTGTCACACTTATTAAATCTATAGGTTTTTCACTACCTGAGTATCATCACTCATTACAGCTGAGTGTTTTTCTTTTGACCAGTGCTGCCTCTGTATTGTGATTTTTCATGTCTTTTTATATATTGTTAACTTTGTCACTGTACATGCTTGAAGCTTTTCTCCCCGGGCCTCTACTGAAAATGGACATATATCCAGTTAGACTAGCTCGGTCAAGAAATGTAAAATAAAAATAAATAATAAAACAAGAGTGCTCCTCCAGGAGTCTTCTGCAGTTAATTCCTACTGCTCCTCTAGGCGTCAAATATTGATTGTTCATATTTGCATTAATAATTCCAAAACTATGTTACATACAAGGTACCAGGATATTTTGTCTTGAAGCATATGTGATGGCAAACACAACTGTATTGATATTTGACCTCTCTCAATGAGTATTTTCTAGAACTGTAAGGTGATAACTTCATTTTTTAACGGCTTAAGCCACACCTACTGGGAGTTAAAGGCACACACTCAAAAGTGCTGCACCGGAGGGAATGAGTTAAGTATTACTATCATAAACTCTATGCATATCTATATAAATGATAAATAAACATGTTTTAAAATAACTCAGATAACAATGGATTTTGAATATTCCATCTTAAAAAGACAAATAAGCAAACCAGATGTTCCATCAATTCCTTTTCTAGTGTCTTTTTTAAATTTACATATGCTATAAGGTTGATGTCTTGATAAACATAATTGTCCTGATGCTTCTTGAGGCGGGACAACATCATTTATAGTACTTACAAATACCTGAAAAACTGATGTTCACATCTTTAAACTATCCTTTATTTTATTAAACAGTCTAATGTAAAGTACTAATATTTTTTATAATTATAGATTATTTTGACATGTATAATTGTAATAGCCCTTAATGTTATCTTGAAGTCCTAAAATAGATGATATTCTGATTTAGTGTTGGTATTACTAATTGTCTTCTTAGCTCAGTGCTTAAAGTTTCAAGTATTTGTGCTTGTTTTCTAATGGAACTATTCTTGGTAAGATATAGGGACCAATTCAGAGATTTTACCATGAGGTGTTCACTACTCCCAGTAAATTCAGAGACAGCCATCCATGATGCTTTAGTACGGAGTCATGTGGCACCACAGTGATCTGTCTCAACAGCCATAGCAAATGCTAATGAGTTATTCATAGAGAAAACAGTATGCTAGTTAACCATGTGCTCTCTACTTGAAAACCTGTGATAAGGCATATACTCAGTTGAGTTATTTAGAAAATAGACACAGCTGCTCCTAGCAACTTGTGTTAATGAGCATGGTCAAAAAGGTATTTACTGATTTCACAGCAGATGCAAGTCTTGGGGAGTTTAGTGATCAGGTAGTGTTGAGGTTGAGGTGTGTGTGTGTGTGTGTGTGTGTGTGTGTGTGTGTGTGTGTGTGTGTGTGTGTGTGTGTGTGTGTGAATGCATATGTGAGTTCATGTCAGAGTATGTGTCTACCTGGGAAGTCACAGAGGGTAGTGGGCAGTGGGGAGTTAGGAGGTGGTTTAGATGTTTGTGTGTGTGTGTGTGTGTGTGTGTGTGTGTGTGTGTGTGTGTGTGTGTGTGTGTGTGTGTGTGTGTGTGTGTGTGTGTGTGTGTGTGTGTGTGTGTGTGTGTGTGTGTGTGTGTGTGTGTGTGTGTGCGTGTGTGTGTCTGTGTGCATGCACAGGAACATATGTCTGCATATGTGGAGGAGGTGGGGTAGACTAACAAACAAATCCTTCAACTTTGGGTAGGACAGTAGGCCACCAGGAATAACTCTGTAATATCATGCCTTAACATCACTTAAACAAAATGTAGGTAAGCAGAGAACACACAACATCAGGGATAATGCTTTAATATTATGCTGTCTTGACACTTAGAGTTAGGGAAACACTAGACACCTGGGAAAACCTTTCATTACATTGTTATCTTAATGGCACTTTAACAATATGTAGGTCGAGGGAAGACTAGACACATGGGAAAACTCTTATATGTCTTGCCTTGATGGGACTTATGGTTTGGGGGAACACTAAACACCAGGGAGAAATCTCTTTACATAGTTACATTAAATGCACTTAAAAAAGATGTTGGCCAGAGGAACACTAGACCTCAGGGATAACTTTTTTATCCTATGTTTGAGCATTGTTCAGACACAGGACAACTCTTTTATCCTATGCATTAACAACACTTAAGGTCCAGGGGAAAGCTAGACATCAGAGAGTAATCTATTTATATTGCTGCCTTAACAGCAATTAAAAAGATGTGAGTTAGAGACAACAATAAATACCAGGGATAATCTATGTAGTGTACCTTAAAATATTAAGACAAGAAAAAAACACCCTTCTTTTGTCAGTGCTTTTTGGTTTACTTAAGAAAATTTAAAAAAACATGTTTTGTAGCACAAAATATGTAAGGAGGGAGACTAGACATTAGGGATACTCTACACAGCATACTGTAAAAACACTACAAAACATTCAAACCCTGCATTTTCTCATTGTAGACAAGGAATATCAGTCTTGTCTACCATCACTAGAGGTTTCTTGAAAATATACATGTGTGTTGGAAAAAAGTATATATACATGGGTTTATATTATTTCACTTACTTTTCAGAAACTTGAAATTCGTATGTTCAAGGCCATATGACCGAGTTTCCGAAAACTAGAAAAAAAAAAAAGAGAAAAAAAAGAAACATGTTTTTGCAAGGGGCAGGCCACCCTGCAACTACCATGTGTGTGTGGGGGGGGTTATGCCCCAACCCCCTGCAAATTATACATACCAACTCCGAGATCATACTACAGTAGGGTAAAGGGTAAATTTCCCAATCCTCACTGTACCACAATCTACACAGAATAGTTTCATAGGGGAATTTGCCCTTTTCTCCATTGCAGTGTGATCCCAGAATTGGTATATATAATTTCCAAGGGGTGTGGGTGGGTGCAGTGACTTTTTTTTATTTCAGGTTTTTGGCAACTTGATCATATGGTCTCAACCAGAAAAATTCACCACTGTGTGTGCGTAGTCCATGAAAAACAGAAGTCAGATTAACGATTTCATTCCTTTACTATCAGAACTTATTCAGAAACATTTCAATTAAAAAAAACAGAACATTTAAATACAGACTGATGACATCACACTGTAATTAAGACTTTGGACAAATAATTAAGGCAATAGTAACATAAAACCAAGAAAAATAAATGAAAACTTCTAAATAAGAAAAAATGTATATATATATATATATATATATATATATATATATATATATATATATATATATACACACACACACACACACACACACACACACACACACACACACACACATATATATATATATATATATATATATATATATATATATATATATATATATAAATCCATCACTAAACAAGTATAAAAATACCATATTTTGACAATCAATATAAGAAATAATATCTTATATTTATTTGTATTTCAATAAACTTTTGATGGAAATGGTTTCCTTCAAACCTGGAATAACATCAGCCTTAAGAAGGACCTGCCATTTCGGTTCTAGCATTTCCAGATAATTATTGCTTGAATCAGCAAACGTATTGGTATCCACCTATTGCAAAACTCAAAAATAAAACTTGTGAAAACATTCTCAACTTGAACTGTGTCTTTCTAGAGCATTATTTGGGTCCTTGTTTTTAATGGCTCTAAGATGTTCTCCCATTCGGTCTTTTAGGGTCCTAGTTGGCTTTCCTACATAGAAATTATAACAGGACGCACATATTGCCAAATAAACAATACCTATACTTTGACAATCACATTTGTGTCAGGGTTCAAACAAAAGCTTACAATGTTTGAACATGGATGTACTTTCAGGGTAAATGTACCTACACAATCCACATCCTCCGCAAGAAAATGTACCTAAAAGTAGAGTACTTCTTATTCCAAAATTTTCTTTACCCTTTTCTAATAAGAATTTTAGATTTGACGTCTTTTGTAAATACATTTAGATTCCATACCCAGCACCTCACTAAGTCCTTATTACCTAAAATTACCTTCCAATTATCTCTGACAATATTTTTGAGATATTCCCCCTCTACACTCATGGGAATGTGAAAAGCTAAAAATTTTTTACCATCACTTATCAAATTCATTGTGTTTAACTTTAGGATTTAATCCTACAGAGAGGATAGGTGGATATCTATCAATTCTGTAAAAACATTACTGTGTCTATTATCTCTTTTAATTTTGCCTTCAGATACTCCCTTTGGCTGAACAAATCCATTAGAAAATTAACTTCTTTATGGAAGACGTCATCGTCACCTGTAATACAACTCAATCTAATTACTTGCTCCCTGAAAATGTTACATTTCATATAATCTGGATGGGAGCTAGAAAAATGGACATAATTGTTACTAAAAGTCTTTTTTCTATAAACATTACTAGAAAAATTCATAAACAAAGGACTGAAAGATA